>NC_041234.1:24059865-24114532 GCF_002837175.3 Physeter macrocephalus | reverse complement strand
AAGGAAGGAAGGAAGAAATGAAGGAAGGAAGAAAGCAAGAAAGGAAGGAAGGAAGGAAGGAGGAGAGGAAGGAAGGGAGGAAGAAAGGGAGGAAGGAAGGGAGGAAGAAAGGGAGGAAGAAAGAAAGGAAGGAAGGGAGGAAGGAAGGGTCATCTTTATTTTTAACATGGACTTTCTTTACTTCTGGTCAATGTGCCCTTCTCTGTACAATGTATGTTTCATAAGCCACAAACAGGGTGTTTTAGTTAGCATGAAATTCGAGTTAAATCGTGTATAAGCCAGAATGACTTCCCCGTACCTCCATATGTGAAACCTTCTTCCATCAGCAGTCGTGTCATATCCCACGTCCATGGAGAAGAAAACCATTTCTAACCCAGAACCCTGTGACCACTTCTGGAGAAACACTGTCAATTCCTTTGGACCTCTGACACCTTTGCCTAGAAAATCGTACACTGTGGTCATTTTGCTCACACAATGCGTTGTCGATGTTCCTGAATTTACCAAATCTTTTTCTTTCTTCGTGGGGTTCTTTAAGTAAGATCCTCCTGCCCCTTCTCTGGAGAAACCCGACTTCCGCTTTTCCCTGTGAAACGCCCAGTGTCAGGTTGCTGCGGCTCCTGCACTGGCCACCTGACAGCAGGGCTGGGCACCATCACAAATGGAGCCTGAAGGACGTTCCCTGAGTCACGAGCGTGGTGGCTTCTGAAGCGGGGGATGGGAATGGGGCTGAGGATTGGGGGAAAACAGGGGCTTTATTGTAGTACCTGATTTCTTTTTTAAAATTTATTTATTATTATTATTTTATTTAAAAAAAATAAATTTATTTATTTATTTTCGGCTGCATTGGGTCTTCATTGCTGTGCGCGGGCTTTCTCTAGTTGCGGCGAGTGGGGGCTGCTCTTCGTTGCGGTGCGCGGGCTTCTCATTGCGGTGGCTTCTCTTGTTGCGGAGCACCGGCTCTAGGCACACGGGCTTCAGTAGTCGTGGCTCGCGGGCTCTAGAGCACAGGCTCAGTAGTTGTGGCGCACGGGCTTAGTTGCTCCGCGGCAAGTGGGATCTGCCCGGACCAGGGCTCAAATCCATGTCTCCTGCACTGGCAGGTGGATTCTTAACCACTGTGCCACCAGGGAAGTCCAGTATCTGATTTCTTTTAACGAAAAACTTGAAGCAAATATTGCCAGTTCTGGGTAATAGGTACCTGAGTGTTTGTCTACTTCTCTATAAAGTTTGGCAACCCACCACCCCTCCTTTTTTTAAGAACAGCAGTGCACTATGGAAATGGTTTTCAAACCTGACTGCAGTTACATGTGGAACTTTAAAAAATGTTTCAGATTCCTGGGCCTGCCACACCTATACTCAGTTTCCAAGAGTGGGACCCAGAAACTGGGTTTCTTAAAAAGCTCCCCAGATGTTCCTCATTCAGCCAGTCCAGTGTTAGCCCTCAGCTTTGAAACACCACTACCTTGCAAAAGTCATTCTGTGTATACTTATAAGTATTATAATACAATCCTATGGATAACCCCAAACTGTGTTAACTTACACTGCCGGGTTGTTGGGTTTTTTTTAGTCTTTTTTGTGAAAACTGGGTCAAAACTCTTTTGACAACATATAGACTAGGATCCTTGTGCAGTTTTAGAGCTAAAGTTTTAAACTTTAATAGCTTAGATTACAACACAATCTGTAAATGGCCTTTCAATATAAATGGTATTTCCTTTACAATCTGTAGCTTTCATTCTGCCAGATTTAGGCCGGTTCAACTTGACAATAGCATCTTTTTCATGGTAGGATTGAATATTATCGAATTGTACTAGATTTCTTTTGATTGTCCTCGTTTTTAGCCATAAGTTTCTTTTCCAATGTTCACTCAATTTTTAATTTTCATTTATTTTATTAATTTTATTAATTTATTTTTTGGCTGCGCAGCTTGTGGGATCTTAGTTCCCTGACCAGGGGTCAAACCCAGGCCCTCAGTAGAAGTGCAGAGTCCTAACCCCTGGACCACAAGGGAATTCCCCCATGTTCACTCAAGATGATTGTTTTGAAGGTAATGAGTTTAAGTCCACATATGCATACTTACATTTACATGTGCACAGTCACTCCTTGGCACTGATGCCCCAGTGGCACACGTGAAGTCCCTCACTTCTTGCTTATTATTATTATTATTACTACAATTATTATTATTATTTTGCCATTACCTCCATCCTCCATGAGATGGTAAGCAAACAAAACAAGGAAGTGAAATTAAATAGTTCTCTTTGCTATTTGACAGCAGCTTGGTAGCAGGTACCTAAACCTAATAAATCAAAACCAGGACAATTCTGTGACCACCTATGGCTTTCTAGCAAGCATTTTTTTTTAAATTAACATCTTTATTGGAGTATAATTGCTTTACAATGGTGTGTTAGTTTCTGCTTTATAACACAGTGAATCAGCTAGACGTATACATATACCCCCATATCTTCTCCCTTTAGCAAGCATATGTTATGGTTTGCTTCCATCATGACAGCTAAGACTAGGCTGTATTTTTCTCCTTCTTTTAAAATTTAAGATTGATTCTCTAACAGGTGAGAAGAACTTCCAGGTTGGAAGGGCCCTTCGGCCCCAGCTATCAGGACTGTGTTCGGGACGAGTGTGCCGGTGAGGCTGGCCCGCTTCAGGCTGGGCAGATTCTTCGCCCAACTCAGTAGGAATCATCAGGTACTCCTGGGAGCCCTGTCACGTTCCAGTGTCCTACATCCATATTCCTGGGATACCTGTCACACGTCCAACAATGTCATACGTACATTTCAGTAAATAGCAAAAATTGAGAAGATTCCCCTCTTCTCAATGTAAAATTCTCTTATCCTCTGACTTGTTTACAGATTTACTGATATGGAAAGGCTTATTATAAGAGCAGAGCCGGAGACCTAGTGACCAGCTGTACTCATGTGAGGTGTCTCTGCTCTTTTTGGCTGGCTCCAGGCCTTTCTTAAGGGCCACTGCAGCCCTTACTGGTTCCTTGATTTTATAACATTAGAAAAAGGAAAGCAAGTTCAAGTCTACGGGAGCACTGGAATAGCAGAGTTCAATCTTTTCTTTCTTTCTTTTTTGTGCTGCACCACGCGGCATGTGGGATCTTAGTTCCCCAACCAGGGATCAAACCTTGTACTCCCTGCAGTGGAAGAGTGGAGTTTTAACCACTGGACCACCAGGGAAATTCCTCAATCATTTTCACTGAAAATTAATACAAACAAATACAAAGAAAAGTAGACAAAGTTGGACAAAATAATATTCCTTGAATGTGTTTATGTTCAAAATCTGAATAAGATATTAAAAAGTAAATACGAACAAGCAACTAAAAAGCAAACAATACAAACAAACCATTTTGGGCTGTATCAACCTATCCAGGTAACCAAGCTCAACGTAAGATTTTATTTACAGAAATCCTAAACTTACACTTTTTCGATTTTAATTTGAAGCTGAAAGATTTGACTGGTTGCCTTTCTTAAAACATGGAGGTTGCATTGTCTGTAAAGAAAACTGGCTTTTCTTATAAAAGACACAAATACATCTGAAAACCCCCAGCAAGGACATGCTGACCCTAGCATTTTTCTGGACCGAACACAAATGACTTTACACAGGGTTAAAGACTATGCACTTAGTGACAGAGACCAGAGCTTTCCAGAGGTGCAGTTGGGACCGAATCCCCCATATCAAGAGAGCAACTGAGACAATGCAATTTAAGGCATTATCGAAAGAGTTTGTGTTTGAGTGAGAAGTGTGCTTGACACGCAGAACTTGTGCTGTTCGTTCTGATAACCACCCTCACCTCCTTAACTGGCTACATTCATTTATTTCTTCAGGGCCCATAACATGTTTGCTAAGTACTATTTTGGAATGACTCTTACAGCAAAATTAACTTCTGATGAAAACTCATTTTTTAAAAAATTATTTATTTATGGCTGTGTTGGGTCTTCGTTTCTGTGCGAGGGCTTTCTCTAGTTGCGGCGAGCGGGGGCCTCTCACTATCGCGGCCCCTCCCGTTGCGGAGCACAGGCTGCAGACGCGCAGGCTCAGTAGTTGTGGCTCACGGGCCTAGTTGCTCTGCAACCATGATGAAAACTCATTTTAACAAAGACCAGAGTGAAATGCAAATGAGAAAAATCCCTGGCTACCCATGTGCAGTTTGAATTCAGACCATTCCGGAAAGGGTTATAAGGAGGTGCGTCTTTAATCAAAATTACCATGGTTGGGTTTAATATGAATAAACAAGCTTTTTATTTTTTAGTGGAGGAAAACATTCATAGTTGAGATCCAACTTAAAAACCATATACAAAGACTGTTTTATTAGTTCTAGGCATTGCCATTTGACTGGGCAAGAACGCAGCTCACAGGCTACCTCTTCTGTTTGGTGTTGGACTGAAGTCACCCACTGGGGCCCATGGCATCCATACTTTAGAGCTGCCGAGGACATGGCAGGGAGCGGTGCTGGGTCAGGGTACATCCTGTTGTCACTTGGAAATATGAGTTGCCAATTTTCTTTTCCCCAGGGACCTACGTTTTTTGAAGAGAACCTTAGCATCTTTTCTTCTCGTTCCAAGAATTGGCTACAAGAAACTCCTCATCTGAGCTACCAGAAATATGTGAGTATAGCTTTTCAAAATGTACTTATTTTCAAATCAGAGCTAAGAAAAAGTAAAAGGCATATTTCCGTTCTCAAAGTTGTAACCCCACGTCAAATTCTTAACTAAAGCTGTTCCTCGATGGGAGCTCACACTAAATGCATGGCAAAGGTCCACCTACAGTTAATGTAGAGCATAATTTAAAATACAGGATATTATTTTAGGCAGCTGTATTTCCTCTTTTAACCTAGACTCAAAATGTAACACTATGTTTCAGATTTAATACATCTGTAAACAAATTCAGAACATACCAAAAAAACCTTACTTTTTTTTCCTTATTCACCAGCCAAATTTAGGTCACGTTTTAACAACTGCTTTTAAACCAACCTAACCTTGAACCTCAGTATTTAGGAGATTCAGGTATGACATTTATGTCTTCCTTTGGTTCTAGCTTTATATTTTCAGTTCATTCTTGACTTTAAAGAAAGCATTTAAATGTAAACATTCTAGAGTTAAATCGGCTTCTCTCTTTTCTTTTCGGCCTCAAACTGATTTTATAATGACTGTTGCCCGTCACACTTCGGCACAGGGGAACAGCGATTAAAAACTTAAATGTGAAAAAAAAAAAAAAAGGTCATGAAGAACCTAGGGGCAAGACGGGAATAAAGACGCAGACCTACTAGAGAATGGACTCGAGTGACCACCTAGAGGGGTGGGACGGAGGGAGATGCAAGAGGGAAGCGCTATGGGAACATATGCATATGTATAACTGACTTGCTTTGTTATAAAGCAGAAACTAACACACCATTGTAAAGCAATTATACGCCAATAAAAATGTTAAAAAGCATAGTCTAATTTTTTTTAAGTTGTAAATTAAGGCTGATTCTGTAAACAATACTTAAGAAACACTAAGCCTTTATCATTAAATAATTTTAATAAAATAAAAACATTTCCTTTCAAACAAACAAACAAAAAAACTTAAATGTGAATTGCATATTGATAAGTTATCACTGATGAAAAGCACCTGAAAATATAACTGCTGCTCCTGGTTACTTGGCATCATGCTTTTCTAAAGACAAAAACACAATGAGAGGGACATCCTGTAGCCATTTCTCGTTTATTATCATGAGTGTAAGGTTTTTCCAGCACTCACTACATTCTACTCTAGCCTGCACTCCTTCCAAAACAGTATGTTGGATTCTTTTCCCTGTAAGAATGGAGCATCTGCTAAACCTCAGTGTAAGAAGCCTATCATCATCTCAAGTGTCTAATGCTGTGTGGATAAGTGCTAAACAAAAACTCAACATCCAGTTTATCTAAGCACTTACATTACTAGTGACAGTTAAGTAAACCAAGCTTCAGTAAATTAGAAAGGCAGATCTGTTCATATTTTACTGCAAATCTGAATTTTTGGTTTTTAATTAAAAATCCCAACCTTGGGGCAATACAGAAGGCTGACTACGACCTAAGAGCTTGGTATTTAAAACTGACTTAGTAACTTAAGCTTTTAAGTCTCTTTAGTACATTCACGGTCTTAGCCTTTGACCTAGTCAGACTTCCTAAGGAAGATATGGTTAACACTGCCTTATGGGAATCTGCATAAGGCCCATTTTGCTGAGAAAGGATTTATACTAAATGCTTAAGAAAGACATTCTGAAAGTAGATGGCTGAAAGAACTAACTACTAGTACTACTGATTACTGCCTTATGGGAATCTGCATAAGGCCCATTTTGCTGAGAAAGGATTTATACTAAATGCTTAAGACATTCTGAAAGTAGATGGCTGAAAGAACTAACTACTAGTACTACTGATTAATATTTCCAGTAAGGGAAGGTACTCACCAACTTTAAGCAGTCACCATCTAGATTTCTGATTTTAAACACACAGCTTGAAAAAGCTGTTTCCCTATTCACCCAACAGAACACAGTAATTTACATCCCCTTCAGGGACACATCCTAAACGTAGAGACCTTTGGAAAAAGGATTACGAAGGGCTCTCCCTCAACACACACTGAGCCCTAGGAATTGACCTATTTATTTCCTTGGCATCCCGCACTCTTCCTTGCTGACAGTTGCGAAGGGAAGGACATTCCGAACCTTCACGATAGGAATACTTCCTTCTCCCCGTCCCACCTAAAGCACCAGATTGAAGACTCACTCCAAAGCGTCTTTACTTCTGAATTCCAAAGAAGGTGCACCCAGTGTTTTAATGGGTGGAGAAGAATTAAATGGGAACTCTAAGAATACATTTCGAATCCTCACGCAGGTGAATCCCTCCGTAGGACTCATGGAAAAACTTTCCAGTGTCCAAAGCATCCGTTTTGAATATTTTTTACATCTATACAACCGACGAGAAATAAATAGAAAATAAATAACTTCTATCTTGCAGGGTGGCCCCCGCTGGGCTGACTCTGGGGCAGGAGGGTGGCGAAGGGAAGGCAGCAAGGCCGGGGCAGCTGGAGAATACGCACCGGGGGGGCGCCAGAAAGTCGGCCCGGTGCCCCTACTGGACAGTACCGACAACTCCTCAAAGGTTCAGTTCCATCAAGCCTTTTCTTCATAAAAGTGGCCAATTTACAAGTTTATCACTAATTACACATAAAAATAGGGTTTTTCTATCTCGGCTGGTTAATGGAAAAATAAAAACAACTCAAGAAAAGCCCACCACAATGAAAAACTTCTGTTATCTAGATAAATGTTGATGGAGCCCAAGGAGACGACCTTGTTTTCAGATGACAACTAAAAGCATTTACATTTTACTCTTGAGCTCTGTACATCTCAGTGGAATGTCTTTAAAACAATTAACTGATTTTTGTATGGGTCTGTAATTTGTTTTGTGGAGGAAAGTTTTAGTGTGGTTTAAGAACATTTCCCTTGAGACTTTACAACCTAAGAAAACGAGTTATCAAAACCTTTGATATAACCCCAACTTTAAACTTTGAGGTATAAAAACTGTCAATTTTCTACCTACCTGTAAATTATGAGATTACAATGCAGCAGTTCAAAGTGCTAGTGGCCATATTTTCATTGCTGTGTTCATGTGGCTAAAAATACTTAAAAATTCAAACGGTTTAATCCAACTGGAGTTTTCCAAACTGCAGAACACTAGTTTATTAATCTTCTGGTTCTCTTAAAAAAAAAAAATAGTTTGAGGAAAATGAGAGTATGTCTCTTTCTTTAGCAGTAATCCTTGCAGTAACCCAACTGTAGGGAAGCACCAACAGGTTTCTATGGAAGTCATATTTCTTTGGAACATGGCAACAAATAATTACTTTTCAGAGACCCAAAAGCTGAGCAGATGGAATTTGCTAGAGAATTAAATGAATTTTCACTTCTATCACTCCCGTCAAATACGTGACCTGCTTTATTTCTGATTTAAATGAACTTTGAAACACCAAAGTGTTGGACAAATCTTGGCCTTAGAATGAACTGTTAAGCCAGCAATTAGATCACAATCCCATTTTTGAAAGGCTTAGATGTGAATATAGAAAATAAGGGCTGAATTCCTCTACTTGTAAACATTTCCCCTTTAAAGTTCCCTTTAAATCGATTACACCTCTACTTTCCGTTTAGAAATCTTATTTTAATAAATAAAAGGGGAAACCGAAATTTAATTTATAAAGTTTTATTTTTGTATATGTGCTAAATCTTAGGAACTGTGGACAATCTTCAGTCAGTCTGTTGGCTTGTAAAAGGCTGAGAAGTATGTGATCTGGGTGGTGAAATTTCCTCTTGGGAATCGATTTCAAAACGAAAAAAAATTTTCACTCATTTGCAAGTTTAAAACATGGTGCACCTTTTCCCCCTTTTTTCTTACACCTATAAATTCGGAGGAAAAGTGCTACATTTCTGCAAACGTAAAATAATCTAAAATAATCGTCGTAAATACAATCGGCAGCAAGTTCTTAATACATTTAGCACTTCTGTAGTGATTTACCACACCCAAAACCTTATTTTCAAACACTAAACACTCACATAGGTGGCAGGACCAATTTTGGTTGAGCCCTGCTAGGAAACCAGTACTGAATGGTTTTTCTCAGTAACACAAGAACTGGGGGGAGGGGAGGGGTGTTTTACTTTCTCAGCAGTATGTAGTACCTTCAAACTAGAGACCAAAATTGGGCACTTATGAAAAGGCAATTTAAAAGAAAAATCCAGTTATAATTCTAAATAAGGCAGGATATATCCACCAAAGTAACCACAAAATTCAGCAAAGTAAGGGTTCACGGGAGAACATAAGCTGGAAAAATACTAAGAAAAAACAGAAAGGAACTATTTTGGAGTAGTCATCTGAGTATTCAGACTTGCTTTCATTTACAAATGTAATTCAAATAAAAAAGGCTCCTCATCTTTTTAACCCACTACTAGGATTAAATAAGCTGTTATCATTCACTAATAAAAGTTAATCATGAAAAAAATATAAAACATTTTAATTCTAAATTTGTACATATAACAGCTAAAAGACAAAGTTGGGAAATTATCATTGAGAGAAAAATGAACCAAGACAAAAACCCCAAATATGATTATGTTCTTATTTCTGCCTCTACAATGCTGAACATGAAAATCTGGTTGGTGGAGGGCTTAGAAACAGCAGCAATATGGTTTTTACCAAGTTGTGCACTGAAATACTTAGATCCAATAGGCAAAGCCCTTGTTCACACAGATTAACAATGAAAATATCTTCAGTCTTTTTGTTAACAGATTCTACGGTCTTCTATAAAGTAATCATGCCATTTAGAATTCCGGGGGGTACTTCTTTGAAAGGAAGACTAGTGATTCCGCAACAAACATGTAAAGTAGGAAATATATATATGGCTCAAGAAATCAGTTGAGGGAGAATTAAATAATCTTTAGGCACTTTGAAGACTTGGAAGTTTAAAATGTGCCATTTATGTTCAGAAAAAGACCTCAAAATCCACCACTGTTGCTCTTACAATAACATGCATCTTAAAATTTTCAGTTATAAATTAATGCTTGCTTAAGAGTTAAATATAGAAAATAATTTGCACAAACAAACAAACAAAAATAACTCTCTCCATCCACCTCTCTTAGATCCTGGTCACAACACAGACCATTCTTCCTCAAATGGAGGGGGAAAGGATTCACAAGCCCTCACCTGGCACTAGGGGACTTGTAAATTCAAAGCAACAAAGGTGGGATCTCCCTCCAAGGAGAAAAATTCACAGCCTTTTAAAATGTCAGGTTTTTCATGTCTAGGAAGTCATTCGTTTTAAAATTAAGTATATTACATACTTTTGTTAAGGACCAGGAAACACAAAAATCATCTCAGATGGTTAGATGGTGTATTTAATGATAGCAACTTGTCCAAATAAATTTAGCCTATTCTGCTCATTGTTAAGGAGGCTTGGAATTGAGGAACTTCTAAATTAAAATTACCAACTGGAACTGCAGACAGTGTGTATGACTCTGGCTCACACTTAACAAACTCAGATGTAATATACTTAAGGTAAAAACAGGATCTATCTGGTGTCAAAATTTCCTAATATTACAGAAAACCTAGAAGCACAGATTGACTACAGAGTACTGCAAATAAGATACCCAAAGCTTTATCTTAAATACCTGCCCCTTTTAATCACAAAATAACACAATTCTTAATTTTGTTTCTGCTTTGTTCAATTCTAACTATAGCCTTTTTGACAAAACATTTGCCTCTTAACTGAATTGTAAAAAATACAACCAAGCTTGTGCTCATTAAATATACATGTATATAAAAAACATACAAAAAGTACAAGATTGATTATGTTAGGAAACTTTTACAGTGTCAACAATCCTGTTTTTTCTCTAAATCTTTTAGTAAAGGGCCAAAGGTCAAATCTTTCTGTGCACAAAAACTCATTGTGACTGAACTCCTGAATTCAGTGTCATGCCTAGGCATGCTATGCACAGAATTATTTTTAATATGCAGTCCTTAAACAAACAAAAAGACAAAAAATTAACCAAAAAACCAAAACACACCACAGGACAAAAAGTTCTTCTTAAATCAAATTCTATTTGTGAATTCAGCAAAATAATTTCTATAAAATAAAACAGCAAAATATTTAAATAGAATAGGGTGGACTGTATCTGTTTGCAGGGGTATTTGGTTTTTAGACAGGTTCCAAAAAATTACACACATTCAAGTTACCAATTCTCTTTTAAATACAGTATTAACTGATGAGTTCCTTATCTTTAATTAAATGCTTATTCTGAAATTATACCTCAATTATATTCACTAACCAGTTTCCTTTTTAATGAGACCCTGCTTCAAATGTTAAAATTTTTGGAATAATGGAAAAGGAGCTAGGACAATTCTTGCTTTCAAGTAAAACTGTGACTGAGCAGAAGCTCCGCCAGACATCTTGGTGCAGTGGTACTCCAAGTATTGTAGGATTCTGATGACTTCCACTTCACTGGGATCCAGCAGAAGGAAAGTTTTAAAAGGTTCTCCTAATAAGCTCTACCAAAGAAACAGAACAAGCACACCAAATACAGTCTTCTATTATGCTCCAAGCATCCTGGCATAGCAAATTTTTGCATATTTGTTTTAAATCTTTTAAAATTCCCATGACTGATATTTAAGTTTCCTTATCCCACCCAGAGGTTGAACTGTCAAACATTAGATGTAAGCAACATATGTGTAACTGAAAACCACCTGTTTATCACATTTCTCTCCTTGTTTTGTATTTTATATTCTAGGTGTAAGACGGAAAAGCTCTGAGCAATACAGCTGTCGCACGGGGACAACTGCCCTCATTATGGTAATTTTTTTTCCTCATTGGCTACACTAACCTGGTGTGAAGCCATGCTACATGTTACAGCGTAACTATAGCTTCAAAGTTATTAACCTAACCTCAGAATAAAAAGGCAATGAAAAAGATCTAGAAACAATGTTACATCACCAAATTTTCCACATCAACCAAATAATTTAAAGGTTACCAGCCTTTCACTGCTCATAATAAAACTGACTCCAGTGGCAAAGAATTAACATGAAACTATTGGTGTGGTTGAAATGGATGGGCTCTGGTTTGTTGCTGTTGGTTTATTTTTTGTTTTTGTAAAGGAGTTGATCCAACTGCCGTTAAGGCAGGCAACACTGGTTGCAGAGTGCAATGGGTATAACAAGGAAATAACTTTTGTAGGTTTTGTAGATCTGTGAGTCTCATCAAGAAAAAAGTTTCTTGCTTAAGAATTAACAGTCAAACATTAATATACTATATACACCTTTGCCATTTACACATTAGCATCAGGCCATTTATTACAAAACACTATACACTTTCCACTGCAGGCGGGTTATATATTGACAGCAAATTTCTGCAGGTAAGACAGTGAATAAACTTTCCACTCCATGTTGATTAGGAATAGTTTTTCTAGTTTTAAATATTAGCCAGACACAGAAAAAGGTTGGACTGTAAGGCCTGGGTGCACAGTCTTGATGGAACCAGTTAATCATGTGCATTTCACTGATCCTTCGTCTGAGGTGGGGCTACTTCTTCACTGCCTTCATAATTTTCTTGTGCTCGTTGGCCAGTTCTCTGAGGGTTGTTCATGTGATGTGCTGCTGGGCCTGTATACGGCTGTCCATGCACATGGTTATTCTGGGAGGGGAGAAGAGATCTGCATGTTAAAACTTTTCATATATTAAACTTCAACTTTAAAGATCACAGGCTGAAGTTTGTGGAAATGTAAACATTTCTTTTATTCCTAGGACTTACAAAGAGTAAATACACTTGGGCTAATGATGGAAAAGAAAAAAAAAAAAAAAAAAAAAAGTGGTTTGAAAGAGAAAAGGTAGCCCAAATTCAAACCCCAAAGCCCCAAATAAGAGCAGTATAGGTCTGTTTAATTCTTTGGCCAAAGTGATTTTAAGTGCCAAAAATTATTTAGATTCAAGTCTGACAAATAAGGGATAACACAGCCCATTATTGCTCGTGGTAAAAAATATTCATGAAAAGGGATCTGTGAGCTGGAACACATCTATCCTCACTCTTCTGAGCACCTTGAAACTCCCATATGAGAAATCTGATTGAATGATCATATGAGGTCTGCATGAGCAACGACCCCGAACACAGGATGATGTTAATGAAAACAAAACAACACTGAAGATAATGGATTAACCAGGCATGATTAATATATGAGTTTTCTCAGGGCCGAAGAAAGTAACTCTTCTCCTTGTGGATTTGGGTCCTTAATGTTTTAAACCCCTGAACTCTCATTTTTCTGTACGTTCCCGCCAGTCAAGCCAAGAAGATTATAGGCTTTAACTTTCTGTAATTTCTATTACGAAAATTAATATGTTGAATATGCATTTTCCAGTCATATTCAACATTTCTAGTCAGCATGCTTCTATTTCCACCCTGAAATATAAGACAGAATGCTTAAATAATGGTTCTGAAAGCATGGTTCCTAGACCAGTAGCAGCAGCAGCTGGGAACTCGTTAGAAATGTACTGAATGAGAAATGCTGGGGTGGGGCCTAGCACTCTGCTGCAAGAGCCCACCAGGGGATTCCCATGCTTGTGCAAGTTTAAGGACCACTGTCTCAAAAGATGTGAATTAGTCACATCTGGGGTTTAGAAAGAGACGCTCTCATTTAGAACGTTTCTTCATCTAAATTTATTTAGTTATTGATTTCACAGAAAAATTCATGGAAATCTGTCAAATCCCTGATTTTTTCCCAACAATTTTTACTGTCATTGAAGTCTTGGTTATGCTAAGTAATAAGCAAACACTTCTTCCTTCACTGCCATATCTTAGTGCCTTCAAAATCCACTCGCACACTTAGCCTAACAGGAAATGTCGTCTTAATCCATTACACTAAATATTGATTATCATTTTATATTGACGTGAATAATCATAGTTTTACGAACTTCATCTACTAGTACAAGAGGGGCACATATCTGACCAGGAAAACACCACAGGGGCAAGCTCAAACATGCCACATTGTGACCCCATGCTAACCATTCCTCTTTTGATCATGCCCCCAAAGCTAGTCTAGATAACCCTCTATTACTTTACAGTCACAACAAAAAACTTAGCCATCCTTTAAATAAAGCATAAAGATTGGTTCTAGGGAATAAAAACATGAACCAAGCCCAATATACCTGCTGATACTGAGATCCAGGTGAATGGGGGTATAATGGGGCATCTTCAGGTGGAGGCGACTCATGCTCATCTGGGGCATCTTGGTCATCTGGCTCCTGATTTTAAATATTTAAAGATAAAGAATTATGCAGCCAAATTCAAGTTTATTTTTAATTTCTTTTCTATTTGAAATAAAATCTTTAAAATCTAAAAAACTGACCCACTAACAACTTTTCTTTTACTACAGATAAACAAAGTAACTGAAAGGAACCTGATTTGGGTTCTCTTAGAAATACTAGATTCAGGCAATTTCACAAATATTTCTCTAAAAGAAGGCTCCCTCATTAAGACCACATATAAACAAAACTTCAACATAATTTTTTCCCCATTATCATTAATACATAAACTCTGGCCTATAAAGTAAAGAATTACTTTGCTTTCTTCCATTTCTATTTGCTGCACACTGGTGGCTTTTTTTACCTCCTCTGGACAGAGTTCACAAGCTTTTGCAAGTGTCATCCTAGCACTATGTGATCTCTCCAAGAAATAACCATTTGATGTTTCATTGCTTTGCACCGGAGGAGACCAATTGTTGTAAGTGTACTGAGGATTGCCAGTGTATGGTCGTCTTTCAAGTTCATCTCCAAGCCATTCCACTGCCCAGGTCCACTTTCTTTTAAGATCTCCATTGCCCTTCAAAAGAAAATAAAACTATATACGTAAAAGGTTTTGGAATGCTTTTCAAAGGTAACTTTAAATGACAACTCCAAATTCTCTTCTTTTAAAACAGAATCCTTAATTCTGATTCAGATTTCTACAAAATTATATGTGTGTGTGTATATATATACACATATATATATATAGAGAGAGAGAGAGCGAGTGAGTGAGAGAGAGAGTGAGAGCAAGAGAGAGAGAGTGAGAGCAAGAGAGAGAGAGAGAGAAAGGGAGAGAGACCCTCACCTGCAGAATCTGGTAAGCAACAGGACAATTGCTAAAGAGAGCTACCATACATTTTATACACTGGTATGCCCTTTTTTGATAGTGATTCTTAGAGCGCTGGATTGTGTCAAAGAGCCCATCTCGGTCATCTGGGATTCCTTTAAGTGCATTATGAATTCTGAAAGAGAACCAGATAAATAAAAACTTCTAAAATCAAATAGCAGCTAACATTACTGAGTGCCTACTATGTGCCATTCAATAAATGTCTTTGATGTAGTCATGTAATCTAATGCTAGACAGTAAGTCCTCTTCTTAAACCCTTGAACACAGATAAGAAAAACAGAGAGGTTAAAAGGCTTGCAACCCAAGGTCATATGGCCGCCTAGTACCAACTTATTACCAATCCAAAATGACAAATATCACATGATTCCAGTTATATGAGGTATTTGGAGAATAGGCAAAAATCAGAGAAAGCAAGAATAATGGGTACAGAGTTTCAGTTTGGGATGATGAAAAAGTTCTGGAGATGGATAGTCGTGATGGTTAACACAATATTGTGAATGTACTTAATTCCACCAAATTGTACACTTAAAAATGGTTAAAATGGTAAATTTTGTTATGAATATTTTACAATTTTTCAAAATATTTAAAAATTTACCTGCCTGCAATTCTACTCTAAGTTATATATCCAAGAGAATTGAAAACAGGTGTTTAAAAAGAAATACAAAACTTGTACATGAATGTTCACAACAGTATTATTCACAGCAGCCAAAAGGTGTAAACCACCCAAATATCTACCAACAGATGAACGAATATACAAAATGTAATGTACCCATACAATGGAATATTATTCAGCCATAAAAAGCAATGAAGTACAGATATGTACTCTAACATGGATGAATTTGAAAACATTATGCCAAGTGAAAGAAGCCAGATACAAAACAACACATTGTATGATTCCATTCATATGAGATGTCCAGGCAAGTCCTGGATATTTTGCCTATGGACAAATTCATAGAGATAGAAAGCAGATTAGTGGTTGTCAGGGGCTGGGGGATGGGAGGACTAGGGAGTGACTGCTTAATTGGGTTTGGATTTTCCTTTTGGAGTGATGAAAATGTTCTGGAAGTAGACAGTGGTAATGGTTGCACAACATTGTGAATGTACTAAAAGCCACTGAATTGTATGCTTTAAAATGGTTAAAATAGTGAATTTTATGTTAAGTGAATTTTACCTCAATAAAGAAACATTACCTAAAAAACCTTCTGTATACCTTATATTTTACTTAACAGAACGTTCCAAATCAAAATTCAAGTTTTTGTTTTTTTGTATTACATGCATTTATAAAATCTGTTTTGTTTGGAAATGACTGTAATTTTGCAAAGTTTAATCATTTCACACCACACAATGAACCATGTACAGGCTTCTTGCTATTTAATCTGAAACACTGCAGTGTATATTCTGTTTTTACCTTCAGTTTTGTCAAGTGATAATGAATCAACTGTTTTCAAATGCCATTTTTATCAATATTACCTTTCCCTCCCTTGTTCCCCAACACTTAACGGTGCCAGGCCCACGGGAGATGCTCCATAAATACACACTGCTTACTAAATGACCTAAAAAAGCCCACTATGAGAAAATTATTTTCAAGCTTGGTGCCAGGGGCTCATAACAACAATCTTATCATTACACAAAAGTCAAATTCCCATGTTTAATCCAGCACACATGCCTTTAGCATTATTACTTGTTCTAATGGAAGAAGAGAACTAAGATGTGGCTAATTGGCTTAAAGCTATAAATGCTTACAATATTTTCAAAAGAAAATAATGAAAAGTTAGATTCAATTTCAACCAACTCTTAAGTTTCAGATCCTTTGATCATATTGAGAAGAGTACTGGTAGTATTCAAAATAAGCAGCTATAGTTTTAGAACTACTAAATTTTGTGTTTAATGAAAATTGATTTCTGGTTTAATGCTATTTTTACAATATTAATTCAACTGTTGGAAATCTATGATGGTAATTCTGGTGAATAATTTGAAAATATTATTTCATGAATTCTGGCATTTGCAATCCCCACTAAGACTCAAGATTTTAATTTCTCTTTAAGCATTTTGTTGTTATAAAACTTGTTTTCAGGTATCTGTTTATTTATTGATTGATTGATTGATTGATTGATTGATTGTGTGGCCGTGCCGTGCAGCATGTGGGATCTTAGTTCCCCGACCAAGGATTGAACCCTTGTTCCCTGTAATGGAAGAGAAGAGTCTTAACCACTGGACTGCCAGGGAAGTCCCAGGTTTCTGTTTTAATTATTACACCGACAGACAGGAGACAGTCTGTTATACAGATTCTCAATTGTTTCCCAACATAAACTCTTACACTACTGTCCATGTAGGGAGGGAAGTTATAAAATCTGGCAAAGTTGCCAACTAATTCCATAGTTCATCATCATCTGTATTGCTCTTGGGATTAAGGATAATGTATTAAGCTTTTACGTAAAAAGAGGAATTCTGGAGGAAGCTTAAGGGACAGCTAAGCTGGATAACCTTAGTCCTAAATTAATAAATATTAAAAATAAAATTTAAAAATTAAATAATAAAATAAAAATAAATTAAAAAATTGCTAACTCCTAAACCTCTCATACGTATACTGAAAAACTAGTTACGGTTCATGCTCATTTATTCACGGATTCCATATCTGCAGTTTTGCCTACTTGCTAAACTTTATCTGTAATGGCAAAAATCAACTCTTTGCAATTGCAGTCACCTGCAGGGTAGCAAAAACATCTGAGTTGCCCAACACACGTTCCCATCTGAAGTGGAACAAAGTGATATTCGGCCTTGTTTTAGCTCATACCGTAAACAAGTATCCTTTTTCCCATCTATTTCAGTGACAACTTTTCACATTTTTGTGCTTTGTGTTGATCTTACTGTTTAGAAAGGGCCTCAAGTGTGTAGTGCTGAAGTGCTGTCTAATGTTCCTAAGCCCAAGAAGGCTGTGATGTGCTTTGCAGAGAAAATATGTGTCAGATAAGCTTTGTTCAGACCCGATTTATTGTGAATTCAACGTTAATAAGTCAGCAATATATATTAAATAAGGTGTCTTTAAACAGAAACACACATTTAAAAAAGGTTATGTATTGATTGGTTGAAAAAAAAAAAAGTAACCAGAGACTGGCAAGAACCTAACCCTGTTTTTCCCCCAGGAGCAATGATTTAGTATTTGCTCATTCAGTGTTCACAGTGACTTTCAGACCGTAACTACCATGAATAATGGGAACTGACTGTACTTACTGAAGGCACTATTTTTAGATAACCAAATGTTATCTCACGTAATTCTAAAACTAACGTAATCTAGTCCTAAAATAACCCTAGAGCGTCATTAATGAAGTTGAAACATTTACAAAAAAATCCCCCCAAACAAAAGACACAACAACAACTGAAAGAAAAAGGTTAGTATATTAAGTATGCAACTTGGGCAATGAGAGCAAAAAGTAAAAAATGAAATAAAACTGTGAGGAAGTGGGGACCTTTTTATTCATTCTTGTCTTATGTTTTGTTTAAGATAAAACATTTATTAGATATTCAAGAGGTTAAAAAAAAAAATACGTGCCGGTTGGTAATTTCAGTTACTCTAAAAGCTGGGCAAGGAACAAAAAAGGGTATCTACCTGTGAGTCTGCCAGGAGTCCTCAATCAGTAAGATCTGCAAAAGCAGATCCAAATAGGGCCGGAGTTCATAAGTATAGGAATATGCAACCTAAAAATAGGTAAGACATGGTGAAGAACTTATTTAAAGCAGCAACAGTGGTGATCCTTTTGTAATGTGTAATGTATAAAAATATCAAATCACTATGTTGCACACCTAAAACTAATATAATTGTAAAGTCAATTATACTTAAAAAAAAAAAACTAATTAAAAAAATAAAAATATAAAATAAAGGAATAACAAATCAAATTATAGAGACATATGAATGTATATTTTCCTTTAACCTGCCAGAGAAGTTCACTGAGGACAGTAGATGAGAACTGAGGATTCTCCCAGCAGCAAAAACGAAGCAATTTGACGGTTTCCTCTGAGTTACTGCAGTCCTCAATGATTTTCTTCACATAACTTGTCCTCACAAATAAAATGTCTGCCACATTCTGCTGAATTGGCATTATAGGTTGTGATAAATTAGGATCACCAAAAGGATTGGGAAGAGGAGGATTACCTAGAATACAGATTTGTCATCAATGAAAAACTAATCAGCTTCTCCACAATACTACTCAGCTTTCACCACAGAAAATAGCTTATGAATTTTTTATTTTATGAAAATAATATTTTAAATCAAGTTTCCTGAGTACAACAAAGAAAGTAATATTAAGCATTATAATGATCACATATATCAAGATGATAAAATGTAAAATTGAAATACCAACACTGGCGTTTTCTTTATATAAAAGTTAATTCTTAAACTACTTCATAAACAAGGTACCAACCTTAGTAGCAAGTAGACAGAAAGATTCCCTTTAAATAAGAGAAAAAGGTGCAGGACTCAAAATATTATAAAATATTCCAAAGCATGGACTTTCAGACTCTCGTTTTATTTTAAAATATCTTTGGAATTACTTTGAATCAGGTACTATATATGGCCAGCAGTACTTTAAAACCAATGTAAAGAATGGAGTATTTGACTTTACCGTTGATTGAAGACTGCATTCTTGATGAGACATTGCAGCATCGGATTAGCTGTGACACTACTGAGTATAATTTGCCTAATTCAGCATACTGATACTTGATTGGAGGACCTGGACCTTCATCTAAAGACACAAGCATAAAGGTAGCAGGTACACTCAATTTCAGAAGCTGTGTCTTCTCCGCCACACCTACAATAAAGAAGGGAGAAGCGGGAAGAAGAGGGGAAGAATTATATGAGAGAAAAGAACTGGGACGGAAGGGCTTCAGAATGTAATATTTTTCTACAACTTTTATGATCAGAAGATCACTTTTACTTAGCATTCAGAGTATTATTTAATCAGAACCAAAAATCTACTGAGTTAGTATAACTGGATTTAAGTATTAAAATGGTTAAACAGTTGACTATGACATTCCAATCCTACTGGGCATATAAGGAAGAGAAACACCTTCTATGGCCTGGGGAGTCTCGGGAACTGCCTAGTCTGCAATCCTCATCAGTTAGATGAATGACGAAAACTGAGAAATAAGAATTCTTTTATGAATTGCCTTTCTTCCTCAGCCAAGCTTCTTCAAAAACGCCTAAACTCGTTCCCTCTACTTTCTCGTCTTCCCAGTCCTCAACCCATGCCTATTTGGCTTCTGCCCCCTTTTCTCGTTTAAAGCTCAGGAATAGTTCTCAAACCATAACCATCTCCTCCTTTCTTGGGTTCCTCTCTTATTTTCTTTCTACCTCTTCTTATTCTTATTTGTGAGTCCTCCTTCCTCTCTTCAAAAGTGATGGTCCTCAAAGTTCCCACGTCAGGCTGTCTTCTCACACAGTATGCCTTCCCTGGACGATCAAACCCACTCTAATGGCTTCAAGTTCCAGCTCTTTTCATTCAGCTGATCCCAAAATATTTCCAGACAAATAGATCACCGCTCTACTGGACATCTCTATTTGGGTGTCACAAAGACTCAAATTCCCTGTCCATGTTCTTCCTCCTGTGTTTCCCCTCTCAGTACATGGCACTACTACCTGCTCAGTTTGTCAAGTTGGAATTCTGGGCATCATTCTTAACATCTCTTCCGTGTTCCCCTTCCCTGAATATCCAATCACCAAATCCTACTGTCCTTATCTCCAATAAAAAGCACCAGAATCTGACTACTTGTATCTCGCTCACTGCCAGTTCCTCAGTATAAGCCACAACGATTTTCTATCTATAGATTACTTTAACAATCTCTGGTCTTACGCCCCAATAATCCATTCCACACTGCAGCCTGGATCTTTCTAGAAGCCATGTCTATTCAAAACTCTACAATGGCTCATCAATGCCCTCAGGATAAAGTCCAGAATCTCTCACAAGGCTTGACAGAATAGCACAATTAGAGAATTCTGCTCACCACTCCTGCCATCCCCATATTACATCAATTCTAGTCAGACTGAATAACTTTCATTTCCTCCAATGAGCCATGCTGAGTTCATTCCAAGTCTCTGCACCTGCTGTTCACTCTGGATGGAAAAACTCAACCGACCAATTCCCACATCTTCTCCACTAAGTCCCCCCCACTCCCCCTATGATGTACTTCCATAGCACTTTGTATTTTGCCCATTATAGCCATAAACATATTTTATGGCAAGTACTTTTTAATTTGCTTCTATACCCCATTAGAAAATAGGTGTCGTATTTATTGCCATGTTCCAAGAAGTATAATAAATACAGGTCCACAAATCCCTTATCTGAAATCCTGAGATTCAAACAGCTCTTAACATCAATATAAACAAAGTTCATTCATAAAGTTACTGTGAAAATCTGGCCTGAACTGACAAGAGGCTATTTACAGTCTTCAATCATCCCCTCTCAGTGTGAATATTCACGTGTATGATTACAAAGTGCTGTTTCGGACCTTGCTCTAGGGATGTTACATAATTCAGGGCATATGGGCTATTTTACCTTTCTTAAAACCAAACAGTTCTGAACCACAAAGCATATCTATCTGGTCCTAAGGATTTCATATTAAAGTTTATAGACCCATACTTGCTTTTAGCAGGGAAATTTTAATTAGATTAGATTATGGACCAACGATGCATGTTTTCTGAACGGGGAATACCTAAAAACGGAGTTGAACAGAGTGAGATTTTTATAAATACCTAAGATTTGGCATTTCTAAGTGTGAAATACAGATTCCCCTTATGCTTGTTTGCATAAATATTCTTTTCAACTACAAATATGCAAGCATCTCCAGTATGGAAGGTAAGGGAAAAGACGACAAACGCAAAGTAGAATGTTGCTTATGTTAAAAGGGCCATGAATCAACTGGCGATTGGTAAGTTCATGCACAAAAAACCTGGAATGACAGGGATGTTTGGGTTTAGAACTTAACATAAATAACAGGTAATTTAAGTGAATATTTATATTATCCCCGATTTTAATTTAGTTTATGTCAACAAAAACTTATGTACAGACTAAGTCCTTTACCCAAACTTGGTGAGTATTACACATCTATCTGGGACCTTTTGAAAATGTGGATTCCTTGTGTTAGCTCTGAGAATTCTTATTCAGTTGGTTTGGGATGGGGCCTAGGCATCAGTATTTTAAAAAAAAAAGGTCTAGCACCACTACTTTAGGAGATAAAAATATGATTAAGATACAGATTTTGACCTGTCTGGTGCAGAGATAAGACACATGCATAAATAATGATAAAGTACAAGGTGAAAAGTGCAGTGTAAAAAAAAAAGTTTCAAATAAAATTCACAATATGTTTTATGGAACACTGTTTCTATTTTAGACCAGGTTATATTTCATCATGTGACTTATATGACTTCATTACTTAATACATTAAAAGAGAATTATGAAAACTTAAATTCTTACCTAAATTGGCATACATTACAAACAGGTTGAAATACTGCTGTAAATGACGCCCATGCTCTGAAACTTCTCTTCTCAGTAGATTTAGTACTGCTCTTAGTAAGTGATCACTCAGGCTTAAGTTGTCATAAGCCTGTAAAGGATAAAACATTGGTTGTTTTTCAGCAACAAGGTGCAGGTACGATGTAATTCTCTTTGCATGAAAAAGGGACATGCACATATACATGTTAAATATAGGCAGAAATTTCTGGAAGGACTGATCACACAAGAAATTATTAAAAAGGGTTGCTTTTTAGGAAAGGGGATGAAGATCCAATGTAGATTTCATTATAGAGGCTTCATACTGTTCTAAGTTTTAACAAATGGAAGTCCATTTAAATTTATATACAATTTATATAACAGTAAGTGTATAACTAAGCCACTGAATGTAACTGAATTAACAGAAAATTCCGTTATGTTTTAAAGAGCCAATAGTCACTATTCACTGCTGGGAAGTACTTTTAATGGAACTCATATAAACATTGAGGCATCAGACTATATGGTTATTACGTGCTCATGCACGTTTGTTAGGTAAACATATCAAACAGATGCACATATATTTGTGACTTCAACTTCCAGGAAACAGAATTTATTTCTGTTAACTGGGAAATTACCTGACTAGAAGGTCCTGGAGATGCAAAAGGTGAAGGACATGGCCCATCTTGCAAGGAAAAATGTGCAATAAAAACTATAAGTTTTGCAAATGCACCTCTCACTTCTGCACTAGGGCACTCCAGAAGGTATTCAGAGAAACGATTTGAAACATTAAAAAGGACATTGTGAGCAAACCAAAAACGTACATTCTTGCTGTGACGAAGGAGAATACATAATGCATCATACCTAAGACAAAACCAAACAAAAATCTATGAATATCGATTCAGTAACCTGTTTCCTATAGTACAGGGATGAGTCCCTATGAACCAAACAAACAAAAAAAAAATCAAAGAACTTCTTTTACTACTGGAAGGAGAGAACCAGCAATGGTAGCTTCTAGTACTAATATTAAAAAGATAAATACTATGACGTGGTCTATTCTCACAGAGTGACAAAATAAATAGACGAAAACTTATACAGTCCTCTACAAATCCACGACCAAACTCTTCCTAGGTTCAATGACAAGTAAATATTGTTAAATCGAGGTATTATAATGGCCTCTAAATTTATACAATTAGAAACTTAAAACTCATTTTAAGTTTCTACCTTTTTAATCTATGGCTGAATTTAATCTAGGGAAGCTAAAATGTTAATACTTTTGTGATTAGATAGCTTAGACTTTTAAGTATCATCCTGTAATGTTTTGTACAGAGATGTCAAAGATATGATACAAGGTAACAGAAGCAGAAGCCAACTTCTGAATAATAAAAGGTGGTATTTAATCTCAGTAATTATTTTTTAAATTTATTTATTTTTTATACAGGTTCTTATTAGTTACCTACTTTATATATATTAACGTATATATGTCAATCCCAATCTCCCAGTTCATCCCACCACTCAGTAATTATTTAAATATGATTTCTCTCACTATTGCTACCAAGATTTTTTAAATTCTGCATTCCAAACCTGAAATGAGATTATCATGGCTTGGAAAAAATAAAGCAGTATATTAAAGAACCAAACTAAATGCCAGTAGTAATAGGAATGAAAATTCAAAGCAAAGTACCAATCACTGGCAGAGCCACGGACGACTTTCTTGGTGTGAAATCCTGTGGTAAAGAGGAACCTAGCAGCAAGCTGAATACTAATCATAGTGATTTCTTCTGCTTCAGGCAACAGGTGATCTTGCCCTAAAAATACAGTGTAGATTAAAAAATAGTCAAACAAATTTCTGTGCTCAAGCCCCATTTTCATTTTCAAAAACAAATCTGCATTATCAACAATTTTCCAAGTCCTAACTATGTTAAAACCCCTGGGCTACTTATGAAATAATTCTTAGTAGTTCAGTAAAGCACCCTTCAACTAATGCTTGAGTAAAAAAACCAAACTGTTGTAACAAACAAAAGCTCCTCTGTCTCTAAATGGCAAGACAATATATACCGCTCAAAGGTAACAGTCATCTGAAACATGAGTTTAGAACAACCAAAAAGAAAGAAAACAAACATGTTGATGCCTGCTAAGAAACCCTGCAAGTAAAAGAAGAGGTATGCTTTATTACTAAGAAGCTAAATTCTTGATACTTACCTGGAGGAGGATTTAAGTAAACACCATTACATGTAAGCAGTTTTTTCATAAACTGAAAATATTCCATACTGTACTGCATTCGGTTATGCATGAATTGCACATTCTGTTTCCGTACACTTCTCTCAATGGCTGATGGCATAATAATCTGATGGGGTCTTGTGGTGATAGCAAGCTCTGATATATACCTTATCAACTCATCACCTTGGTCTATTGTGTCCAATCGTTCATAAAAAAGTATATAAGCATTCCACCACCTTTTCTGGCGCCTGTATGACATGCGCTTCATCATGTGATCGAATACTTCTCCCATGTACTCTCCACCAAAACACTGGTTTTTCATTTCTTCATCATCATCCATTTTACATTCAGTTACATCTCCATCATCAAATTTATACCAGCGATTTCTCTCGCCATCTCCTCCATTCCTTTGAATGATGTAAGAGTAGTAATGTCCCCCGCTCGCCTGACCGCTGTGTACAAGCACCCCCACAAGTCTGTATTTCGTGCTTCCTGCTGCCTCACTGTCAGACTGCTCATTTTGTTGTATCAACTGACTCTCTGGGTTTACGTTATCTCCTTCCAGCTTTGCAACACCGGCAACTGTGTAAGGTTCCATGTCCAGTTCGCGAGGAAATTCAAAGTAATCATTAAACTTGATTGCACATTCTCTTTCCCAGTCATAGTCGAATCGTTTTAGTTGGATAGCGAGAACAGGAGGTAATTTTTTAATAAGCAAGCGCTTTACAGTATCAACCTAAAATGAACAGAGCAAATTACTAGATGTTCTCTTATAATCCACTGCAAAAAACCCACAAAATTTAAAACTCTACTATTAAATTCTCAGGATTAATCTGAAATTTTAAGTATAAACAAATACATGATAATGAACATAATCAGAGCATTTCTGTCAGTTGATATTTTTAAAATGTTCACTAAAACTAATATGAAGTAGCTGATGCCTTTTGCTACAACTTGCAAAAATTAGTGATATAGACATTATTCGCTGTCTGATTTCTATATTGGAAGTGCTATCTAACCATTACTACTTGTTTGATATTTACTGTTATTTTAATGAAGTTTGCTGTGGGCAAACTATAGAAATATAATAATAGCAGCTAATATTTATTGGGCAATTAGGTACCAAGTTATATGATGCTAAGTGCTGTCCAAGTAGTAACATGTTTAATCCTCCCAACCCTCCCAACCCTGAAACTTAAGGATGAGAATTAGGAGTAGTAGAGAGATAACTTGCCTCAAGTCTTAGAGCTGTGAGCGGCAGGGAGCATGGCTTTACAGCTCATGATCTCTACCTCTAGATTTTAATACCTCTCTAAGTGGTATGTAAAGTCAAAACAATACAGGTGACTTACAGGTGAGAGGGCTTGGGAGCCCAGAAAGATACACATTATTTACCATATGTATGCATAAATTGTCTCTCCTAAAGAACTGTTAAATGCCCACAGGCAAAAACCAATCAAGTGAGTCCAAAAACCTGATCCAAGTGGTTTAAAAAACACAAATGGCAGAAGAAATCTTTTGTGGCTAAATAAATTAATTAACGGTTTGGCTTCAGCAAACTTCTTGGTCTTGGGTAGCAACTCTGGACATGAGAGGAGAAATGTTTTCCTCTATGAGCTCTGTAGCTTCGAGGAGTTCAGAGCAGGTTGGTTGAATATGGATGAAAAGTGCCTGTGTAACTCAGACAAGAGACTGATATTAAGCTACTATGACCTCTAAAGTGATTCACTCTTATCTTTACCTGTTTTCCCTAGCCCTTCTGGCACTATTTTCTCTCAATTGTCTTTATCTGACAAACCTTTCTCTCAATCATCTTTACCTGACAGACCTTTAAGTCAGTTATCTTAACTACCTCTGTTACCACTATAACAAAACAGGGTAGGGAATAAAGAGGGTGAATTTTGAGAACAAACAAAAACAACCATTCTTCCAAACCCATTAAATGTAATCATAATTATTTTAAAACAAAACTGGGCAATTCATACCTTTTTATTGCATTTTTCACAATGATAAGCATTTGCACCTTCTAATAAATCTCCTTTGACATATTGTTCCAAAGAATCAAGAAGATTTTGGTGATTTCTAATGTCTACATTCAAAGTCGTAAAAGATTCTTCACACTCGTATCTAAAGATATTATTTAAGAAATGATCAAAGAGAATTTATTCCTTAGTTTTCTAAACATCTTATTTAGTTATGGACTCAATGAAAACTACTTTTGCAATTTTTATAACGTAACACAAAACCCATAAGTCATAAAATGTTACCAATAAATGACAGTTATCATTTATGGGTCACTTATCCTCTGCTGGGCATACATGAGGTTGTTTACACACTACACATAATAGGTGCTTTGTCTTCATGACAAATATTTCTCTATCACCATCTCCACGTCAGAGATGAGGGAAGTGGGGTTCAGAATGTGAATTTGGTCAAGATTACTAGGTGAAATGGTGTTTTCAAGCTAGGTCTGTCTGGTTTCACAGCTCAATCTCTTTATAGTCTACCATGCTGCTTCTGCCATCATCTGTTTAGATCTATTAATGAGCCAAATTTTTAAATGTTTCTCCTCTTTTGTAATGGAAACCTTACTAAAGCACAAGTTTGAACACACAAATGAATACGGGATAAGCAATCTGAATAGGAGCCACAATCCCACCTTGTGGCAATTTTCTACCAAAGGAATTTTCAGATTTCTGATGAGGTATATTCATACATTTAGAACATGGGATGTGAGGAATTCATTCTCAACCATTAAATTCATTCACTCAACAAATACACTGAGTGCCTACCATGTTTTTTTTTGTGTGTGTGTGTGGTACGCGGGCCTCTCACTGTTGTGGCCTCTCCCATTGCGGAGCACGAGCTCCGGACGCGCAGGCTCAGCGGCCATGGCTCACGGGCCCAGCCGCTCCACGGCATGTGGGATCTTCCCGGACCGGGGCACGAACCCGTGTCCCCTGCATCGGCAGGCGGACTCTCAACCACTGCACCACCAGGGAAGCCCACTCTACCATGTTTAAAGCCCTGTGGGATAGTCAATGTTTAAGACAGTCCCTCATATTTAGGGCTTTTCAATTTAGTTAGGGGAAAAAGGTACACAAATAAGGGCATTTATAAGTGACATGAACGGAACACGAAGTATTAAGCAAACTGTTACTATAACTGGGGAACAGCCCATAGAAGAGAAAAGAGAAATTAGATTTTATGATTCCAGTTAAAAACTAGGACATTTGAAGCTGAGAAGTCACCAAAGTTTTTCTGTAAAAGGCCAGATAGTAAATATTACAGGCTTTTTGGGGCCATGAGGTCCCTATGGCAACTACTCAACTCTGCTGTTATAGTGAAAGCAGTCAGACAGTAAGTAAAGGAGTGGGTATGTGCCAATAAACCTTTACAAAAACAGATGCAGGGCTGGACTTGACCTATGGTCCATAGTTTGTTAACCCCTGCTCTTGATAAATAAATACCCTAAAACACATTGTCTCAGGACCCTTTATGTAACCTTCCAGCATATAACAAGACTAATTTAGTTGTGGAATAGATATCTGAACTTTAGGGATTTTACCTAAGATCATGCTCTCTGGACATTTTCACTTGGCAAAGAAAATCAATAATTTCCAAATAATTTTGAAAACTGTCTAAAACAAACCAAGAAAAACTGACCAAAACAGATGACCAGAAAATTTTATTTTTATCAGTAATTAAAAACAGGAGGTTAAAATGACAATTTTATTGTCCACCTAATGCACAAGGTCTTTCAAAAGGATAAAAAGTTGCCCAGTCTCAAGACGGGAATAAAGACACAGACCTACTAGAGAATGGACTTGAGGACACGGGGAGGGGTAAGGGTAAGCTGAGATGCAGACCTACTAGAGAATGGACTTGAGGATGTGGGGAGGGGGAAGGGTAAGCTGTGACAAAGTGAGAGAGTGGCATGGACATATATACACTACCAAACGTAGAATAGATAGCTAGTGGGAAGCAGCCGCATAGCACAGGGAGATCAGCTCGGTGCTTTGTGACCACCTAGGGGGGTGGGATAGGGAGGGTGGGGGGGAGACGCAAGAGGGAAGGGATATGGGGATATATGTATACGTATAGCTGATTTACTTTGTTATACGGCAGAAACTAACACACCATTGTACAGCAATTATACTCCAATAAAGAAGTTAAAAAAAAAAGTTGCCCCGTCTATGCAAACAATTTTATGGCCTCATCCAGAATGAGTAGTTTAACATTTACATATAGTATTAGCACTCCCTCAATCATTTCCCTGTGTTCAAAAATAAAGCACACACACACACAACCTATGACTGTATATAATGCTGTTTAGACTTGCAGAAAATACTATCCTACTGTGATTGCCTGGTGAGAAGGGATTTCAAACCAACATTAATTGACAACATACAAGAGAAGTTCCAAGGTAAAACTTCCATACAATAGGCATAAACGTGTATCTGTCAGTAATGAACTTTAATAGTTATTTAACTATTTTCAATAAGAGCCCTTAATCAACTTCCCCTTTAAGAAAACCAAAAAACAAAACCAAAAACCAATTTGTTTAGTCAACTTTTGCGTGGGAAACATACCTTTAGACAATGACAGTAATCACTGCTATTTTCAAAAAGTCAGTATTTCATTTGTATAGGAAATAGTGCTCCATGCCTGTCATCTTCTAAACTTAACATATTTACAGTATTATAACTATTTTAATTCTAAGATAAAGGGCAAATTCATAAGTAATACCTGTAGCTATGCAAAATGCCATTTTATTTTCTTCGGCATGATCATACATAAGAACATGTAAAAGTATGAAATAGTAAGAGCTTAGGTGGAGTTAAAGGAACCAAATATTATTTGACAAAAACAAACAGACCCATAAAGGTCATGAGACTTTTCTATACCGTTAAACTTCATTGTAATAAAATGAGAAAACAAACAAACCCCCCCCACAGTAAGGTACGCGCAATATGTAATTCATCCAGCCTCAGGTACTTAGTAATCGGCAGCGTACTTCACTTTTGTACATAACTAATAGTAAAAATAAACAGAACAACATACACTTTAAGTACGAAATTAGCACTTACCTATGTGGGCAGCCTTGGCAAATCTTCTGATCAGCAAAGGAACCTCCTAAAACTTTACTTAGCATAGCTGGGTGTCCTAAGGCTTTCAAAGCTTCATCTAAACTATCCACCAATGAATTAAAAAATTCTAAAGCATCATGTTGTTCACGAAGATTAACAGGCTCACCCCAAAGCCTAAGAAATGAATGGAGTAAAATATGTAATGTGCGACACTCCCAAAACAATATATACAATATATTTTTCAGGAAAAAAGCAATACAACCACAAATGACACCACAAAAACTGAGATTTTATTCCTCAACTACAGGAAGTAGAAAAAAACAAATGCCGTTTATGTATCAATTGCTGTGGGGAAGAAAGTGAGATTCATAGTAAAAGTGGTACTTCAGTGGGGAAGAAATACCATGAAACTACTGGTGTGGCTGGATGGACAGTATAGCTCCAGGAAGGATGGTTTCTGTAGGTAATATAGTATAAGCATGCATTTTGAATCCAAATGAAGACGCTGTTAAAATTGGGTGGCTGATCTCACTCTTACGTAGATAAGTAGTACTTCATTTCTTTCATTTTGCTTAAATTCTGGGTTACAGATACAGTGCAAAGATAATATTTACTCTTAATTAAATTGACTTTTCTGATCAAAAAGAGAAAGGTTTGACTTGTTTTACAGTTCATCTCTTTTGAATAATCTGAGGATTTAAATTAGGTAAATCAATCCTGAGAAAAGAAAATATCAATTATGTGAATGAAAAATGAGAAGTGATTCTAATAAAACCTAGGCACTGCTGGAAACTATCACATCTAATTTTGTATTTATAGAGTAATATACATACAGAATATAAGTGAATTCATTCTAAGCAACAGATATGACAAATGTATTTTAAGTATGCAAGAGGAACTAATTGTCTTTTAATAAACTCCTTTGTAACACTTTTACTATGTAGCAAATAATGTCACCCTAATTATATTTCAGCTGTTAAATTTGCATATAGTGAGTTAGAAATCAAATATATCACTTGTTAAAAGATATTTTACAATGGAGAGATTTGTTAAGACACCAAGGGATCAAAGCTAACATCACCAATAATCAGATAAACTGATACCATGTGCCTCTGAATGCAGTGCAATGAGAAGCATATAATAACATCACTTATGTAGTTTTCTTGCCAAAAAGTTTAACCTGAATCTAATCATGGGGAAATAATCACACAAATCAAGGAAGTACCATAAAGGTCATGACAAGTTAGGGAGATTATTTTAGAGAAGACTAAAGAGGTAACAACCAAATTCTTGTGATTCCTTCTAGAATACCAGTCTGGAATTGGAAAAAAAAAAAAAAAGTTAGAAAGAATATTTTGGGGAAATTGAAATACATATTGATGAATATCGGGCGTTACTAAATATTAAATTTCATGCATGTGATAATTGTATTAAACATTACGTAGGAAAATGTCTTTATTCTTAGGGGATACATGTTGAAGCATGTAGGGGAGTTAAAGTGTCATATCTGCAACTATCAACTCGTTTAGAAAAAACAAACAAAAACCAAAACCCAAGTATACATATAAGCAAATATGGCAAAATGTTAACAACTGGTAAATCTGGGTAAAGAGTATATATCATAAAGGTGATTATTATACTACTTTACCTTTTCTGTTGGTTTGAAATTCTTCAATATAAAAAACCGGGGGTGGGAAATGTGGTTAACTAACCCACGTGTATCTAGAGTATATTATGTGTCTAAAGTGTGGATAATCCAAAAGTGCTAGTCTAGACAAACTGTGAGCTCCACTAGCGTAGGGAGTAATTAATTGAGAAGTCAAAAATGCAAGTGCATTATAAGATAAGCAATAACTATAACTGAATGACAAATTTTAAGACTAAAGCTCAAAAAGCTTGAGAGTAATTTGGAAGAGGAAGAACAGAAATGCTAAAAGCCTTATGGCAGAGACGAGACAAGCTAGAGAAAGAATGAGAACGGGAATAGTCAGAGAGGAAGATGAGAGGTGTTGGGACCAAAAGAGCAAAAGCAGAGCTGGGAAGGAGGGTGGTGCATGCAAGCCAATAAGTATGGATTAAGTAGGGGGCCTAGTTAGAGGAATCGGAGGAATTTATATGGTGAGTCATAGGGAGGTCATTGTACTATAAAGCAGTGGTTTCAAAAGAAATCTAAGTAGTATCCTTGTAGGTAAAAGGGGAGCTGCTCTGATTGAAGCAGGGACGGTGGACAAGAGCGGCAGTGTCAGGTGACCCTTTGCGTCCCCTGCTCTCAGCTGTCTGGGAGATACCTTGAAGGGATTCTAAGGAGTATTATTTAAGGGAATTCCCTGGCAGTCCAGTGGTTAGGACTCTGTGCTTTCACTGAAAAGGGCTCAGGTTCAATCCCTGGTTGGGGAACTAAGATCCCACAAGCCGTGCAGTGTGGCCAAAAAACAGAAAAAAAAAAAAGTAGTATTATTCTAAAAACCCAATGCTATGAAGGAGGATTATAGCATTCTCATACACAGTACAGATATGTGGTTGTACTACGGTATTTTAGCTCAGTGCATGACATGATAGGCGATGATAAAAAAAACAAATGAAATAAATGAAGCCAGAGAAATAAGATCAAGACATAATCGAAGATTTTTAAAAAAATTAACAACAACAATAAAACCCAACGTATTTATCGCACCTTTCCTATAAAATTGTACATTAGAATAGCCAAAGAGTTACTATGGGGAAGTTTTCCTTTATAGATCTCCTCTAGCTAATAAATGAAAGAATGATAAAATTAGAATGTTGCCATTTTGTAATCCTGATGAAATGCTGCATTTAGGCAATGATGATCAATGGCTGTTGTAAGACAGAGACAGACAGACAGATATTATGTACTTCTCCTCACTGAGGTCATCGTTATCACCCACGAAGCAAGCCTTGTCTATACACTCCAAAAAAAGAAAAATCACACCTGAATTTGATCAAGCCTCTAGATCTCACTACCTATTTATATGACATACAGGGGACTGAGGAAAACAGAAACCACCACAGGGATCCCATCAATAAAATCCAGATGGGAAAATTTACAGAGCTAACTACCTTTTTTTTTTTCTTTTTTTTCCTCCCCAACAAATAACTACAAGGGTGAAAAAAGATTAGAAGAGACTAAAGAGTCATGTCAACATCTGCAGCATATGGACTTCACTTGGATCATGATTTCAAAAAATTTATAGTAAAAAACAGTTATGAGGTAATTGGGTAAAATCAGACATTGACAAGGATATTAAGGAATTTTTATAAGACATGATAATAGTATCATAGTCATGTTAAAAAAAGACGTTAGAGATACACAGACATATTTATGGATGAAATTATGTATTTGCTTCAAAACAATCTAAAAAGAAGTAGATGGCAGTGTAGATTTAATAAGATTGGCCATGAGTTGACAACTGTTGAAGCTGAGTGATGAAAACATAAGGGTTCATACTCTTCTCCCTACTTATGTAAATATTAGAAGCTTTCAAAATAAAAAATTATTAACATCTTAAGAGACTAAAGAATGCTGCCTCTTACTATGACACTTTCTACCTCCTTTAGGGACAATGAGAAAACAAACCTAACTACGAAGTAAAGTTTGATTATTACTACTGCTTAAATATTAAACATAAAAGTGCCTTCCAGTATAGGTTTTAGAAGTTTAATGTTAGTGTCATGAGATAGTCATAAAGGTTTAAGCAGTATCCCAATTACTATTCATCCATAGTTTACCTGAACTGTTTCCAAAATCCTCTGGGCACATAGTACTGTAGTCGAGAAGCAGCTAAATGACCAAAGATGACCTGAAGGTGTCTTAGAACACCAATATTGTACTCTTTCCTATCTTCTGTTTTACTTAATGCTGGTTTCTCTTCAAATTGTTGAGGGTATCCAAATACATCATCTCTGGGATCAACATTGCTCTAGAAACCAAAAGTTATCATTAATGAGCTAATCTAACTTCAAAGTATAGTAAAAATATGTTGAGAAAAATGCTAAATGATTAGTGAACAAATCACTTGTACTTCTATTTATTTCCAAAGCACTTAACTTTCAATTTATAAATTTTAGTTTATAGTATCAGTGTTTATATCCCCACCCCTTTCACATAAGAGTTGTCATAAAGGAATAACCCTCACTAAGTATCGTAGAGGTAGGTAATATAGCAAAATACAGTAAAGTGATTAACTTAGACTGAACTGGACACAAATGCAGGCTTTGCTACTTACAAGCTAAGTAACTGAGCAATTAAGTGCCTCATGTGTAAATGGGTTAACACATTCTTCATGTAGCTGTTGTGAGGATTATATGAGATAATGTATATAGAGTGCTCAGACTTGTAAAAATTCAATACAATATACATATTAAGATTAGTAGTACTCTTCAACAAATGGTGCTGGAAAAACTAGATATCCATATGCAAAGGAATAAGGTTGGACTTTTCCCTAACACTATACACAAAAATTTACTCAATACAGATAAAAGATTTAAATGTAAGAGCTAAAACTATGAAACTCCTAAAACATAGAGCAAAAACTTAACGACATTGGATCTGACAATGATTTATCGGATATGACACCAAATGCACAGGCAACGATAGAAGAGAGACATACTGGACCTCATGAAAATGAAAAAATTCTGTGCAAAGAAATTGGAACCCTTGCACACTGTTGGTGGGAAATGTAAAATGGTGCAGCCACTGTAGAAAACAGTTCTTAAAAAAATTAAAAATAAAACTATCAAATGATCCAGCAATTCCACTTCTGGGTAAAACACCCAAAAGAACTGCAAGAAAGGTCTTGAAGAGATATTTGTATACCCATGTTCAGAGCAGCATTATTCACAATTTTGAATTCCACCAAAAGGTGGAATCAGGGACTTCCCTGGCGGTCCAGTGGTTAAGACTCTGTGCTCCCAATGCATGGGAAGCAGATTCGATCCCTGGTCGGGAACTAAGATCCCACAGGCCGCGCCGTGTGCACCACCCTCCACAAAAAGGTGGAAGCAACCCAAATGTCCACTGATGAATAAATGGATAAACAAAATGTGGTATATACATTCAAAGGAATGTTATTCAGCCTTTAAAAGAAAGGAAATTCTGACATATGCTATGAAATGGTAGTTACGTTAAGTCAAACAAGCCAGTCACAAAAAAACCAAATATGGTATGATTCCACTTATGAGGTACCTAGAATAGTCAAATTCATAGAGATGGAAAGAGAATGGTGGCTGCAGAACTCTGTGTGGGACGCGGATGTAGAAATAGACAATGTCCAGTCCCTGCCCACGAGAAACTTAGTCTAGGGAAGGAAAAAAGCACACAGGCAAAAAACCAAAACCAAAACACCTCACAGTGCAACGGGGTGCCAAGACAACACAGAGCAGAGGGTATCATGAGAGCAAAGTTGAGACACCTTATTTGAACTGTATCATACTTTGCCTGCTGGTACAATTAGCTGTCTCTGCTGTGCTTAACTCAACAACCTAGAGATGTGATGAATCACAGAACTAGAATCTGAACTCCAATTTTCACCCAGAGCAGTGGTTCTCAACCAGGTATACGGTGTGAGCAATGCCTATGAAACTTCTTAAAAAAGTAAAAATGCTCAGACCCCAATCCCCGGATGATGCGGTTCAGCAGACCTAGGGAAGAGTTGGGGTCTAGTGTATGTTTCAGAAGCCTTCCCTGTAAGTGATAAACTACCTCATAGCAAATAGTTCAGTGACTGAAGAGAGGGAATGAGAAAAGAACCATTTAGATATTTACTACAATCAGAGCATGCTCTGGCTTCTCTCTTCAGCTCTCACCAACACAACACCATGCGTGGGAAAAGGTCAAATAAAAACAAAGAAATACAGGGTGGACACAAACATGACCACAGCTTAAGTCTGGCCATAGCCTCTTCTTTAAAGAATGATGCCATAGTTATGTCAACTCTGATCCACCACTACAACCTAATTTTTTCACAGCTTTATTCTGCATTGGATACTTGGTAGGAGCCTAAATTTTGTCACAAGTAGAAGTTTGTTTCCTAAGCAAAAATAGTTATGATCTGGGAGAAATGCAAAAGTAATCTAAAAGTAAGCACAGACAATGAAACTGGCATAGCACATATCTTGGCATAAATAAATGGAGATACATAATTAAAATATCAAACAGGAAAGTAAAAATATAATTTAGACTATTATTAAAAATGAAGATTCTTATCATTATACAAACTCTAAATTATACCAAACCCCCAAAAGTGAGTACATTAACTGTTGCTTTAAAGCATATAAACTATCATAAAAATTAACCGTAGTTGCAAGTCTGGTAGGTAGTGAGCACTATGTCAAGGTAGCAGTCTGCGCCGGGAGATTCTAGCTTTATTTTCAAATATTTGCCAACAGGTCCAGTGAAAGTCTAATGCTTTCTAAGAGAGAACAACAGTATCTCGTATCAGAACTTCAAACACAGAAAATAAAAATGCTAAATAAAATTTACCTCGTTGTCCTGCTTCTCATCCCCAGACATATCATCATCTACATCACTACCTGTGCCTTCAATTGCAAGAATACCATTCCTAATGGACGGAATCATGTAGAGTTGCTGAATCACAGAATTCATATAACAAGTAGCACCAGCGTTTTTCAGCCCCACAAATCCTTTTGGTGGGCGGGGTCCAACAGGTGGCAGATATTCCCACTCAGTAAGTGCTTCACAAGCTGAGAGAAGACAAAAGATTCTTGTAGCACGAATAAAAACATTTTGTCCACTTTAGACTTTATTAAGCTGATAAATTAACATTATCAACAATTCCACTACTCCTATAGCCACCTGAAATAGTGCTCTAGGTATGCATTTCACCCTCAACAAATCGAAGATACACAGTAACACATACCACTATATAGATTCTTACCCCACCATCTATGAACCCATGCTTTATCTGATGTTGCTTCTATGGCAGTCTCACAAGATGGTACAATGCTAACTTCTACATGTTAACTTTACTTTTAACTTTATTATAATTTAGTCATTATGAACTTTAACTTTTTCTACTTTTATATGTTTTTTCAAGTGCCTTCAAACTCCTTCTGGCATGAAATGTTATACAAATATATCAACATATGATAGCTTACTAAATTTTAAATAATCCTAAGATATCACCTGGGTTCACATCCAGGTTCTGATGCTTACCATCTCTTTCATCTTCAGGCAAGCCTCTGTTTCCTTTTTTTTTTTTTTTTTTTTTTTGTGGACGCGCAGGCTCAGCGGCCATGGCTCACGGGCCTAGCCGCTCCGCGGCATGTGGGATCTTCCCGGACCGGGGCACGAACCCATGTCCCCTGCATCGGCAGGCGGACTCTCAACCACTGCGCCACCAGGGAAGCCCTGTTTCCTTCTTAATTAAATGTAGTAATAAGAGTAAAACGTGCTTTGCCTATAATCACCATGTTATTTTGAGGAGCAAATGAGATAGTGGATTTGAGTTCTGTGAGAACTGTAGATCACTGCCTATCTCCCTCTACCTAGTATAAACCTGGAAACAATGTAAATATCATCATCTATAAGACCAGTTAAATAAATTATATAGTATATTGAACTGAAAGATAGAAAGGTATATAGCTAATAAATGGATTTAGATAAATATTTATGTGTTGATAGGAAATGATCACAGATATATTAAGGGGAAAACAAAGTGAAGAACACTGTGCACTCCACACCAATCTGTGGTTAAAAAACTAAACAAACAAACAAAAAAAGATTTTGTATGTGGATTTTGCATACTCAGAGATTCTGGAAGGATAGACATGAACTGAAGATAACGGTTACAGCTATCAAAGGGGACCAAGGGAACGGAAAGGGCAGGAAAAATGTTTTAGAATACATCCTTCTCTGGTACTTGAAATTTTTACCACACAAATGTACTACTTAAAAACAAGCGGCCTTTCTCTTTCTGCCATCGTGGAGCCTGTGGAGGAGTGCTGGGAACAGGACTTCTAAAACAGCAAATAGGTCTGGAAGGCTGTGGTCCAAGGCTCTATTTTTGCTGGCTATAAGCAGGGTCCTGTGAAGCCAGAGGGTTCCTCTTCCTAAAACTGAAGGTGTTTATGCCCAAGATGAAACTGAATTCTACTTGGGCAAGAGATGTGCTCATGTGTACAAACCAAAGAACAACAGTGACTCCTGGTGGCAAACTGAACAAAACCAGAAGAATCTGGGGAAAGGTAACTTGTGCTCATGGAAACAGTGGCTTGGTTCGTGTCAAATTCCAAAGCAACCTTCCTGCTAAGGCTATTGGCCAAAGAATCTGTGTGCTGCTGTACCCCTTGAGCGTTTCAACTTATTGAAAACTAAATAAATAAAAGTGTGGATTTGTTTAAAAACAAACAAAAACCCCCACCCTACTATATACAAATTTGATAGAATAACTGTCTAACCTTTAAAGAACTTTAATCAGAATCTCCTAAAATGTTATTAAAAAGTCCTTATATTCTAAAATACAACATATCAAAAAATAATTTGACATGTTCTTAAAGATTTACTATAATCAATTATATTCTTAAGCTTTGTAGATAAATGGTTTCCTTCTAAAACAGAACAGCCTCCATTGTGGTTTGCTTTCTTATTTCTGCTGTCTCAGTCATTTTATATTGCCCTCATCCCTTTTGAGCTTCAGTTCTAGATCAGTAAGATCTACAGTCTACAGTCTTGTTTCATGGGCTTCATGTGAGCATTAACTGAGGACCAAGGGCATTAAAATGTTATCTTCTCACATTCTAATCTTTAAAACCAGATTTTCTTAGAACTCATATGAAAATAACATTAAAGGGCTTCTAAAGTGAGGGCCTGAAAGGTTTTCCAACGCATGTAATTTGAATTTTTAAGTTTGAACTCCGAAATTTATTTTGACTGTTTATTATTCTGGAGTTTGGATTTTAGTCCAGATTTGATTGAAATGAAATTTATTTTGTTGCTCAATACTTGTACCACTTACAGGAAGACATTTAACAAACATCTGAAAACTTTTCTACATTAAGACTTATTGCTTGTAATGGTCTTAAATGTTATACTAGTTGCTGAAAGAAAGGAAAACATGAGTTGAAGATGTTTACTAAAAGGAAAACAGAATTTGAACACATTAGAGAACTGTCATCAGAACTTTGTATTTTAAAATACTTACTAGTTATTGCTGTGCCAATGTAGTACATTTCAGTCAAAGAATCTACTATCTGTTTGAGGTTCCTCACACAGCCGACAGCTAATGCTACAAGTAACTCAAAGCCTGCATTAATGGTAGCTGGTGAACTACAGACTGGAATAGCCTGTTCAGCTGGCAGCTCTCCATTTCTCATATACTGTAGGTAAACATTGGATGCAGGGAAGATGAAATCATCAATTAATTCCTACAAAGTTGAAAAATGGATTATGTATTAGCAATGATACATATTTATATAAAAATACATGTAAAGTTATATATGCATATGTGTGTATTTTTTTTTTAAAGAAAGAAATGTCTCTTGGAAGGAAATAATGTTAAATTAATTGTCAGAATTCAAGATTTCAATACATTTCAGAAAACTTACTTAGATTTTCTAATAAAAAGATCCCACTTCAAAACACTATTTACTACAATTAACAAGCAAACCCAATTTCTCAGGTTAAAAACTCATCAAGAATGAGTTGACTGTAGCACTTAACAAAAATTCACATTAAGTAAATTTACTCTTTTAATCACATGTATACCAAAGCTCATTTTGAATAAAAATTAAATGTCCTAAAATGATACTTTTTGTTTCCTTGAGTTACCACGTATGTGAAAAAACTCATCAAAGAAACATGGTAAATGTGCACAGTCTTACGTAATAGAGGTTTGACTCATTCTAAATAGTCTGATGAAGTAAAAAGTTCAGATTTTCTAAATAGAAAAATTAAATAGTGCTTACTTACTTCACACAGTACTGAAATTTTATTCATGTACAAAATTTAGAAACGATATTTTAAAAGTTACTGTAACGTCTATATTCTTTAAAAGTAGAAAACAGAAATGGTCAAGAAAATACACCAAAGACATGATACCATAAATTAACCAGACAGATTTGCTAATAAACATGTAGAATGTTAATGATACATAGCTTAGGACCAAGCCGACAGGACTTACCTTAATGAGATTAGCACCTCCTTTTTCACAACCAATATGATATTTTTTCTCAGGGGTTTGAAAGGCCAGTAACTCTTTTGTTACCCCAAGGTGGCCTTCCAAGATTGTCTCTTCAACACCCGTTTCACCTGTTCTTTTAACATCATCCTGCCAAAGAAAAATATCAAATGCCTAACTTACGAAAGGGCGGTGAGATGTCAGAACAAGAGTGAGCTAGACAGCGGCAATTCCTTCAAACCTTTCCATTCTAAGTGATTTTTTTCTCTTCAGAACTTTCTAGAAGTAGGCTTTACAAACTAGTAGAAGAAATGCTAATCTGAAGGCTAAAAGATACCAATCTCTTCAGAAATAAATTCTCATACAACTCTAAGTAAAAAGTATCAGGTGTTAAGATCAAAAGTTAAATTAAGTGCTAGTCTATCAGACTCATTTTTTGATGAAAACAATTCAAGAACACTTTCTAAAAGCTGAAAATTTGCAAAATGGGCCCATTTTAAAATGGAAGAAGCTGAATATCAGTGTTTCAAGTCTTAAATAAAGCAAGGCATTTGACAAAACTACTTATGCATTCATTCTGTGAATCATGAGTTAGTAATATCCACCAACACAGAGTATATTCTTTGGTCCTTTTTATTACTCTTTGTTGTTTTTCATTTAACCAAAATGCTCAAAACTATAAACTATTAATATCTTATTTATTGATGATAAACACAGTATTAAATGCAACTTACCCTAATTCTTTTAAGCCAATCAATTTCATTATTGAGAAGAACTTCAGCATTGGGTATATTAATATTACTATTGTAAGCATAATTAAGAAGGTGCCTTAAAAGAGTAAAGTAGTCGCCTGAATGTTTAGCTCTCTCTCTGGCTGTGCTCTGAAACAATAAAGTAGAATAATATGAATTTACATGTCCATGCTCAGAATCCACTTTTTAAAAACCCAGAATTAACTGGAGTAAATAACTAACATAGGATGGGAAATTATTAATATTTTTAAAATAGAGTGCTCTAACTTTAATACAAGCTAAAACCATGAATTCTTGACTGTTCCATGTACAAGAATGAATCACAATAAGTATATTAAAAAATGTCTCACCCCCAAAACGGTGAAGAGCAGAGTAATGAAGAAAAGTAAAGGCCTGTGTCCCATGCAACATCTGGTGCACATTAAAAAGAACTGCTCCTGTGCCACCTGGCGAACAGTTCTGAAATAAAAATGTTTCATATTTAATATATTATCTTCATGAAGAAAAAGAAAAAAAAATATTCCAACACTGTCTCTTGGGGTGGGGGTGGGGTGTTAAGGGGTAGGTAAATTAAAAGTAAAAATACAAGAATACGTAATACCCCTTTAAGCAGCAACGTTTAACAGATGAACTTAGGCTGTGTGTCAAGAACTAAAACCTCAAATTGTCACTGAAGAGTTCAAGGGATACCTTCTAACACCCCTTTCTTGGAACAGGCTGGAAATGTTCCTCTAGGTACAAGAGTTGTACAGTAAGCCTTAAGCATCTTTTGGGCATTCCATAGAATTATTCCATTGTGCTCTGGAGCGAACAACTCTGTAGAAATTCTGCTGCAATTACACAATAAGGATGTTGCTGCAGATGTCCCTGATATACTAGTGATTCCCAAAGCATGTTACCCAGATCAGCAGCATCAGCAGCATCTGAGAACTTGTTAAAAATGCAATTTCTCAGGTCCCAGCAACCTGCGTTTCAATAAAGCCTTCAGGTGATTCTAACGTGTGCTAAAGATTGAGAACCACCGTATTATACAATATTCTATGATTAACCAGGGGAAAAACCTGTCTTTGGTCACAGTACTGGGAATTTTACCTGAGCATCATGGGTCTCTTAAAAAATATGTACACTATACAGATCTCACTAGAATAAATGCTCCAAGAGGGCAAAGACATCATCTATTTAGTTTACTACTGTGCCTCCGGAATGAAGAATGATGTCTGGCATATAACAGGTGCTAAGAACCAGTTACCAGATGTATAAATACTGTTTGTTTACAAGATGGAGGTCTGTCTCCATTAGGAAGTAAGCTCTTTCAGGGCAGGGCTTTGCTTTGTTGAAGCATGAGTTCCTGGCACCTAGAACAACATCTGACATATGGAAGATGCTCAAAAAGTATCTGCTAACGAAGCATGTCTATCGTACAGACATTACAAACTACATTTGGTGAATAACTATGTTTCTGCCAATGTGCTAGCTGATAGACAGCTTAGAAACAAATTTTTATTTCAATTTAAGAACTTGACAGTATACATTCTGTGTACTAACCTCCCTCCTGGATATTTTTTAGGTTTCGGAAACCTGTACATGGTCCTATAAACCATAGGGACCTTTAGAAGCTTTGTGGGTTAGCTTTGGTGGAATTCAAATAAACTGACATCAGGAGTACTTGGTTTTGTTGGGGAGAAGGTCCATAACTTTTACCAGATTTTCCGAGGTATATGTCATTCATACTGCCCTAGATTATTTTTTAAAAAGTTAGGTATGTGGCCCAAATAGAGTGAGGGTCTATAAAGAGTTGATGCTTGTCAGTTCCTGATGAACCCTCCCTCACACATGAAGACTTCGGTAATGCTTCAAAAGAAACACATCTACTAAAAAATCCTGTTGCCTGTATCTTCACAACATACTCAAAATCTGATCATTTCTCACCACTTCTACTATTGCCATACTTCCAGACTCTCTCATCTTTCATTTGGATTAATGAAATAGTCTAAGTGCCTTTCCTGCAAAGCAACCAGAATAAACTTAAAATGTTAACTCAGAGCATATCATTCTTCTGCTCAAAACCCTCCAATGGGGGACTTCCCTGGTGGTCCAGTAGTTAAGACTCCATGCTCCCAATGCAGGGGACACAGGTTTGATCCCTGGTCAAGGAACTAAGATCCCGCATGCCGCGGCAAACAACAACAACAACAAAAAAACCCCCAATGGATTCCCATCTCACTTAGGGTAAAAGTTAATGTCTTTACAATGATCTATAAAATCCTTACAGGCTGCTTATTGCCTCTCTGGCCTCACCTCCTACAACTCCCCCACCTCTGCTGTTCCAGCCACACTCGGCTCCATGTTGTTCTTTACATGTCAGGCATCTTTCTGCCTTAGGACATTTGCATCTATTGTTTCTTCTGCTTAAAACACACTTCCCTGGGGGGGTGGGGATAAAGTTGGAATTTGGGATTAACAGACTACTACATATAAAATAGATGAACAACAAGGACCTACTATATAATACAAGAAATACAGTATTTCGTAATAATCTGATTGAAAAGAATCTGAAAAAAAATATATATGTATAACTGAATCACTGCTGTACACCTGAAACACTGTAAAGCAGCTATATATACCTCAATTAAAAAATAAAAATTAAAAAAATATATATTTGGTCATTCAGATGACCAAAATGTATTTCTCATATAAAAAATAAAATAAAATTAAAAATGAAACATGATGGAGGTGTTAGCTAACCTTAGGCTATGGTGGTAATCATACTGCAAGATATGATTGTATCAACTCAACCCTTTGTACACCTTAAAGTTACACAGTTATATGCTGATTATATCTCAATAAAGCTGAACAAAATAAAAAATACAATTTAAAATGAAAAACAAAACACAAAAAACCCCCACCCAAAAACCCAACACACTTCCCCCATTAACTGCACGGATCACTACCTCACTCTTTCAGAGCTCTGTTTAAAAGGTCACCCTTCTCTGGGAAGTCTTCTCTGACTATCCTACATAAAACTGAACTCCAATGACCCTGCCTCCCCACTCATCCCCATTCCTGATTTATTTCTCTCGATAGCATTTATTAATATAACATACTATATATTTTCCCATATGTCTTCCCTTCTCACTCCCCATCCCCTTTAGTACAGACTCCAAGAAGGCTGACATTTTGTCTGTTTTGTTTACTGCTATATTCCCAGTAGCTAGAACACTGCCTGGTGCATAATGGGTACTTGATAAATTATTCATCAGTGAGACTGCCTACAATATTAAAATCTAACACTACTTGGATCTCAGCATCAAAGGCCTTCTGTAAACTGACGCCTACTAATCTCCTTTTCTGCATTATCCCTTTCTCTTCTTCTACCAGAATACTCAGCTGTGCCTTGAAAGCACTATTCCAGGAGTGGCAAACTCAAATGCCTCCATGGATCATCAAGGTAACATAAAGGAGTTAAACAGGCAGAGTATAAAGCAACAGGTGCTGGAGGAGGCTTTAAAAAGAAAACCAAAAAACCCCCCACAAATCCACTTAAAGGAATTCAAATCCAATTACGAGCAATTACAACAAAATATCAGTGTTGTTATGTGGAAGCAGGCCTCTTCTAATAGGAACAGATGTCTAGGAGACCTCTAGGGATAAGGAAAACTTACTGGAAAATGTGGCCCTGAAGTTGAAATTTTTGAGTGCGTAGAAGCAAGAGCCAAATTGTGGAGTGCTTATAAACCAAATTTAAATGTTTACACTTAATTCAAAGACAATGGGAAGACATGGAAAGATTTTAAGCAGGAAAACAACACGATCATATTTTGCAAGATATACTCTGCAAGTATCGAAGCCCGGTACTCTGATATTTATAATGTGATGATTTAAAACTGCAGGGCAGGGCTTCCCTGGTGGGACAGTGGTTAAGAATCCGCCTACCAATGCAGGGGACACGGGTTCGAGCTCTGGTCCGGGAAGATCCCACAGGCCACGGAGCAACTAAGCCCGTGCGCCCCAACTACTGAGCCTGTGCTCTAGAGCCCGTGCTCCGCAATAAGAGAAGCCATGGCGATGAGAAGCCTGCTCACGCAACGAAGAACCATAACAGCCAAAAATAAATATAAATAAATAAATACATACATACATAACTAAAACTGCAGGGCAGGGTGAGAGTCAGTACTAGGGAAGAAAATCAGATACCTAAAGCTCGAAAAAGATCTTAACCTTAGAAGACCCCCGTTGTTGTCAAAGACAAGATAACAGAGGCATGAGAAGAAGTGCTGTGTACAGTATTTTTTACTTCATTGTGCACAAGTTTCAGGGAGGAGAGGAGTCAAATGGTAATAACTTCCTATAATGGGGATTATCGTAAAAGTAGAGGGCAGAAAACTTATTAAACGAAGTTCCTTGATACTTAGTAGCAAAGAAAGTGACATAAGTTCCTAATTTAGTTTAAGATTTAAAAAAAATCAGCATATATTAAGAAATTTGTACCTCCAGGTCTGACTTCATCAAAACTCATGGCTAATCATCTTTCCTCTCCTCCAGACTTATTCAACCTATTATCTTTCTTAACATACAGAGTTGTCCAACGATGATAAAGTTTTCTCAAAGAGATAGCAAGCTCAAGCTTATCTGGCGGGGGGGGGGGGGGATCCCATCAAAGAACTTTCTGAATAGGCTGAACTAGATGTCTTCAAGGAAATTACCAAGGAACTTCTAAAATAATAGAGATTCCCACTTGAGACCACTAAATTACTTTACAGCATCCCCTGGAGTGAGTTGAACCTACTACTCCATCACACCATGTACACTTAAAAAAACAAACAAACAAAAACAAAAAAACTTTACCACTAGGCTTCATGCCAGCAAAGTGCTTATTTTGACTTTATACTAACTTTTCATCAGTGATTTCTGTCATTGTTGAATGGAATGTGAAAGAATAAACAAAGTGAACATTTCCTGTGTCTTTTTGCAAAATGTATACGAGATAGATTAATTACATATAACAGTGATACTGATTAGAGCTCAAGTTTAAAAAGTTACCTTATGAAGGTCAAGATTAGATTGACATAAGGGGATGGAAAACCTACATTTTCTACAATTTTGATTGACTTGCACAAAAAGCCCAAAACAAAATTAATGTCACTGAATAAATGCTCTTAAAATGAAAAACTAGGACTTTATAATTGGTCTTTATTCTCAGTGTAAAATGCAAAAGTTCTTACCATAACCATGCCTTGTGAATTCCACACTGACTTGACTTAACTTCACTAAAAAAAACACTTGGCTCTAGGTATCCAAGAAAGGAAGCTAAATGTCCTATTTAATTTAAATCTTATAAACCAGGTTTTTAAAATGGGCTAAAATACATTAAAATACATACCTCTTAGGTGAAACTAAATTCTGGAATTAAAGAAAAATTAATTTTACTTTGAGAATTAATGTTCACATTTTGTAGACAGTAAAACCAAACAAATTCAGGTCTAGGCAAAACACAGTTAAATAAAAATTTCCTAAACATTAGTGTGCTATACAGACAATAAATATTTGATTCCTGGGATAAATTCTGCCAACATAAATTAATTCATTTCTGCTTAAAAAAATAAGATCAAATTTCTTACAATTAAAAAAGACACTTACTTGCTGTGACAGTGCAACAGTAAATCAATAATGAATGTCTGCCAAGCCTTTTCTTTACTAAGAGCATCTAAGGCTGTCGGAATCAAGGCAAAACATAACGTCATCACCTCCAATGCTTCACAGCAAACCTGTTCATCTTCCAAATCTGGCTCACTGCCTGCATTGGTCTGTAAAATTATAGTCAGGGACAAATTACCTAGAGATGTATTTAAGAAAAATCTCACACAAACTTCAAGTTAGTGCTTAAAACTTACCTAGTCACTTAAACCACTTGGCCTCAGCTTCTTTACCTACAACTCTTGAGGCCCCTTTGAAATAGCACGGAAATGAGTATAAACAGATGATAAAGTCTAATTCTATTCTTTTGCTACGTCCCAAGGATGGCTGAAGGAGCACAATGAGCATATTACCTGCTTTTTTGTCCCCCAAGCTCCTAGAGACCTTCTGAGTTGTGTACTTCTGCACCAACAATCATTCCTTCCTCAAGAACCACTCTGGCACTGCAGTCAGAGTACCCAACTTCTGACTAGTCCCATTATGTAGCTTACCTATAGTGCCATTTTATTCAAAAGCAATTGTCTCAGACAATCGTTCAGGAAAGGTCTGAAGGTTTTACGACCTAAAATATGCTTGGGTAGGTAGCTAATAAGTTCTAACCTGAAGTTATCAATAAGTAATATTTATGGTACATGCCTGAAAAAGAACAGGCATTCAAATATTAGCTGAGTGAAGTGAATAACCAACAGTATAGGACATCAACATACATCCCAGGCAAATCACGGTTATGTCGGCCATAAAAGGGAAGCTCCTATAACTTAATTTCCCCTTCTAAATATGCAGCAGTGGCTATCAGGGGCAGGTATATATAACAGAAGATCAAAGAGTCAAACACAGTCTCTCTTCTGTAAATAACTTGATTAATCTAATGGAAGATCAAGGATGATACCTAATTGGCTGACACTCCTGAATGCTTTAAGAGAGTCAAAAATACTTAAATGCCATGATATCACAACTGACAGTTACCTAAACCAAAATACATAGGACAGAAAGATGATGAAAGAAGAATAAAGAGAATAGGAGAAAGCAAATTCAGTATGAAATAATTATACCTAACTTTAGTGAGAAGTAGAAAAAGACAGTTTTATATTAAGATGGCAGACATAAAAATTCAGCCTCATGCACAATTAAACATTTTCTTAAAGGTAATATATTTCTGCAATAATTCTTACCTTCTCATAAATTTTAGTGATTTCTTCATTTGGGCTAAATACTAGCTGTAATGCCCCACATCCTGATGCCCAGATAATTTTTTGTATAGCTCTAATTACACAAATATCAGGCATATATCTTGAAGCCTGCAAGATAATGAGTAATTAAAACAGTTGACACAGTATTAGAGTGGAATAATCACTAGAAAAGCAAAAATGTTTCTTCCTGTAAAGGAAACAGGAATGGCTGTGAAGTAGTACCACTGTCTTTAGGTTCCCAAGTTGCCTTTGTCCCATTATTTCGTTTAACAGCAATACCACAAAGTATGTTCTCCAAGTTAATATCTGGCTCTACACTACTTTCAGAAGAACCTTAAAAAGACTACAGAGGTGATCAAACCATTCCACTCCTAGTTTTCTACCCAAGAGAAATAAAAACTTAGGTCCACACAAACACTTGTACAGAATGTTCACAGCAGCTTTATTCACAGCTAAGAAAGAGAATGTCCTTTACCAAGTATATGATTAAACACAATGTGGAATATTCATAATGGGATATTACTCAGCAATAAAAAGGAATGGACTAATGGTCCACACCACACAGATAATTCTCGAAGTCATTATTCCGAGTGAAAGAAGCCAGACATAAAAGAACACACACTGTATGATTCCACTTGTGTAAAATTCTAGAAAATGAAAACTACTATATAGTAACAAAAGATCAGTGGTTATCTGAGACCAGGAGTAGACAGGGAAGAGGAGACTTCAAAGGGGCATATGGAAAGAGTGATGGAGACATTCCGTGTCTTGACTATGGTGGACGTGTGACACAAATATGTATTTGTCATAGCTAGTGGGAAGCAGCCGCATGGCACAGGGAGATCAGCTAGGTGGTTTGTGACCACCTAGAGGTGTGGGATAGGGAGGGCGGGAGGGAGGGAGACGCAAGAGGGAAGAGATACGGGAACATATGTATATGTATAACTGATTCACTTTGTTGTAAAGCAGAAACTAACACACAATTGTAAAGCAATTATACTCCAATAAAAATGTTAAAAAAAAAGAAATATGTATTTGTCAAATTTCACTTAATTATATGCTTTAAAAGGATGCTGTTCATTGTACATAAAGGTGATTAAAACCAGAAAGTACAAATATTATCATTAGGTAAAATTCATGTTAAGGGAACTTTATCTAGACTGAGTCAGTGATTAAAGTGAGTGGGCCTAGGAAAATTAAGCGCCAAAATGTGATAAGGGTTATTTCTACATAAAGAGAGGGTCAAAAGTGAAAGAAACGAACCTTCCAGAATTTCAGAGCTTTACAAATTTAATACTAACCTCATCAGATATTTGCTGAGCAAGACGAATTGACACATTTCTAAGCATGCATTCAGATGACGGATTAGGAATGCTCTGAAGGGCACTTTGTAGCACCACTGCTTGATCATGAGTAACTTGGTTGATCTGAAAAAAGATAAATATTTTACTTTAACACTGCGTACATAACCAAATCCAACCATTTGCTCCTCACTCATCATCACTCCCTCAGGATGACCTCCCTTCTGTATGTATTCAATACACTGTAGAACCTGTGTGACTTACACAAAAAGTTCTTTGCATTGCCAACAATGTGGGCTTCCTCTTTTTCTTGTGTAGTGGAGTGCCACATATCCCTCTGCAAACCCCCATTCTAGATCAATCCAACTTGTGTCTTTACATCTGCATTCAGCATAACTTGTAGAGGTGAGTGATAAACTGAACTGACTGGTTGCAGTCCTATCTAGAAACTCAGTCAAGTACTTCACATGCATGCTCCTGGGGAGACCCTGCTCCCCATTCACCCTGGTCATCGAACTCTTTTTAGAAAAGAAAAATTAAGGAATATCAATAACAGAATAAAAATACTAATGTATAAAAGGTACCAGACCAAATTTTTAAGCCCATAAAGAAAAAAGATTACTTTTAAGTAGTTATTAGCCAGGCAATTCTGACTGCCTTTCAAGTTCTAACTCTTCTCCATATTATAAGTATTTCTACAGCAGTATTTAAGACAAGTCTGTTTTTACTAATTTTGCCTTTAGCGCCCTATTGACTGTGAGCTCCTTGAGATTACAGGCTATTATGTACCTCTGTATACACAGTGGCACATTTTCCGAATAAAAGAGAAAAGTGAAAGAGGGGAGCATTTATATTTTCTGTGTTCTTCATTAAGCTCCTGTATCAGGGATTACGATAAGAATCTGTTTTTATCTTAAGAAGAACACCACTTTTAAAAAATCCTAGTAAGCGTGGTACCTTTAATGCAAAACAATTTAAGACTTGGGCCACTTTTTTTCATTACCCTTTTTAATGAAAATGGAGAGAAAAGGATTATGAACTCACATGTACCCACCGCCCAGCTTCAACAATTATGAACAAAGAACCAAAATTACTTTGTCTAACCACTCCCCTCACTTTCCATCCCTGCCCCAGCCCAGGATTATTTTGAAGCAAAGCCTAAATATCATATAATTTCATCTGTAAATACTTCAACAATTTTTTTAAAAAGAGGGGGCTCTTCCTTTTAAACATAACCACAGTATCATCATCACACCTAAAACAATTATAAATGCTATTATCTCAATTATATGTGATTATTATAGTATCACATATCTAATCAATATTCAAATCTCAAGGCCTAAGCCATTCTTAAAATAGAAAATCTACATTCCTGAAGCTTTTATCTTCTACGGGTAACTTAGTAAACCATCACTTATGATGCATATAAAACAAGTCAAATGCGTAGTTTGACTTCTCATAAATAGGCATCGAATTCTGGCACATCTTGAGAACCTTCGGTAAAATGGATCAAGGTAAAAACAGAGTCAAACTAAGTTCAGAATTGGAGGTTGAGCCTGTCAAGGTGGGAAGAGAGGATGGCAACAGGCTAAATCAATTACAGTTGATCCTTGAACAGCATGGGGGTTAGGAGGACAGACATTCTAGGAGTCGAAAATCTGCACATAACTTTACAGTCGGCCCTGGGTATCTGTGGTTCCAATCAATTTTGGATCATGTAGTACTGTAGTACTTACTGAAAAATCCATGTATAAGCAGACTCGAGCAGTTCAAACCTGTGTTGCACAAGGGTCAACTGTACATCTTTTTTATTACCATCTGTGTGTATACATACATACATATATATATATATATATATACACACACATATATATATGCCAGATACGAGCTAGGAAGAGATTCATATGGAGTTTTTAGTAGGTTTAAAATAATTGAAAGGGACTTCCCTGGTGGCGCAGTGGTTGAGAGTCTGCCTGCCGATGCAGGGGACACGGGTTCGTGCCCCGGTCCGGGAAGATCCCACATGCCACAGAGCGGCTGGGCCCGTGAGCCATGGCCGCTGAGCCTGCGCATCTGGAGCCTGTGCTCCGCAATGGGAGAGGCCACAACAGTGAGAGGCCCGCGAAAAAAAAAAAAAAAAAAAAAAAAAAAAAAAAAAAAAAAAAAAAAATTGAAAGAAGGAATTCCCTGGCGGTCCAGTGGTTAGGACTCCGCACTTTCACTGCCGAGTGCCTGCGTTCAATCCCTGGTTGGGGAACTAGGATCCCTCAAGCGGTGCAGTGAGGCCGAAAAATAAAATAAAATAACTGAAAGACTATTTGGGGTTTTTAGCAGTTCTACACAAATTTTAGGATTATCTGTTCTAGTTCTGTGAAAAATGTCACAAGTTTTGATAGCGATTGAATTAAATCTATACATTGCATTGGGTATGAACATTTTAACATTAATTCTTCCAATCCATGAACACAGGATAACTTTCCATTTCTTTGTATCATATTACAATTTCCTTTTATCAACATTTATAGTTTTCAGAGTATAGGTCTTTCACTTCCTTGGTTAAATTTATTGCTAGGTGTTTTTTTTTTTTTTTTTTGATGTGATTGCTTCCTTCATTTCTCTGATAGTTCATTATTAGTGTAGAAATGCAACAGAGTTCTGTATATCAATCTTGTGTCCTGCAGCTTTACTGAATTCACTTATTAGTTCTAATGGTTTTTTGGTGGAGTCTTTAGGGTTCTATACGTATAGAATAGTACCATGATCATCTGCAAACAGTGATCCAGCAATTCCAGTCCTGGGTATATATCTGAAGAACATGAAAACACTAATTTGAAAAGATATATGCACCTCAGTGTTCACAGCAGTATTCACAACAGCCAAGATATGGAAGCAACGTAAGCGTTCATCAACAGATGAATGGATAAAAAAGATGTGGTGTGTGTGTATACAATGGAATATTATATCATTCAGCCATAAAAAGAAAGAAAGAAGTTCGACAAAGAAAAGACAAATACTGTATATTTTCATGTATACATGGAATCTAAAAATTAAACAAATATAACTGAACAGGAACAGAACCACAGATAAAGAAAACAAACTAGTGGTTACCAGAGGGGAGAGAGGCAAAATAGGTGAAGGGGATTAAGAGGTACAAACTACTAGGTATAAAATAAGTGAGCTATAAGGATGTAAGGTGGGGACTTCCCTGGTGGCGCAGTGGTTAAGAATCCGCCTGCCAATGCAGGGGACACGGGTTCGAGTCCTGGTCCGGGAAGATCCCACATGCCGTGGAAGAACTAAGCCCATGCACCACAACTAAGCCTGCGCTCTAGAGCCCACGAGCCACAACTGAAGCCCGTGCGCCTAGAGCCCATGCCCCACAACAAGAAGCCCACGCACCGCAACAAAGAGTAGCCCCCGCTCGCAGCAACTAGAGAAAGCCCGCGCGCAGCAACGAAGACCCGACGCAGCCAAAAATAAATAAATAAACAAATTAAAAAAAAAAAAGATGTAAGGTACAACACAGGGAATATAGCCAATGTTTTCTAATAACTATATGGAGTATAATCTATAAAAATATCAAATCACTTTGTTGCACACCTGAAACTAATATATTCTAAGTCAACTACACGCCAAAAAAAAATTAATAATAATCAAAAGTCAAACAGGATTTAAGGGAACAGGGAAGAACTGCCCTCTCAGAGTAGAGTCAGTGAAAAGCATTTGTAATTTTAATACAAATATAATTCAATAGAAGGAAACCATTAAAATGAGGAACCACTGGAAAGGAACTGAAAACATTTTGAATCAACTCTGAACTCTATAAGCAACTCTTAAGAGTTTCTAAGAAGTTTAACTTTAAAAGTTGCCATCCATTATTACAAAAAGATTTTTAAAAAGTCTGTATTACCGACGCCATGGGATTCACGCCTTCCACACCTGGCTGACAAGCTTCCGCCACAGCTCGAACGTGGCCATAGCCAATGGCAGTTAGCAACAGCTTGGCTATTTTAAGAGCATTGAGGTAGGCACCCCTTCGAGTTTCCATATCTGCATTTGGTAGGAAGTTATTTCTGGTTAGCATACTCAGGACAAGGGGTAGGCCACCACTTTTCAAGAAGTGAAATTGAAAATCAGAGGAATCATCAGCCAGAGGTGCACCAGCAGGCATTAACAAGGCATAGACTACCTGGAAAAAAGTAGAAGAACTGTATTAAAAGGTTTTAAGATAATTTCTTATTTTCCTCATCATCATTAGTTTAAAAATTTCCCATATTTTGAAATTCTTTCAAAAATATTACATTACAATTTTATCCATGTTCTTCACATTATCATATAAAAGGTCAAATTTCAAGAACATGGAATAAATTCAAAAAGTAAAAACCAACCTCTGTTAGGTAGAGCACTTGTGAAGCTGAAGGACCAAAGAAAAGCGAGTCAAGAGATGGACTAAGGCTGCTTTCTCCAAGTTTGGCGTGGTCTAAACAAATAGCTCTTAATTTTTCTATTGTTGTGCTATCTGTAAGAAAAAAAGATACATAGTCTAAAATAAAACATAATTCATGCATTCATAGTATTTTACTTTTGATATTCTGAAGACTACTTTAGTATGGAACAAGAACTCAGTTGAGTTACAGGCTCAAACTTCACAAGACATCACCAGATTTGGATTGGTTTAAAAAAAAAAAAAGTCACAATCAACCAGGGCTCTTTAATCACTCAACCCAAACACGAAGGAAGCAGTCTCCTCCTACTCAGAGACCTCAAATCAACATGTCTTCCTCAGGCACTAGACACCAAAAAACTACAACACACTTCAAAAGGAAGTAGTTCTTACTGAAAATTAAAAAACAGAAATATGACAAGCTCTTCCTTCCAACTTATGTTAGCCTCCATGACACTGTGTATTAACTCAGCGGTCCCCAACCTTTTTGGCACCAGGCACCAGTTTCGTGGAAGACAATTTTTCCACAGACTGGGGTGGGGGGATGGTTTTGGGATGATTCAAGCACATTACACTCATTGTGCACTTTATTTCTATCATTATTACATTGTAATATATAATGAAATAATTATACAACTCGGGCTTCCCTGGTGGCGCAGTGCTTGCGCGTCCGCCTGCCGATGCAGGGGAACCGGGTTCGCGCCCCGGTCTGGGGGGGTCCCACGTGCCGCGGAGCGGCTGGGCCCGTGAGCCATGGCCGCTGGGCCTGCGCGTCCGGAGCCTGTGTTCCGCGACGGGAGAGGCTGCAGCAGGGGGAGGCCCGCATACCACAAAAAAAAAAAAAAAAAAAAAAAAAAAAAATTATACAACTCACCATAATGCAGAATCAGTGGGAGCCCTGAGCTTGTTTTCACTTGCCACTCACTGATAGGGTTTTGATATGAGTCTGCAAGCAATTGATTATGGTCTCTGTGCAGTCAAACCTCTCTGCTAATGATAATCTGTATTTGCAGCCGCTCCCCAGCACCAGCATCGCCGCCTCAGCTCCACCTCACATCATCAGGCATTAGATTCTCATAAGAAGCATGCAACCTAGATCTCTCGCATGTGCAGTTTACTGTAGAGTTCGGGCTCCAACGAGAATCTAATGCTGCTGCTGATCTGACAGGAGGCAGAGCTCAGGCAGTAATGAGAGTGATGAGGAGCGGCTGTGAATACAGATGAAGCTTTGTTCGCTCACTGGATCGGCCTGCTGCTCACCCCCTGCTGTGCGGCCAGGTTCCTAACAGGCCACAGACCGGTAGCAGTCCGTGGCTTGGGGACCCCTGTATTAACTGGTTTGTTACAATGAAAGAAGCTTACTGGTATCCTTGGAAACTGAACCTTAAAAAGCAAACATTTAAAAAAAAGGGAACAGTGCCTAATGTGCACATCAAGTAAGAAGATTTTTTTTGATAATATTAAAGGATGAGTTTCATTTAAATCACACTAAAAAGATAAAGTAAAAAAGAAAGAAACAATCCCATTATTAGCTACCAAACACTCAAACTTACTTCAGAAAGTACTTCAACAATCAAATTATTTCCAAGGTAAATGCCCTATGATTAAAATACCACTCGATAAATAAGATTTTCTTTTTTTCTTTTTCTTTTTTTTTTTTTT
>NC_041234.1:24039003-24059634 GCF_002837175.3 Physeter macrocephalus | reverse complement strand
TTTTTTTTTTTTTTTTTTTTGTGGTATGCGGGCCTCCCTCTGCTGCGGCCTCTCCCGTTGCGGAGCACAGGCTCCGGACGCGCAGGCCCAGCGGCCACGGCTCACGGGCCCAGCCGCTCCGCGGCATGTGGGATCCTCCCAGACCGGGGCGCGAACCCGGTTCCCCTGCATCGGCAGGCGGACGCGCAACCACTGCACCACCAGGGAAGCCCCCAAGATTTTCTTTTTAAGTAAAAGCTTTCCTTGAAGAATAAAGATAAGTGAAAATTACTATAATTTCCTTAGGGTAAGCTAATTTTTACAGGCCTGGAAATATCAAAACTTCAATTTGTGTTAAAATTGTTGGCTTTCCCTATTCTGAAGGGAGAGTGACATATAACTAAATGAAATATTCAGTTTTAATAATAAAACATTTGTGAATATCTTCTCCTGTCATTAAATATCCATCCCCTATATCATTTTATATTAATGATTAAAATGACATGTCCTTTTGCCAGTACACTAGTTTAATCTCTAACACTGGGTATTTAGGTTTTCTCAATTTTTTTTTAAACAATAAAGATCCAAGTTACTCTCTAAAAAGAAACCAATTCATATGCTATACCTGAAAATATCTTGCTTAGTTAAAAAATATTCTGAGTGAAGGAGGGAGGGCAAAGGGAATAGGAGAAAAGAAACAAGAGCTCTAAGAAAAGGAAGCACTGAATTTTAAGCAAATCATTTAATGTTGTTGGATTATAGTTTATTCATTTGAGGGATCTGAACCAAATGATCACTAGTGGCCATTCCAGCTTCAGCATTCATGAACCTAAATAATCTTAGGTCCCTGATTATGCACATGCTCATTTAACAAAATATGGAAAATAGAGACAACAAATTTAAACTGCCCATAATCCTGGATTTTAGTTTATTTCTTTCTAGTCTTTTGAAGAGATACCTAATAAGCCTAATCAATTATATGATTATAGCAACATAGTATAAAAAAGTCTAGAAAACGTTGAGCAGTAACACACAGGTTAACAGTACAAACTTTGGAGCCCAACTACATGCATTATCTTAGACCTGCCTTTAAGCTGTGTGTCTCTGGTCAAAAGGAACAATCGCTTGGTGCCTCAGTTTCCCCATCTTTAAAATAGAAATAAAAATAGTAATTCCCTCCCTAGGAATGTTGTGAGGTTTAAATGAGTTAACAAGTGTGAAGTGCTCATAACAGATTTTGCCATATTTTAAGATATTAGTTAGACCAAACTCCTGGGAAAAAGGAAGCTCTGAAGAGGAAAAGCAACTCATTCTGCTTAGTAAAGCAATATACATTTTAAAGTCTCTGTATCAAGCAAGAACCTGTTTTCCTGATGTGTATAAAGGTCACAGGAACTCCTGAGGAGTTTAAATTACAAGAGTTTAAATTACCTACAGAGACTACTGTAGAAGTTCTAAGTTTAACAGCACATCATAATGGAGGCACCGGACTTTAGGCAAAGATTTAGAATAAACAAAAGTAAAGTCAATGACTAATAAAAAAGCTTCTAATTCCATCCTGTTTTTTCCTCCTTTTAAAATACATGCATGTGTGCACAAACACTAAATGATCACCCAAATGTCAGAAACAGAATTTATAACTACTTCCTTTTCTTAGAGCTCCTGCTTCCCATCTCAAAGAAGAATGTGTGTGCGCACACGCCCATGTGTGTAACAACCACAGTGACAAAGAGTAGGTTAACACTTGTTGAATAGTGATTAAATACCCGTCACTAGGCTAGGGGTTTTCCATACATGACCCCATTTAATCCATGCAATTCTATGAAATAGTTATTATTAGCTCAGTTTTACAGATAAGGAAGCTCTGAGAAACTAAGAAAACTCATGTTTAAGGCCACCGAGTAGCAACTTGAAGAAGCAGGCCTTGAACTCAAGTCCATCTGAGTCCAAAGCCTATGATTTGTCTACTGTCATACAATCATTACTGGCATTTTCGAAGCTGGCTATTTCAAATTTAGGTACTATACTTCGATTATATAAAATAAGATAAAAGCACCCTCGTAAGTTTCCTGCTTTGAGCTGCTCGGCAAGAGCTCCCTCTCGCCATCTAGTGGCACTATGCTCAAATCACAAGGTCAGGGATTATGAGATGAGTTTTCCTTTTCAAATGTTGAATCTGTACATAAAGCAACAACAGCTGTTACTTAGATACTAGTAAGTAAAACAATACAAATTCTAAACTACACAACAGATAAGGATCAAATTAAATTAAATCATTAAGAAAAGCCTTCTTAACAGAGCAAATAAAAACTCAATTAGGAAAAAAAAAAAGCCTTATTTAAGAATCTAATTAACATCTGAATCGATTCTGTACCATATGACTCAGAAAGTGAGATCTGATGGGAAAGGTCAGCACAGGTGTCTACTTTAGAAAAAGGAGATAATGTAAACACAACAGTTTTAAAAATCATCTGGGCCAATTATTGAACTGCATTTGTCAGCAACGCATCCATAAATCCCACTAAAATGAGAATAAATTAATATAAAATACATAAACTCAGAAGGATAAAAAAGTTAAAAGCTGAAGGAACATTAGAGATGTCAGCAAATTACTGAAGGTGTAGAGGGGATGGAAGATAGCTGGCTTAGCTGAACCCAAGAAGTGCTTCTTGGGGGGTAAGAGAAAGAGGGAGGGGGGTACCTATAAATCAGCACTCCACCACGTCCTAGAAAAGTTAAGGATATGAAAACAAAACATAATTGAGAAGGTACAGATGAATCAAAGACTTAAAAACAGAGTGCGTGAAATCTGCCTAAGAGGCAAATGTCTACTCTACCTCCCTCCCCAATAGACTGATGAAGCTGGGAAGCAGATATCTCACTAATGTAGAGAATAGGTACAAATATGGAATGCAAAAGACTAAAAAGCTGGATTAGCACCAGTATGAACCCATGTTTGTTTTTTTGATATAAATGTGTTTACATACGTGTGTGTGTGTTTAAGTGTGTATTACTTCCTAAGTCCAATGAAAATGCCCAGACCACAAGAACACCCCAGTAGTAATGAGCACAATTTAGCCCTCACATTCTGGTTTCTAAATATCTTCCCTCACTAAAAGGAGAAATGTCTGATTCTAGGGCTGGAATAGACAAAGTACTAGATGAACTTTAAATATCTTATGCCAGAAAGTAAGAAGTACTCAAAGGATGATGAAGCTATATTAAAAAAAAGCACTGGGTTCATATAAAAAAGACAGTTGGGTACATATCCACTGACCATACCTGGGACAACTGAGCACCAAAATAAATAATGACTATAATGGCTATAACCCAATGGATAAAATAAGAATCCATGAGTAAACAGTGATAACACATAATTAATAGGGGAGAAGGCAAAGCTCTACTTTATAGTAGAATGCCAATATCCTTGCTTGTTGGAAATACACAATAAAGTATTTAAGGATGATGGGACATCAGACCAGCAGCAAATTACTCTCAAATGGTTCTTGAAGTCCTTGAATTGTACTTCAAACTTTTCTGTAAGGTTGTAAATGTTTCCAAAAAACATTAAAAAAATTTTTTTAAGTTGTATAGGATTGAATGATCGGATTGAATTCTCTCCACAAGCTCTGTTATTTTTAGTGCATAACTTTGTAGAACGTTAGGTTTTAGAGGAAAACACATATATTAGAGCAGAAACACTGAAATGTGCTCAGGAAAAAATCCTATGGAAAGGATCACTTGGAGGAAGGTCTTGAAAATTTAACACTAGAATATCTGGGGGCAAAAAGTCAACAGAAGAGCTGGAAAAAGTTAAGGATACCACCCAAAGCTGGAATAAAATTAATGAGAGGAGAAAGGAAAGGTAAGAAAATCAGATTTAGTAGATTCAACACCACAGTCAAAGACATTTCAAAGATCTACAAAAAGCAAAACACGGAGAAGTAAATTAGCAAAGAAAGAACAGAAATCTCTCACAAATTAGGAATCTCCAAGCCCACTGAAAACCCATCACAAAGCAGACCTATACCAAGCAAGGCATTTCATCAGGAAAGTTCTAAACTCAATGATAAAACCAAAACTTCCAGAAACAAAGATCAAAAGCAAAGGAATATCTTGCACTGTTGGTGGGAATGTAAACTGATATAGCCACTATGGAGAGCAGTATGGAGGTTCCTTAAAAAACTAAAAATAGGGCTTCCCTGGTGGCGCAGTGGTTGCGAGTCCGCCTGCAGATGCAGGGGACACGGATTCGTGCCCCGGTCCGGGGAGCGGAGCGGCTACGCCCGTGAGCCATGGCTGCTGAGCCTGCGCGTCCGGAGCCTGTACTCCACAACGGGAGAGGCCACAACAGTGAGAGGTCCGCATACCACAAACAACAACAACAAAGAAAAAACTAAAAATAGAACTACCATACCATTCAGTAATCCCACTACTGGGCATATACCCTGAGAAAACCATAATTCAAAGAGAGTCATGTACCACAATGTTCATTGCAGCTCTATTTACGATAACCAGGACATGGAAGTAACCTAAGTGTCCACTGACAGATGAACGGATAAAGAAGATGTGGCACAAATATACAATGGAATCTTACTCAGCCATAAAAAGAAACAAAATTGAGTTATTTGTAGCAAGGTGGATGGACCTAGAGACTGTCATACAGAGTGAAGTCAGTCAGAAAGAGAAAAACAAATACCGTATGCTAACACATATATATGGAATCTAAAAAAATGGTTCTGAAGAACCTACGGGCAGGACAGGAATAAAGACGCAGACGTAGAGAATGGACTTGAGGACACGGGGAGGGGGAAGGGTAAGCTGGGACAAAGTGAGAGAGTGGCATGGACATATATACACTACCAAATGTAAAACAGAGAGCTAGTGAGAAGCAGCCGTGTAGCACAAGGAGATCAGCTTGGTGCTTTTTGACCACCTAGAGGGGTGGAATAGGGGGGATGGGAGGGAGATGCAAGACGGAGGAGATATGTGGATATATGTATAGCCAATTCACTTTGTTATAAAGCAGAAACTAACACACCATTGTAGAGCAATTATACTCCAATAAAGACGTTTAAAAAAAAAAAAACATACGTAACTATTTGAAAAAAAAAAAAAAAAAAAAAAAAGCAAAGGCATAGAACTCAGGAGAGCTTTGGTCTTCACACAAGCAACATTACCAGCTAGACAGTTGAGTAAATTTTCAAGCTAGAATTCAATACCCAAACTACTAATCAAATGTGAAGGTTAAGCATTCAGATTAGCAATGTTTCAGAAACAAATAACAAAACCACCTCCCACGTATCCTTTCTGAAATAAGTGCAGGAGGGTGTGCTTCAGCAAAATGACAGAGCCCCTCAAGAAAGGCTCAAGACATAGGAGCCAGTGGACAGGGATACACCATGGTAAAGCTGAAGAAAGAAGTCCCTAAATGGTAGCTGTGTAGCAAACAACCACCAGATGAGAGGAGGCAGAAGAAAAGTTCCAGGACAACAGTGGAGCCGACAGATTATATAATACACATAATAATGGAAAATTATTTTGAGAGGTTACTAGAGAATATGTGGAAAGAAAAAAGAAAAAATTGGAAGAATGTGGAAGTAAGAGTTAAGTTTTCATTTACACAACAGAAAATCAGTAGGTATCTAAAACTGACAAACAGCTGTATGAGGGTATTATTTACAGATAGTATAGACATAGATAAGAATAAGAGCTACCAATTGAAAGTGGTTGTTTCCCAGGAATAAAAAAGGAACAATGCTATAGATGACACATGACCCAAAACACAGTCCAGGGGCCAGAAAATTTTTTCTGTAAAGGGTCAGATAGTAAATATTTAAGGCTTTGCAGGCCATATGGTCTCTGTCACAACTGCTGCTGTGCTAAGACAAAAGCAGCTAAGACAGCATGTACATGAATGAGCATGGCTTGTACACCAATAAAACTTCGTTTATGGACACCAAAATTTAAATTTCATATAATTTTCATTAAGTCACAAAATATTATTCTTTTGATTTTTTCTTCAGCAATTAGAAAATGTAAAAACCATCCTTAACTCTTGGGCTGTACCAAAAACAGACACTGGGCTGGATTTGGCCAGTGAGCTATAGTTTGCCAACTCCTGTTATTTTACATCTAGGAAGAGAATTTGCTAACATACCCCTTTACTGTCCAACATGTACTTTATCAACATTATTATCATTTAAAAAGAAATTTCTTACCTGGTGGCATAAGTTTCATAAGTACTCTTGCTCCATCTCTAAGAGGTGGCATATTTAGGCTGCTACCCAAGTCTGCAACTTGCCAAAGGAAAGAGATGTATCTGGGATGCAGTGACATTATCTAGAATACAAAATACACAAAATATTTACCTGTAAATTACACCTCCCCAAAAGAAGAGTCCCCAAATAAATGTGTTGGTTAATCTCCACAGTTTTGCTTATGTCATTTCTATCCTGAAATGGTCTGCCTACCCCATCATCTCACTTTTGGAAATCCTTCATAATGTAGACTGAATACATTATCCAAGCCACCTCCTGTACTTTGTGTGTGACAGCTTTTTCACTGTTTTGTTAAACTATTCCCCTTGTACATACAAGTCAGACTCTGTATAAACAAACGGCTGCCATGCTCACTAACAGTTAAATTCCTAATCCAACTGTGGTAGAGAGGCAATCCTTCTGACACTGGAGTGGCTGGTATTATTGTAGCCATTAAAATTTTTGTGGGGAGGTAACAGAGGAAGGAATCACTTTCTTTAGAAGCAAGGTATGTTACTGACAATCTAAGAAAGATTGCAGATATTTTCCTACAGAGACAGTTCTGAAGAATTCATTTTTGTGGTACAAATACAAAATACAGTGGTTATTTTGCTCAATAAACTCAACAGTTATAATTAAGTTGTATAATGGGCTAGTTTTATGTAAATATAACAACACTATATCTATACAAAATGTGGTTTTAAATTTCAACCAAGTTACAATCACCTTTCAAAGGGATCTATTCTGAAGGTGATGGTTAAATGTACAGCTATTTGATATTTTGCCACATTAAATTGTAAGTTCAAGAAAAAGGAACTATTCTGTATACTTTATTCTTAAATAACCTAGCAAAATGCCTTGCATACAATAGCTCAAAACTATCTACTCACCACCCCGGGCAAGCAGCTTTCCACTTCTGGATTGGGACCATCACTGTAATGATTACCATGGTTTCCAGGAGATCCAGTTGAGGAATCAGAAGAACTATCAGGGCTTGAAGGCATATTGGAACTTATTTGTGTAAGTTTGGCTGTAATTAGCTGAAAATGATATACTATGTTAGTACCAAGGACAAGGAAAAATACACAAAACAGAAGTTAGTGACATACCTACAAAAAAAACTACACATTATATTTTTAGAAATATAATTTAACTGTTGTCTAACATAACCACTTAGTTTTTAGAAATCTTTTCCTCTACTATATTATAGGTACTTAATGCCTGTCTTATTTAGTGTTATAATTCAAACACCTAATACAGAAAATACAGAGCCTCACACATAACAGATGCTCCATTAATATTCATCGAGTGAAATGTTGACTACAAAAATGAAAGAGTCCCCGGTTTGATTTTCTTGAAAAGTTTGGTAATTACAGATACTTACCGATTTATCCTTTAAGTTTAACTGTCCAATCAACTTTCTATCATCTGCAGGATCTATCAGTTCACCGCCTACAAAGAGCTCAATTTTTGTATGAGCTACATTGGCTTTGATACGATTGAGAATACATCGTCGTACTGAACCGATTGTATCATTTGTATGAGACCATACGTCCAAGTCATCAACCTGTCTGCCCTGGTTTGGAAATCGAACTATAAAAGAAAGGTGTTTACCACGGAAAGCTCTGGGGGGAAAAAAAGGGAAAACATGATCATATTCAGCAGATTTTCAAATCTTCTTGCAAAGAAAATAAAGCTAGCAATTTAAAATTGAATATTTTCTTACTAAACAAGAGAAAGTGAGTTAAAGACACATTATTTTTAGGATCTTAAAAATATTTACTGCTCCTTTTAACTACAAATATTATAGTAATCTTCGAAACACAACAATCATATTTCACTGTTGTTACTCTTGGACCTATAGTTTACAGGTATCTAGTTAAAAGACATTAAAACAGAGACATGAGTAACATTTCATTTATTTTTAATGCTATAAAAGCCCAACTAATATCAAAAGTCATCCCCAAAATGATATTTATGTTGGCATATTATCTTCCTGCAGGTAAGATACAAAAAAATAAAAAACATATTCAAGGAGCAATTTTAATAATTTCATGGTTAAAAAGAGAACTCAAATACTAATGGCTCACATTCTATAAATATCTCTAAATTATACATATTATTTGAGTATACTAAATGGTGAAATCTTAAGAGAAACGTTAATAGACCCGAAGATGAGTGAATTAGGTAAGGGAAATTTTAAGAGGTACAAACTTCCAGTTACAAAATAAATGAGTCATGGGATGACAGGTGGTAACTAATCATGGTGATCATTTTGTAATGTAAGGAAATATTCAGGCACTATGTTGTGTACCAGGAACTAACATAGAGTTGTAGGTCAATTATACTTCAAAATCAAACTCACAGAAAAAGAGATCAGATTTGTGATTACCGGGCTGGGGGGTGGGACGGGGAGGGAGAATTGGACGAAGGTGGTTAAAAATGTACAAACTTCCAGTTATAAGATAACTGAGTACTAGAGATGTAATGCTCAACATGATTAATATAATTAACACTGCTCTATATTATATATGAAAGCTGGTAAGAGAATAAATCCTGAGTTCTTGTCACAAGGGAAGAGTATCTTTTCCTTTTTCTTTCTTTTGTATTTATATGAGATGATGGATGTTCACTAAACTTATTGTGGTAATCATTTCATGATGTACCAAGACAAATTATTATAAACTTATAAAGGCTGTATGTCAATTATATCTCAATAAAACTGGAAGAAAAAAAAGAGAGAAATGTTAGTAGACCATTTAAAAATATTTCTTGCTATAATGGCTATCCGTCAAAGCAGCTTTTAAGAGTTCTCTCCAATTACTCTGCAACCAGACTATGCTATTATTTTTAACAGTGGAAATGAATGTCATCAAAGCACTTCAACGGCAAAATACCCCTCGCAACACTTAGCGGGCAACAAAGTCAAAGGCAAAAAAACCCCCAAACAAACAAAATAAGACCAACCAGAATAAAAAGAAGAAACTAGAGGCCTTCCCTGGTGGCGCAGTGGTTAAGAATCCGCTTGCCACTGCAGGGGACACGGGTTCGAGCCCTGGTCTGGGAAGATCCCACATGCCGCGGAGCAACTAAGCCCGTGCGCCACAACTACTGAGCCTGTGCTCTAGAGCCCGTGAGCCACAACTACTGAGCCCGTGTGCCACAACTCTTGAAGCCCGCGTGCCTAGAGCCCATGCTCCACAACAAGAGAAGCCACTGCAATGAGAAGCCCACACACCGCAACGAAGAGCAGCCCCCGCTCGCCGCAACTAGAGAAAGCCCACGCACAGCAATGAAGACCCAACGCAGCTAAATAAATTTAAAAAAAAAGAAGAAACTAGATTTAATTGAGAATGCCCTAAACAAAAACAAGCAAAAAACAGATCCTGAAAACAAAACAAAAAAGGTCTACTATTAAAAAAAAAAATTCTGTAAAATACAAATACTGTTTTTAATCAAGACACTAACGTTTTCAAAAAATGAAAAATTTCCTCTCTCCTTCTGGTACGTCATCACTTTTTAAAATCAAATGGCTAGGAAAATGTCAAATAATTAAGAAGTAGCACTAGTAGATCAGTTATTCACAAACCTTGACATAGGTAGAATTGTTCTTTCCTCATGATAATCACTGTCACATTCATTTATATACTCCCGTAACACAGTTAATACTCGAACCATTCGAACAGCTTCCTGTCTTGCACAATTAATACTGTCTTTGTCACCATCCAAAACACACAGTGTGTCATAGGAGGCTTTCAAACGATCAAAGCAAGACTGAATGAAGTCTTCATGGATTACCACCTACAAATAATGGGCCAAATAAAGACAGTTCAAGTTTTATATATATATAAAGTGTTTCGTATATATATTAATAAAACATTAACCTAATTAAAAATGGCAACAATTTAAAGGTAGATCTCATTTAACCATGATCCTATTTAATGAGAGAATCTATATTGATCATTGATAATAAAATATGTTTGAGAACAGACTTGTGGCTGCCAAGGGGGAGAGAGGGTGGGGGAGGGATGGATTGGGAGTTTGGGATTAGCACATGCAACCTATTATATACAGAACAGATAAAAACAAGGTCCTACTGTATAGCACCGGTAACTATATTCAATGTCCTTTGATAAACCATAATGGAAAAGAATATAAACAAAGAATGTATATATAACTGAATCACTTAGCTGTGCAGCAGAAATTAACACAACATTGTAAAATCTACTATACCTCAATAAAAACAACAATAACAAACACACACTATGTTTTGTCAAAGGAAGCTAATGTTATTTAAGTTAAGTATAAACTAGATACACAAAAAATGAACTTCAGGATTAGGTGTCAAAATGGAAAGAAATTCGGCCGAAATCTCCTACCATAACTATACTCAAAATAATCACTTCAAGATAATTATATCAAGATGAGACTCATTTAGACAGCATTTTGTAGGAGAGAAATGTGGACTAAATATTTTAGGTATGTTTTTATAACACGAATTGAAACAAAAACAATTTCTAGTTAATCTTGAAGTAAAGAAAAAAATTCTTATTAGCAAGAGTTCTTCAATCAGAATTCAAATTTGTGTAAGTTTTAATACATGTCAATCCTCACCTGATTGACCTGTAGCCTTGGACCAAGGTTCGTGTATATCTCTTTAAGGAGATCTATAGCTCTGCTGGCAATATCATCATTACTCTGAATCACCACCTAGGTTCAAAAAGATTCAAGTGTAAATACCTTTCAAGAAATATTTTAGTTGGGCATTTCCATTCAAACCATACCTTCAGTTATTTTTAATACAGCATTCAATAATTTAAAAGGGAACATCGACTCTGCTAATCAAGTAAAATTAAAGTGAGAAAACAGACCAAAAATATAACAAACGCAAAACTCAAGTCTTTGAATAAATCAAGTTAAGAAAGAAAGACACATTTTACTAAGAAAAAAATATGCTGTCATTAGTATTATTTAACCCTGCAATTCAACACCCTGGTAACCAAGCAGTGAGATATTAAGGAAGGAATTCAAATTAGTTAAAGGAAACAAAGATTATATGAAATACAGCTTACCATAAAAGGCTACCCACCCCTACCCCATTTGTACAGATCTTCATCACTCATCTAATCATATCAGTGGTTTTCAGACTATGTATAGAACTCTAGGAGTGATGACGAGTTTTAGGGATGAACCCTATAATAGGCTTGGGAGGGGGAAGAGAGTGAAGCATAGGGAGACTGGGCCACAAGAAAAAATCATGCTTTCTTTTCTCACTTCAACTAGTTTTACATTTTGGAGTATTTTGACTTTTAAAAAGGGTCTCTGCTGTTTAAAAATGTTGAAAACCACGTACTTAAAGTCTGAATACTCAAATACCAAAGTAAACAACTTGGTCTGTCTGCAGAAAAATATTTCATATCCAGAAAACAATATAAACTGCTGTGAACAGATAAGATTTTTAAAGATAGGAATAATGTATTAATACTATATTAGAACAACATGGATGGACCTTGAGGGCATTATGCTAAGTGCTAATAAGTCAGACACAGAGACAAATACTGTGTGATCTCACTTATATGTGCAATCTAAAAAAATAAAAAAACACAAACAAAAAATTGAACTCATAGATACAGAGAACAGATTAATGGTTGCCAAATGGTGAACGGGTTCAAAAGGTACAAACTTCCAGTTATAAAATAAGTAAGTCCTGGGGATGTAATGCAGAGCACAGTGACTATAGGTAATAATACTGTACTGCATATTTGAAAGAGTGAATGGTAAGAGAGCAAATTTTTTTTTGGCCAAGCCACACAGCTTTCGGGATCTTAGTTCCCCAACCAGGGACTGAACCCGGGCCACAGCAGTGAAAGCACCGAGTCCTAACCACTGGACCACCAGGGAATTCTCGAGTAAATCTTAAAAGTTCTCATCACAAGAAAAAAAAATGTAACTGTCTAGTGATAGATGTTAACTAGACTTATTGTGATCATTTTGCAATATGTACACATCAAATCATTATGCTGTATACCTGAAACTAATGTAGTGTTGTATGTCAATTATATTTTAACTAAAAAAAACCAAAAAAAAAAAAAAAAAAAAATATATATATATATATATATATATATATATATATAAATACTATAAAGGTGGAAAAATTAGCCTTAAGTAGATAATATTTTACTCAGGTATATAAAAATATCACAAGTTAAATAGTGCTGATAAAGTATACATTCATAATCCTTTCTAAATAAAGTCTTTTTTTCTGTGCTCTATTTTAGCATTAAATGGATAAGCTAAAATTAATGCTGAAGAAGAAACAGAGGTCTACATTAAATTCAAAAAGGGAAGAAAATAACTTTCATGGAGGGGCATGAAAGATCTGTATGGTTAGTGCATTTACTTCTAAACACATCTGGGACAGACAGATTCTAAGCCAAGACAAAAGGAACATCAGTGGCAGAAGGAGGGGGAGGTGGAGGGAGGGAGAAAAGTAAGATAAAGATGAACTATCACTACCTCCTGCGACAAGCATCAGAGCAGCATACATACATATAATTCATTTGTACAAATGTGATTTCTTACCTATTTGAAAAACTACATCAGATACACTGCTTACAAAGTTCCTACTTTTCACTTACCCTCCAAAGGTAGTCTAATCCTATTAACTCCAAATCATCCATCATATATGCTCTCCTTTTTGCTACTAGTTTTCCTTCTCGACAATTCACAGCTTTGAAGAATCGCTCAAAACATTTCATTCCATTTTCAGTCAGTAGAGAAGGATCAAGCTGAAGTACATTGCTTTCAAAGAAGTCCTTATTAATATCAGGATCCAAGTCTGGTTCATCGCCCATCAACTTGGAATACCACTTAAAACAGGCTTCACGATCACAAAGGTAAACTGCGTTCTCTGCTAAGCATTTCCATATTTGTTTTGCCTGAGGAGCGCAGAGCCACAGTTGGCCATCCTTCAATAAAAATCTTGAAAAACATAAAAAATTAGCAGTAGGATCTACATAATTTTTTTATCCTGACAGGCAATCTGTCTCTATATATGGGAAATAATCCATTTATCACAATTACACATGAAACACTGTAAATCAACTATACTTTATTTATTTATTTTTTTTTGCGGTACGCGGGCCTCTCACTGCTGTGGCCTCTCCCATTGCGGAGCACAGGCTCCAGACGCGCAGGCCCAGCGGCCATGGCTCACCGGCCCAGCCGCTCCGCAGCATGTGGGATCCTCCCAGACCGGGGCACGAACCCGTGTCCCCTGCATCAGCAGGCGGACTCTCAACAACTGCGCCACCAGGGAAGCCCCTCAACTATACTTTAATAAAAATAAAATAAAAGGATACACATTGGGAGAAAAAAAGATTTGTTCCCTGAACTTAAACAGTTTCACCTTTGAAACCAGCCATTTTGAAAGTATGCTTAATAGGTTACCTGAGATTTAGCATTGTGCTTACATGGTATCATTGGAGAAAGAGGTATTCTATTATGTGACTTTATAGATAACCAACTCATCAACGCTGAAGAGTTAAAACTGCTTAAATTTTAATATTTGATGATGATCTAATATTCATCACTCAGTACTTAGCCACAATGAACAGAATAACTGACATATTTTAAACTTTTTAATGTCAAAACTCAACAGGATGCTTATTAATTATTCAGTGGCATTCTCGAGGGTCTTTTTAGTTTTGGGACTATAGGTTTAGTTCAAGTGAATTCTGTTTCAACTAGTTTCTTCAGTTAGCTTTCTTTTTCTTTTAGCATTCATCCACCCACCCTGTCTGCCATATCTCTGAATGACAAGAGAATGAACATCTCATTTTATTCTGAAGAACTTCACACAATCTTTAGCTAATGTAATGGTGGCTCCATTCCCAATTACACAGTAAGGTGAATGTATTTAAGGTTCCCTCTTCATTTCAAAGCATTTTGAGTTATCAATTCTAGTGCCTGATATTTTCATAGTATTGCTGAGCTTAAAGAGGGATTCTAGCATCTGTCCCACCTAACCCTGTCACCTCTAATTTACAGATAGGAAACTGAGGTCCAATATGATAAAATACAGTTGTTTTCAGTTTTGAGTTGTGTTTTGTTTTGGTTTAGTTTTTAAAAACAGCAGCAGAAAACTTTCTTCAAGCAAAAATTCCATTTGGAAGGCCAATGTATAAAAATAAAAGCAGAGCTGTTTCAATTGCTGGGAAGAGGAGGAAAGAAGTGAGAAATGGGGATAAAACCTCTACTGCTTGTCCAGAAATCTTGGAGGAAGCTCCTCAGAAGCCCTAAGGCTCCAAGGTAGGTTTGAAAAATCACTGGTCTAATAGAAAGAGCATACACTTAAGTCAGATACACCTAGTTGAGTAGAGCAGCACTATGATATACTGGCTGTGTGATTTCAAACAAGATAGTTTAAGCCATGCGAAATCTCAGTTTTCTTATTAATCAAACTGGGATAATACCTGCCTCCCTGCACTGCTATGAGGATTAAATGTAAAGCATTTAACACAAGTCAAATACATAGTGAGTAAAGTTCGGTTCGCGTCCCTTGAGAGAATTGCTGTAGGTCATATAGATAGGTACTAATAGAGCAAGGACTAAAAACAAGTCCTCTGATCCCAAACATTAATTTAGCAAAAGAGCTGATAACCACTCTTCTGTTCTAGGCAATCTAAAAGATACAACACACACCAATCAATAACAATGGCTCATTATGGCAATGATTCTCAATCTGGGAAGGAAGTTCCTTCCATCCAGATGGTTGAAAAACAAAACACACACAAAACCACTTCACTTTAAACAATGCCAAATTTCTTAAAATATGGTGTCTAGAGTTTTCCCTCAAGTTAAAATCTTAAGGTAACTACTTATGTCAATGTTTCCAAGTAAGCACATAATTCAATAAACGTAAGCCTATAATTAATGTAGCCCAGGAGAAAATTCCCCAGTGTATCAAAATAATAAATGCAATAGATTTTCTGAGGCACTGATAATCTGGGCATTTCCTTCAGCATGCTTATGATCTGAATAAGCTCTTCTGCTGTATGATGTGGTTTCTGAATTCACAAGAAACCTCTCATCATGAAAAATTTTAACAATTTCAAATCTACAAGTGTATAATCATTAAAAGCTAAACATCAATGAGTAAATCAAGCCTTGGACTACATTTAACTTTGGCTTAAGGGAATAAACCTCTTTTCTTCATCCCCAACAGAATGTTATTAACACATGACTCCAGACTGCCTTTGTCAGCCACTGTTAGGATAAATGAGGCACCAAAGAACTCAATCACTCTTTTGGGGTGCTGGTCCAACAGCCTTTTCTCCCCATTTCCTTAGTGTCTATGATATCATTAAGGTCAATATGGTTCTCTAGCTGGTTCTGTCAAAATATGGAAATCTCTTCTTTAAAAATAAACAAATCTATACAAAAGGTTTAAATGTGTTCTCTTCAAATACTTCTTTGCAGTCAAAGAAGAAAAGTTAAAACTCAGCCAATAATTTTAAAATATTTAATAATGAACACATAGGGAAACGTCCTGTGACTTTCATGTAATGATTTCCACATGGGGAAATAAAATGTGGCAAGAGCCACCTAACAAATACCTAGTCATACAGCATATCAACTTGGTATTCTTTATTTGTCTTAAAAAGAGCAACACTAATTGTTTAAAACAAACCTAAGGAAGTTAAGCCGTTCTTGGACTTCTTGAACATGACTATATCTACTTCCCAGCCTCACAGTTTGTGGGTCATAGTCTTCATGGTCTGCAAATTAAGAAAAATCTTGCATTATACACATGGTTATCCATATCATTGCTGACTTTAATCAAAGGAAGATAAGTCAGTTAAAAAGTCGTTAATCCTTTATCACTAAAAGGCAACATGAAATTTACTAATTACTGGTAGTTTCTACCCATCTCCTTTTTCCCAACCAAAATAAGCTTTCCTTTCACATAACCAAAAGAAAATAGTCTGTTAAATGTGCTGTCAAAAATAATTCTTCATACAACCCTTTTGCCCAATCTTCATACATAATGAAGTAATTTCTGATTACAGCCTAAGACTGACCTGAGTGGTCTGTTATAAAAAATTATATTACCAACCTCTATCTAGGAAGTTAAGAGTTAACACAAGATGCTACTCTACATAATGAAGTTATCATACCATAGTCACCACCAACATGTTATGAAAGCCTTGAACATTCTCAGATAAATTTAAGAAAACCTACCCTTCTATCACGGCACGATGATGGGTACATACTGGTCACTAGGCCTAGCTTAATTTGGAAATTCCTTAAAAAAATTTTAATAAAACAAAGCTAGTAAACCCTTTGATTTTACTTTCATTAGAGTATACCCTACAATGGAAGAAAAAAGTCTCAGAGTTTGCAATGAAAGACCAGAGCAAAAAAAATCTTTAAAAGCACCTCCGGTCCTAAAAACACGTTGGACAGTGTATTTTTGTTTTCATTTTATTGGAAAAAGCCATACATGATCTGGAGATGGTCAAGTTAATTTGTGGCTTAGAGCAGAAGAAAGCTGAAGCAAATGTTCTGAACAAGTGCTTTCAACTACTTGGGAATCAGTGACATTTCTTCCAGAAAGTTGAGGCAAGTTATGCAGGAATAAGAAATTATGTAATTTTTAAAAAAGAAATTGTATAATTTAATTAGCATTAATTATTGGTATTTTCATACCCTGGATCTTTGGTATGTGTATGCCAGTGCCAAAGAATTCGGATTGTGTGAGACCCTTTAGACACAGTAATGGTAATCAATGTCTTCATTTAAAAAAAAAAAATTATTTATCTTTGGCTGCATTGGGTCTTTGTTGCTGCACGCGGGCTTTCTCTAGTTGCAGCAAGCGGGGGCTAGTCTTCGTTGCAGTGTGCGGGCTTCTCACTGCGGTGGCTTCTCTTGTTGCGGGGCATGGGCTCTAGGCGTGCAGGCTTCAGTAGTTGCAGCACTCAGCTCAGTAGTTGCAGCATGCAGGCCCTAGAGCGCAGGCTCAGTAGTTGTGGCACACGGGCTTAGTTGCTCCGCGGTATATGGGATCTTCCCGGACCAGGGCTTGAACCCGTGCCCCCTGCATTGGCAGGCGGATTCTTAACCACTGCGCCGCCAGGGAAGTCCAATAAATGTCTTCAAATACAGTGAGGTTTCTTCTCTGAACAAAATCTTAACATGTTGTAAAGATGGACCACTTACAATGTTTAGAAACATCTTTTGATGCTTTGGTGAAGAAAAGCAGCCCAATGTATTATGACTACCTGCTTTCTACTTCCACATAATAACTGCTATCTACCCAAGTCCTAAACACATATTGTCTACTCCCAAGAAAAGTCAATTTCATCAGGGCTCAGGACTTGAAGCACTACCTCTCAAGAGGTTTTCTCAAGAAACTGAATGGAATTCTATTCCACTATGTAGCAATTTTCTTTTTCAGAGCATCAGTCAAAGTACCTGAATAAACGATGGACTTTTTTCCTTAACAACGAGTTTACACAGTTTTGTCAGGTTCTTTTTTAGGGGAAATTTTAATAATTTCAAAAGTAAGTTTAAAAAATAATACAAGAAACCCTTATCACCTTTACTCATATCACCAGTTGCTTACATTTTGCCCCATTTGCTTAACTAATCATCACATATATGTATATGTGTGTGTGTAATTTTTCTAAACCATTTGAGAGTAACTTGGCGACATGTCCCTTTATTCCTAAATACTGCAATGAATATTTCTGAATAACAAAGACATTCTCTTACATAACCACACACAATTATCAAATTAACACTGATACAATGGGATTGTATTATCTAACCCAAGGCTTCTCAACAGCACATTATTGACATTTGGAGCTGGATAATTCTTTGCTGTGTTGAACTGCCCTATGCAGCAGTGTAGGATATCTAGCAGCATCCCAGGCCTCTACCCACTAAATTCCAGGAGCATCCTTGCCCAACTGCCCCCCCCAATTAAGATAACCAAAAAATATCTCCAATTTTACCAGTAATGTCCATTTGGGCCTTCTTTACCCCAAATCCGAGATTAAGTACACACTGCTTTTAGCTGTCATGCTAATTCTTCTTTAATCTGGAGAAGTCAACATTCTATTTCTTGACCTTTTATAAAACTATGAGCCAATTTTATTGCATGTTGCTTAATGTGGGCTACTCTGATGTTTCCGCATGATTAGATTCAGGCTAGGCATTTTGGCAACAGAGTACCACAGAAGTAACCCTATATACTCCTCAAAGAATCATTATCAGGAGGAACAGCATATGTCATTCTGTGGCAGTATTCATGTCAACTTTGATCACCTGGTCAATGCGGTTTCCACCAAGTTTCTCCACTGTAAAGTTGCTATTTTTCTTTTTAATTAATTTGTGGGGAGATACTTTGAGACTATGTAAATACCTTGTCTATCAAACTTTTACCCACTAGTTTTAGCATCCTCTCCCTTTTATTTAGGTGGCAGCACTTTATCAAGAGCTGGGACCCTGAACATAGGGAAGAGATTTGAAAACATTCAATGAAAGCCAAAGAATAATCAAGAAAAGGCAAGAAGTAAGAAGATCCCTCTATGCTAAATAGGAATAGAGGAGCCCTACACTTCGCCACAGAGGAGTTTCCGGGCTTATAAAACATAAACAAGATGGTTGGTGGTTCTGCCCATAAACATTCAGCTCTAAATAAATAAAGAGATTAGCTAGCTTATGGCTAAGGCTAACATGAACTGGCTCTTGTCATTATTATTATTTTTTTAAATTTATTTATTTATTTATTTTTGGCTGCATTGGGTCTTTGTTGCTGCCCGCGGATTTTCTCTAGTTGTGGTGAGCGGGGGCTACTCTTCGTTGTGGTGCACGGACTTCTCATTGCAGTGGCTTCTCTTTGTTGCAGATCATGGACTCTAGGCACACAGGCTTCAGTAGTTGTGGCGCACGGGATTAGCTGCTCTGTGGCATGTGGGATCTTCCCAGACCAGGGCTCAAACCCGTGTCCCCTAAATTGGCAGGCCTCAGCGGCCATGGCTCACGGGCCTAGCCGCTCTGCGGCATGTGGGATCTTCCCGGACCAGGGCACGAACCCGCGTCCCCTGCATTGGCAGGCAGACTCTCAACCACTGCGCCACCAGGGAAGCCCGGCAGGCGGATTCTTAAGCACTGTGCCACTAGGGAAGTTCCTGTATATTGATCTTAATTCCTGCAATCTAGGGGAACTCATTTATTAGTTTTAAGAGATTTTAGCAGATTCTTTAGAATTTTCTGTATATGAAATGGTGTTATCTATTAGACATAATTTACAATTTCTTTTCCAATCTGGATGCTTTTTATTTCTTTTTCATGTCTAGTTGATCTCGCTAGCATCTCCAGTAGAATGTTAAATAAAAGGGACTAGAGTGGACATCCTTGTCTCATTCCTAATCCTAAGAGGAAAGCAGCCAGTCTTTCACCATTAAGTATGATGTTAGCTGTAGGTTTTTTGAGATGCCCTTTATCAGGCTGAGGAAATTTCCTTCTATTCCTGGTTTGTTGAATGTTTTTATAATGACAGGTGTTGGAGTTTGTCAAATGCTTTTTCTGCATCTACTGAGATGATCTCATAATTTTGGCCCTTTATTCTATTAATATGGTATATTACAACTGACTTGGGGTGTCAAATCAACATTGTGTTACAGGGATACATTCCATTTGGCCCTGGTGCATAATCCTTTTTATATGTTGCTGGATTCTGTTTGCTTGTTTTTTTTTGATAACTTTTGACTATATCACAAGGTATACTGATCTGCAATTTTCTTTTGATGTCTTTGTATTATTTTGGTAGCAGGATAATAACAGCTTCAAACTATGAGCCTGGAAGTATTCCTCTTTTTGAAAGAATATGTGAAGGACTGGTGTTAATTCTTCTTTAAATATTCAGTAAATTCACTAATTCACTAATGAAATTCACTAATGACCTGGATCTGGGCTTTTCTTTGTGGGAAGTTTGATTACTAATTCAATCTTTTTACTTGTTATACATCTATTCAAATTTTCAATTGCTTCTTGAGTCAATTTCAGTAACCTGGCATTCTCTTGTTTTTAAAATTTTTAAGGTTAGTGGTGATGGCCTCTCCTTTTTGACTTTCACAACTGAGCCTAACTAAAGGTTTGTAAATTTTGCTGATATTTTCAAAGACCCAACTTCCAGTTTCATTGATTTTCTCCTCTATTTCACTTATTTCTGCTTATTAATTCCTTTTTGTTTTCAGGTTAGTTTTCTCTATTCTACCTTTTGACGGTGAAATGTTACTGATTTGCTATCTTTCTTCTTCTTCTTCTTCTTTTTTTTTTGCAGTATGCGGGCCTCTCACTGCTGTGGCCTCTCCCAGACAGGGGC
>NC_041234.1:24028025-24038975 GCF_002837175.3 Physeter macrocephalus | reverse complement strand
TCCCAGACCGGGGCACGAACCCATGTCCCCTGCATCGGCAGGCGGACTCTCAACCACTGCACCACCAGGGAAGCCCTCTTTCTTCTTTTTAATATTTTTTTTTTTTTTTTTTTTGGTGGTGGTACGCAGGCCTCTCACTGTTGTGGCCTCTCCCGTTGCGGAGTGCAGGCTCCGGACGCGCAGGCTCAGCGGCCATGGCTCACGGGCCCAGCCGCTCCGCGGCATGTGGGATCCTCCCGGACCGGGGCACGAACCCACGTCCCCTGCATCAGCAGGTGGGCTCTCAACCACCGCGCCACCAGGGAAGCCCCCTCTTTCTTCTTTAATACAGGAATTCCGCAGTATAAATTTCCTCTAAGCACTAACTTAGGAACACTCCATAAGTTTTGACATTTTTTTCTTTTTCATTCATCTCAGCATATTCTCATTTCACTTGGCATTTCATCTTTGACCCACTGGTTATTAAAGAATGTATACTTTCCATACACCTGTGAAATTCCCAAATTTACTTTTTAATTTATAATTTAATTCCACCACGTACAAAAAACCTACTTGTATAATTTCAATGCTTTTAAAGTTAATAAGGCTTGCTTATAGCCTAGAGTATGGTCTGTCCTGGAGGATATTCTGTGTATATGTTAAGAAGAATGTACATTCTGCTGTTTTCGGGTGGAGTATTCTACAGATATCTTTTAGGTAGTTTATGGGTTTACAGTGCTCAGGTCTTCTATTCCCGCCCCCCCGCCCCCCTTGGCTTTGAATTACTGTCTGCTGTCAGTTGCTTTCAGCCTAATTACTTCCTTTAGTATTTCTTCAAAGGCAAGTTGGCTAGCAACATATTATCGCAACGTTTGAGAATGTCTTTACTTTGCCTTCATTTTTGAAAGACAGTTTTGCTGAATGTAAGGTTCTTAGTTGTCAGATCCCTCCCCTGCCCCTGGCACTTTGAATAGGTTGTCCTACTGCCTCCTGGCCTCCAATATTCTGATAAATCAGTTGTGAATTTTATTGGGGTTTCCTTGTATATGAGGAGGTAACTAAAAGTGGCAGTCCTCAGAAGACAGAATGCAAAAATGTGATCTACAATAAAGACAAGTCCTCCAACTCTATCCAGAGACCAGGAAAAATGGTAAATAAAACTTTTATAAGTGTTCAAGTCAGTACAAAGTCTATCCTACCAATAAGGTAAACCTTAAGTGAAAACTGAGAGATGGTTTTATACTGTGTTGTATGCATATAAAAAACTTTAAAAAAATGACTTGGTAAGCACCAATGCTTGAAGGCAATAAAAACACATGAGTAAATATTGAAGATAATTTTAGTAAGTTCATTACTTTATCTAAATAACGTTAAAACAGGAGGCAGAATCAGCTGACCATACTATTGAGGAAATGTCGTCACCTCCCCCTGCCCAAGCTTAAGATACTAGTACAGATGAAACATGGGCAGGACAAATAATACTGGTGAAATACTTATCAGAAATTGAGAATATCAGTAAACTAGAAGCCTGATGTTATCCTGCTGAATAATGTCTCATACCTAATGGGATCCATGCAACACTTATTATATAGAGGCTAAAACATAATTTACTTTTGAATTGCAAATTTGGAAATCGGTGGTTGATCGATTTCCAAATGGTGTGAAAAGTTTGTTTTAACAGGAGAATTTTACTAGCTTTAAAAATTACTTCCTCCCCCATATTTAAGTATCTGGAGACTGATCAGTATTAATCCGAAGATTACTACAATAGAGGAAGAAAAGGTATCAAAGATAGAACGAACAGAAGGTATGGTGTCAATAAAGTCAGGGGAACATATCAGTAGCAACAAGAATTCAAGGGCTTACTATGTACCAGGCATTATTCTAGCATAAATAACTTGTTCAAGGTCATACACCTAATATGTTAGGTCAGGTTTCAAATCTAGGCAATCTTACTATGCAGATTCACATCTCTTACTTTGTGAAGATACAGACAATATAAGAAGGGGAAACTGAAGCCTGAAGACATTCAGTCCATGAAATTGAGATGAAGCAATGACTCATGCAGAATTTGACTACAGAGGAAAAGAAAACCCTAGTGAGGCTGAACTGTACGTGTATCATCTCTTGATAGCCTCGAGAGCAGGATTCTCAACCTCTGACAAGGAAATTAAATGAAATACCACATGCTTTAAATTAAGTAAAAATTAGCAATGCAACACATGTGGTTTATATTAAGGCTTCATTTGGGGGGAAGGCCTGCATTGGCATCTGTGAGGGCTTTGTACCATCAAGAAGAGGTGACATCATAACAGAATGTGAGTTACATTAAACTGAGCCGAGATGTTTGAATGCTTGGGAGTACTACATGCAAACCTCTTTTGCCTCTCTCAGATTTTGTCTGCATTTGGTATATAACATAAATCATATGGTTGCATTCCTATGTTGTCCTGATTATTCTATCATGCTACTTAGATGGAACTTAGGACTGAAATGATGAAAGATTATTGCCTGGTGCCTATCAGTTGCCTGATGCTTAAACCGGCTATGCAATCTATTAACGAGGAGGACTCAGCTGGCCCAGAGTGGTAAATGGAAGAACAGAGTCAACAAAATCAGTTCAGGTATCTTGAGAGCTGCTTAGTTTTTCAATTATGTTTATCTGAGTTTTATATGGGAATGTATGTATGTACCTTAAGTGTTAAGCAAAAACCTTGTGATTTATAAGCACCTTGGTTGGGATTTTATTCAACAATGCCAAGAGTCTACTCTAACTCTTCAAATAATGAGTATTAGAAATATCCTCATTTTTAATACATATATTGGCTTCTGCAGACTCTACTATAACATGTTAAAGGAGTGGTATGTTCAGTGACCATTATGTTCAATTCTATCTCTGTAGTAATAGAAAGTTTTCTTTCCATGGCAATGTGAAGAAACTTAAACCTACAAGATAGTTCTGGGGTTTATTTTGGGGCCTATGAGTTTGGCATAAGACAGAGGAATATGTACTAAGAACCCATCTGTACCCTAGCACACAGACTCAGACACAACTGTCAGAGGGCAAAAGCACATTGAAACAGAGCTCCACATACAGCAAGCACTTAAAAACAGACTCTTGACACCACAGCAATCTTTACCATAACATGTTAAAACAAATTCACACTTTGAAACCAATGTAAACATGTGGATTCTAGTAGCCTCGGATCTCTTTCTTATAAACTTTTAATTCATAAAGTCTGAAGAACTTATGAGACATGGACTTAGGAATACAAAAGAACTATAGTATTTCCAAGAACAGACTTAGACAAAAGTTTTCTTGAAAAGATAAAGGTGGTGGTAGTAAGGAAACAAAGGATGAAAATGAGTCAGGTACATACCTAGGAAGGTAACAACCAATTGTAGTATAGGCAGGCAGAGCTCCCAGGCAGGGAAGAAAAAGAAATCAATTTAACAAGGAGAGTGGGTAAGGCAAGCACTTAGTAAAGAGCCTTGAAATACTGGCCTGGAGTTTTGAGTGTGTAAGATTTGGGAGTAAAAGTGGATCACAAGTTCATAAAGGAACACAGTTTATAAAATCAACTACCTCACATCTTTAAAAATACATTTGTTGTCACTTATAAGGTAACTGATGAAAAAAAAATGCTGGTAAGGGAAACTGCTGTTATTTTTCACAGTTCATGTTAGCTTACAATACATACCTCTAGCATATAGTCTCATGCTTTCCATGTAAGTTGCAAGGTTTTCTGCTACCAAAGTAACTAGGGCATGATTGTGCTGAAGTTGATTGATTAAGTCATGGCGATAGAATACATGGGGACTTCGCTGAGTTTGACTGAAACGAGAAGAACTTAACAATATAATTAGGCAATTAAACTCTGTTGTAATCGAAAGAGCTTATACAATCTAAATTCTGAGATACTAATTTAAACACTTAAAATGGTTTCCTTCATAACTGAATTAACTTTGGGTTATTTATTTTCTTTAATGACAATATTAAGCTATTTAAAAGAAAATAATCAATGCCTCAAAAACAAGACATTAATTCCACTATTCTTACTTCATACAAAAACTATGCATTAATATTCTCCAATTTCACACTATGGGAAAATCAATGACTGATTTCTTCTCCCATACTACAGTAGTACCAAAGCACTTACAAGTTTACATGATTATTTCCAGAATTATAAAATAGAAACATTTCTTGTAACATTAGCACCACAAAGATTATGTTGTAAATGTAGTGGAGAATTTAATCAAAGAAAGTGGTTTCGTTAAAATTTTATTAGGCATTCAAAGTACAGAATTATCTCTTATTTCCATCAAGTATGCCAGACAATTTCAGTGGCATGTGTTGTATCTATCAATCTCATTCCTCACTGCATTTTATCCTTCCTGCTTTGTTTCCCTTTTTGCCTGTATCTACCCTAATCCGTATTATATATTTCTTACAGACATTATATTTCCGCAATTGGTTTACTTTGCAATGTTTTAATGTTTTATTAACTTTGAAATGTCATACCGCAGAAGTTTTCAAAGTAAAATAAACCTATTGGCTTTTTAAATAGTTTTAAAAGTTAATTTCAAACACTAGATTTCAGGTATGTTCAAATGATGAAAGATGACAGGTATAGTTTAAAAATACTTTTTTCTGATTTATTTTTTCTAAATTTCTGTTAAATAGACGACTTTAAATATCTTACATGCCAAACTTTAGTTACTGGAATAATCTGTTCTTGTACTTTCTGGTTATAAGAGTTGGAACAGATAACACGAAAGCAATATCATCTTTATTCTGATACTTAGCACTAAATTGTGTCTTACTTCCTCATCAAAAAAAGAGGTGGATATGATAAAGGAATCCTCTTTTGTTCAAATTTAATCCATGTGTAAGCGTCCTGTCACCCCACTGTAATTTTCTTTTTTAAAACTTGCTTTCACCAACTGACAATGCCGTTTCTTTTCAATAAAATACATAAATAAAAATATTGAAATTTTCTGTTAAAAGCCTTACCTCAAATTTTGAGGTGCTTCGCCAAACAAACTACAAATTTCTCTTATTTGTTTCAATGCAGGAATTACCCATTTGTCATTTGTACGAAGTTCTTCTATAAAGCGATCTATCCATTGTATCTTCTGTGTGTCACGGTCCTTAAAAAACAATTTCAATGTTTTATATAGGTCAATACTCAGGAGAATTCCACCTTCAAATTAGTTTGAGAATTACAAAATAGAGCTTTTCTTATAAGATTAGCATCATACACATTATGCTGTAACTGCAGTAAAGAACTTAATAATAATAAAAAGCTGCTTTTAAGTACATTTTTATTCCACATATACTACCAAAACTCCCAAAAGTAAAACACTATTATAAAAACTCAACATGACACGGATTCAGATATATCTACAGAAAGGTATTAAGCACACTGAAAAGTTTGATTTTAAGTTGCCAGGAGGTAGACATTTAGCTTTATCCAATGTATTAAGAGATTCTACCACATAATAAAATCCAGCAATAACATGTAACTCCAATTGTTACTCTGTATGGGTTTGTTTTTAGCATAGTAAGGAACATTGAAAATTTATGTTTTACCAAGAAAATAAAATAGTACGGCAACTGAGTGAAAAAAAATCACCAAAAATAAATTCACACACAAGGAGAGAAACAGAGACAGGTATAAGCAATTAAAAATTAATGTTATAAAATCAAAATTACTTCAGATATATTTTACTTCTCATACTTTATTTACTTTACTCCTTCCCTGAGTCAATAATAATCAGAAATGTAGGTTTGTGTACCTAACAATTTTAAGTACAGATTATTTTTATTTTGTGTCTGTGTCTCTCTTTAATGAAATAATTTAAACTCAAGGTTCTTATTACTATTTGGTATACTAAATACTTAATGAACTACTAGTACAACAAGTGTAGTGGAAAAAAAAAAAAAACACCGACACCTACGTGAGCTTATTAGTTCTTATCTAAATATCAGTTCATTAGTATAGGAAATAGTTTTAACAAGTAGGAAATTAGTTATTCAGCAATATTCATTTTACCATGAATTTAAAAGATACACATGCTACAAGTTAGAATGCAGGGAAGCTGTTGTGTGATCTGCTCATAGGGAAGGCACTAAATGTTTTAGTGTTTAGGAAGCTCTACTAATTCTTCTTAACTTCCGTAAGAAGCAAAGAAAACCTAACTTCTCTTACCTCTAAAGTCCATAATCAACTTTAATATCTTATATGATCTACTGATATTTGAAACTGGTATTTCAGCACCATACATCTGACACTACCACCACTATATTACTTGTTTTGTTTACACCGTCTTTCTACTAAGAAGACTAAACTGCTTTTAGATGATGCACAAAACTTAGACATAGAGACCTAAGAGGAAGGTGGACTTACATGAACAAAGTATATCAATTCTTGAAGATCACTTCAAAAATAACAATGTCAGAAAAACCTGGAACTATTCTGTATCTAAGCCAACCTCATGGTGAAGGAGAAGGGTCACAAAAAGTGAGCAAGGCAGCACAACCTTACCTGGGAGCAACTATAATCTAGTATTTTTATGTGGGCACTGAGAGCCAGGTCCATGATGTCTACAGGCACATCATCACTATGGGCCAGATTCCACAGGAGGTTCAACACTTTGTGTGCCATCACACCATCTTTATCATCTTCTGCAAGACGACGTATCAGCTCAAGTAGCTTTTCTCGCTGCTTTTTACTTGCATTTGTCCAACTGGCCTAGAAATTTTTTTTTAAATGATATGGAAACAACACATATTTATTGGTCACTGCTTAAAATTGTCACTGGATAAACTATATTCAGCAGAAAAACAACACAGCTGAGCACAGCATTATTCAAGTGGTATCTGAGCGATAAGATAGGACAGATTTAAACTCCAGGAAAAACAAAAGAATCTCCATTTACAGTTAAATACCGTAGATCAGAGTTTTTCAACCTTGGTACTACAAACATTCTGGACTGGAAAACTCTTTTTCCAGTTTTGTGGGGGGCTGTCACGTGCATTGTAGGAAGTTTAACAGCACCCCTGGCCTCTACCCCACTAGAAGCCAGTAGCAACTCCTCCTCCTCGCTGTGACAACGAAAAATATCTCCAGGTATTGCCAAGCATCTCTGGGAAGGAGAACAGCCTCCTGTTGAAAACTACTGCCTTAGATTCAGTCTGTCATTTGCACCTTTAAAATTATATTAAAAGATGTTAAAGACAACTTGATATACAAAGATTTTCATAATAAATGAAAAAAGCCTTTTATAGAGCAATGTGCATTATACACATTTAAAAACAGAAGTCTATAACAAAGTCTGTTATTATCCAAGACTTACACAGAACAGAAATGACACAATGCTATTTCAATTTAGAAGACAGAATACTCATTTAAAAACTCTAAAATGGAAACAAACAAACAAACAAACCCTCTCTAAAATGGTACTTTTTAAATGCCCAGTTTATACAATGGGGTATGTGTGCAGGCTGGTGGCATCTGGTGGGTAGAGGTCAGGGATGTTGCTGAACAACATGAGAAAAGGTGTATGTATAAAGTTGATAATCAGTGTTTATTGGAAAATAAACTGAAATCAACCTAACGGCAAATAGCAGAAGGATGATTAAGTAAATTACAGAGGATCCTTTCAATGGAATTATTACTCAGACATTTACAATGTGATAAATACAGGCTATGTCGTAAGTCAACTGGAGTGCATACTTCTAATTCCTCCTAGACCCCTTAAAATTATGAAAGGAATAAGAGAAAGCTGCTAGGGATATAAGAAAAGACTGAAATATTAGACTTTATTACAATTAAGAACATTTTAAAGAGAGAGACCAGCAAGCATTATGTGCCTCCTAAAGAAGAGCACATCACCACATATGATATATTCTAGCAAAACAACAACGAAAAAGGCTCTGTATCATACTTTTGATACACAGCAAAGCAATAATCAATCCAGTTTCCTCAACAAATAATTTACAAGGAAAAAGTAAAGACAAAGGGGGGAACTGTAGATTCAAAGAGACTTAAAAGACATATGCAACTGATTACAAACTATGGAGCCTAGCTCAAACAAATTCCAAAAATAAGGTATAATCTGAGGCAACTGAAGTTTCATCACTATTTGACAATATTAAGGAATTATTAGTTTTTAGGTATGATAACGATATTGTGAAGTTTTTCTTCATGTACTTATCTCTAACAGACACATACTAAAATCATTAAATATGAAAAGGAGAATCCATTAAGAACATTTGTTCAGGGCTTCCCTGGTGGCGCAGTGGTTAAGAATCCACCTGCTAATGCAGGGGACACGGGTTCGAGCTCTCGTCCGGGAAGATCCCACATGCCATGGAGCAACTAAGCCCGTGCACCACAACTCCTGAGCCTGCACTCTAGAGCCTGTGAGCCACAACTACTGAGCCCACGTGCCACAACTACTGAAGCCCGCATGCCTAGAGCCCATGCTCCACAACAAGAGAAGCCACCACAATGAGAAGCCCACGCACTGCAATGAAGAGTAGCCCCCGCTTGCCACAACTAGAGAAAGCCCGCGCACAGCAACAAAGACCCAACACAGCCAAATAAATAAATAAAAATTCTTCCTTAAAAAAATAAACATTTGTTCATCCAAAGCCACCATAAGGTGAGTAAAAAAAAAAAAAAAAAAAAACCAACCACAATTTGCAACACTTGAACTGATAAAGATGACTAGCATTCAGAATATGTCAAGCATTCCTAAGAATCAATAAGAAAAGTACAAACAACTCAAAAGGGAAAAATTAGGCAAAAGACTTAAATAGGCTTTTCATACACACACAAAAGGAGAATAGAAACATATGAAAAGATGTTCAACTTCATTAGTGATCAAGGATATAAAAACCAATATGACAATGAAGTAACATTTCATACCAAGCAGACTGTCAAAAATCCCAAATTCTGACAAAAACAAGTGCTGGCAAGGATGTGAAAATCTCTATGGGACTGTAAACTGGTATAACCACTTTGAAGACTTAATTAGAACTCAAACATTGAAAAACTAGACCAGCTAGACCAGGCAAGTACATAAGTCTAATCAATAAGCTTTGAAATCATTTGGTTGCACTCTATGAAGAACTGCAAAGTGACCTGGACTTCATGCTTCTTTTGAATCACCTTTAGTAGAAAGTTTCAAGACACACTCCATAAGAACGTTAGTTTTAGCAACACCTCAAAAAACAGTGCTTGTTACCAAACAGTAAGCGCTCAATAAACATCTATTAATCCAAAGGGGGGGAGCATAGGTGATGGAATTATTTTTATATTTAGACTATTATTGTATTTAGACCACTCTTATAAGAGGGGGTGGAGGGTCCAGAGAATGTAGTAACAATCAACCTCTTCTTTTTCCTCCCATCATGGTCATCACTGGTCATGTACCATCATTTCATAAGTCATCTCAAAATTAACAATGAATGGCAATTAACTTTAGAGTACCCACCGTAACTAATTCTGTTATTTCCTTAGCTGCCTTTGTTGTACTTCAAACTTAATTTTTCCATAAGGCAGTGATTTACAACTTTAATGTACTTAAGATTCATCTGAGAATCTTGCTTAAAATACAGACTCCCAGGCCCCATTCCTAGCAACTCAGAGTTAATTGGTCCTGGGTAGAAGCCAGTAATTGGTATTATTTTTTCTTCAGTTGTGAAATACACATCAAGAAAGGTACAAACATACACATTATACTACATAATGTAAACACCTATGTAACTATTACCCAGGTCAAAAATAATATGGTAAGCAGCACTCCAGAAGCTAGCTGGGTCTGTTTCTGAAGTTTATGTTAATGCAATCAAGGTATATGAAATTCTTGTGTGCCTTCATTCCTTTCTTCAACCTTCTCTTTATTAGACTCACCCTTGTGGTTGAGCTGCTCAAATCTGCTCATTCTCATTGTTATGTTTCATTATATAAACATTCCACAATTTATCCATCTTACACAGCAATTTTTAGCTATTATAAATAATTCTGCCACAAATGCTGACTGTGTATACTGGTGTATATATGCATGAATTTCTCTCTACAGTATATATTCAGAAGTCAAACCGATTAAGTCATGAAAATCTTACACTTTTCCAGAAACACCGAACTATTTTCCTAAGTGGTTGTAGGAACTTATGTTCCCACCAGCAGTCAGTATAACTGCTATAACTGTTATTTTTAACATGATATCTTCGTGATCTAATGCCAGTCGTTAACAGAATGCCCCTCTGTGAACACTGCCATAACATCTTGTGTTCTTAATCCACAAACTCACCAAACACTTGGCTTTTACAAACCCAGCATTAGTAACTGGACAGAGACCACTACACAATATGGCTTTAAAAAGTGCATGACGGCACCAATGCAGATATGACTGTAGGAGCTCTTGGGCTACCTTTAGAATTACATTTCCATTAAGTCCATGAATTACATTTCCAATTTGCCTGTGCATATCACCCCAGACTATTAAGGTATTGGTAGTCCTTGCTGTTGATTCTTTATTTTTCATTGCAACCAATTAATCCTTCCCTGCAGTCCTACAGTTCACTTGAACCTATAATAAAAACACAAACTGCTAGGGAAAAGGAATCCAAATTGACAACTGAATTAAAAAAAAAAAATTCCTTATTTATGAGGACTATTTTTATAAAAATGAACATCAAGATCTCATTGAAAAAGAAAACAATGGTCAATTCCTTTACACAAGAAACTGTTTAATGATTTCCATTTAAGTACTTATTGGGTAAGAACCATTCATAGATTTAATGAATTCTTTTTTTTTTTTTTTTTTTTTTTTTTTTGGCAGTATGCGGGCCTCTCACTGTTGTGGCCTCTCCCTCCGGACGCGCAGGCTCAGCGGCCATGGCTCATGGGCCCAGCCGCTCTGCAGCATGTGGGATCTTCCCGGACCGGGGCACGAACC
>NC_041234.1:23964519-24027956 GCF_002837175.3 Physeter macrocephalus | reverse complement strand
CCCGGACCGGGGCACGAACCCGTGTCCCCTGCATCGGCAGGCGGACCCTCAACCACTGCGCCACCAGGGAAGCCCTAATGAATTAATTCTATTAAAAATGAAACTGTACTACTATGTTAACTATTACCTTAAAGCAATCAAAAAGATGATCAAGTTGCTCAGGAGAAAAATCCCATGCCAACTTTGCCAGTAGATCATGTACATTCTTCACAATGGCTTCATGCTTCCCCGCCTATTGAAAAACCAAAGAAAATCAGAGCATACTAAAATATGAAGAGCAATAAGTAGCATACACTGTCTGTGGAAAACTATTAATTAATAAAGTATTCCCATCTCCGACTAACTGTGTAACCTAAGAAAATTCCTAACATTTTACATGTTTTAGAACTGCCATCTAAAACCTGACAACTCAATTTCTTGACATACATGGTTAACGTAGACTTTGGGAATTCATGTGAACTTTTATTAGTTTATTGAATTTAACATGCCAGTTCTAACATTGCAAATAGGAGAATAAGGCCCACCAGTGGTATTGTTTCAAAACTAGAACCTTAAGCACTCAAAGGCAAAACTGAATGCTTTCTTGGTTTCTACAGACTCAATAAACAAAGCTTTGTAATCTAGAACTCATCAATACTTCCCAAGTGATCCATGAATACAAACTTGTCATTAAGATAATCAAAGGAATCACATAGCTTCTATCTCTGAGACCAAAGATTACTTATCCTTCTAAAAGCTATTAATCCTTCGGATTATTACAGGTTTTTATAAATAATCTAGTGATTTAAATTTCCTGACACTGGAGTTCTTTAAGTATATGAAGAAACCAGTTATGGATGTCTTACACTCTTTCAATAGACATTTCTTATTATTTTACTGTTTGCCTCTTATTCAAAACCTACAAACTGCCAACCTTTACCAAATACATACAGTAGATGTTGGAATATTTTAATTTTAAAAATATTACTGGCCATCTCAAAAGGATTCTTGACAGGACTTCTGTAAACAATAAGCATTTACTTATACTGAAAGTCAAACAGTGTAAGTCTTCATCCCATTTAACTACAACTACTGCCATTTCTTTAGTTTTTAGTACATTTCTTTTACAAACCAAAGAGCCACCATCTTAAATTCCTTACCTGCGCTGCCCAGATATTATCAAGATCTTGTAAGGTCAGGGCCTTTTCTTTGATGACAAAACGAAGAATCTTCTCTAGCTTTTCTACATACTGTGGTTGATGAAGACTGTCTCGCAAGACTATGGATAAAATATTGTTCTGCTGTATCCACTCCTAAATAGAATTCAAACACTTGTTTCAAAGCTTCTAAAAAAATATACATAAAGTATTGTTCACACTTTTAGCTTCCAGGGTTTGTTTTCTTTCTTTCTTTTTTTTTTTAGTTGCAGCATGCATGTGGGATTTAGTTCCCCAACCAGGGATTGAACCCAGGCCCCCTGAATTGGGAGCGCAGTCTTGCCCACTGAACCACCAGGGAAGTCCCTGTTCACACTTTTAAACATTAGTAGGAATTTAAAAACTCAAAATATAATGCACTAATGTAACATGGTTATGTGTTCTTTTGATACAAAATTATGAAAAATCACAATAATTTCATGGAACTTAATTTTTCATATACAGAAATGTTTCCATGAATTAGAAACAGTGAAATCATTAAAAAGATTTTACTCCAGCATTTACTCAGAAAGTTATTATTTAAATGTAGCAACCGGGCTTCCCTGGTGGCGCAGTGGTTAAGAATCCGCCTGCCAATGCAGGGGACACGGGTTCGCGCCCTGGTCTGGGAAGATCCCACATGCCGTGGAGCAACTAAGCCCGTGTGCCACAACTACTGAGCCTGCGCTCTAGAGCCCGCGAGCCACAACTACTGAAGCCTGAGCGCCTAGAGCCCATGCTCCGCAACGAGAAGCCACCGCAATGAGAAGCCCACGCACCGCAACAAAGAGTAGCCTCTGCTCGCCACAACTAGAGAAAGCCTGCGCACAGCAACGAAGACCCAACGCAGCCAAATATAAATAAAATAAATAAATTTTAAAATAAATAAATGTAGCAATCACCATGGTTTAGGTACGGTGGGTTATAGGACCCATTTTAGGATCTTCAGATTTTTTTTTTTTTTTTGCGGTACGTGGGCGTCTCACTGTTGTGGCCTCTCCCGTTGCGGAGCACAGGCTCCAGACGCGCAGGCTCAGTGGCCATGGCTCACGGGCCTCGGCGCTCCGCGGCATGTGGGGGGCTCCAGACGCGCAGGCTCAGTGGCCATGGCTCACGGGCCTAGCCGCTCCGCGGCATGTGGGATCTTCCCGGACCGGGGCACGAACCCGCGTCCCCTACATCGGCAGGCGGACTCTCAACCACTGCGCCACCGGGGAAGCCCAGAATCTTTAGATTTTTTTTATACCAGTTTTGATTTGGGTGAAAAGGTACTTTTTTTCTTTTTCACTTTTATTTATTAACCAATTACACTATTATTGCTTATCCATTAGCTTTTTAATCTTCTAAACAATCCTAATGAGGGCTGTATTACCCTATTACAGAAAAGTAAACAGGCTCAGAAGTGTTGGAACCAGAATCTGAATCAAGGCTGAAAGCTTCCGAAGTCTGTGTTTCTCTAACACTAACACTATGCTACATTGCTTGACAGGTATTTATTTAATATTTAAATCAACAAAAGAAAACTAACTCATGATACAATACAAAGGTAACAGTCCACACTGTATGATTTTACACTATTCAATTTAATGAGAGTAAAAAGTATTTAGCCCCAAAATGTGCTAGAGAAAAGAAGTACACTTCTCAGCTGGTAAAGGTCCTTTTTTACTTCTAATCTATTACAGACAGATATTTTTGTAGAATACAATTAAAATGTGGCAATATCAAATTGCTACCGAAGTTTCTAAACACTCAATGTCATCTGCCATATTCACCTAGCCTTGGCAACAGCTCAAGGACCAGAACCAGACCTCAGACCACACTGAGTAGCTCTGTGCTCGACTTTCCACAAGGTGAACAGACAAATCAGATGCATAAAACTAGATGTCTACCATCTGACCCCCTAACACAGGGCCAATGTGTCTAGGCATCCTCCACATACCTTTTATCACATTCTAAACACTGTTTTCCCTATTAAACTGAGGCCTCCTTGAGGTCAAGGACAGTTCTTTTACAGATGTCTCCTCAGTACTGTCAGACAGTATGCACTAAAGTTATTCAACCAATATTTAAGTAGCATTCTTATTCATTTTAAACTATAATATATGCAAATTATGTAGGGTAAATAGTTTCCTAAACTTTCAACATCAAAATGATGTAAATAGAAGTGCTTAAGTGAAGTCCTTACAATGATGACAAAACATTAACTCATGTGTATCTTATTCCAATAATTGTATTTCCTATTTTAAAATCTTTAAGTGGAATTCGTCAAATGAATAGGCCACTTCATTCAATAGCTACCAGATACTACTTAATCTATTCCCCAAATCACCTTTATTTACTCAATTTCAACCCCCCACCCAGACAAGCTAATAATTACTTCAGAACACCTACATTCAGCAGTAAGCTTATCAAGGATGTGCTAAGCTATCCATTATCATCAAACAATTATATATCATCAAATATACCAAATAATAAACCATGTTATCACAAAAAGTTCTCAGGATTAACAGAGTTGTAAATCAATCCAAACATCTCCCAATTTCAAAGTTTACTTTAAAATGTTAACATTACTAACTTTAAGTAGAGCTATTCTGATTTTTGCCTTAGATAGATTCTTATTCATGAAAGTAGAATCAAAGGACTTACTGCCATTCGTTCAGCTGTGAGCCATTCTTCCTCCTCAGGGTTACCATGCCGATGAGTGTAGTATGATACACTAGATATCACCTTATTAACTTCATTAAGTGCATTCATCTTTCCATTAAAAGAAGAAATTTGCAATAATCTGTAAGAGAAATTCAGTGTTAAATACGATTCTAAACATTCACATAAATAATTACTTCAAGAGGTAAATATCTTACCTAAGTATCATTTTTAACCTAAATATTTCTAAATTTTTTACAGTTTCTTCTTGTCCTGGAACCCTTGAAGCTAAATTTTTCAAAGATTTAATAATCATTGAAAGAGCATCATTTTTGGCTTCATTCTTTGCTTCTTTTTTCAGTTCTTCATCAGTTAAGTTTTCTAAAAACTGTGGAACCATTTCTATTACTGGAAGGAAGTACTTTTTCACCGTATGAAGAGTGAGAAACTCATAGCATTGTCCAAATGGTCTGAAACAAGAAAGACAAAAATCTCTTTTAATATTCAATTTCTTACAATTCAACTAGGACTGAACTCAGACTGTACCTATTACTTTAAAACAATCCGGGGACTTCCCTGGTGGTCCAGTGGTTAAGACTCCGCACTCCCAATGCAGGGGGTGCGGGTTCAATCCCTGATTGGGGAACTAGATCCTGCTTGCTGCAACTAAGAGCCCGCATGCTGCAACCAAAGATCCCGCGTGCCGCAACAAAGACCCAGCACAGCCAAATAAATATTTTTTTAAATAATAATTAAAAATTAAAAAAGAAAATAAACCAGAGTAATTTCCTTTAAAAAATAAAAAATCCAAGTTACCAGCTAAAGAGAAGAAACCACATTTGAAAAAAGAAACAATTTTTATCAAGCAATTAAGTAGCAATTTCTATAATGCACTGAAGATTAATTTTAAAACATAACTTACTTAATAAGGGCTGCAATTATTTGAACATTTAATGCTGATCCATTAATAAAACGATCATGCAAAATCTGAAACCCATTTAAAGTGCCGAATTTGTTGAGAAGATCCACGAGCCAACCCTGCAACAATACAGTTAATAAAAAAGTTAATTTCCTGCTTTTGGGGGGGAATGCTATCTGAAGTAATTTCTTGATTGAAACATACTAGAAACAGGAAATTCAATAAAAGAAAATTATTATGTAAAACCATCTTTGAAAAAAGACATGAAATATTGCATATTGTTCACAGTAATCCTGTCTGTGAGAAAAGCATAAGTAGTAGTATAGATCACTAGGGCACAGCTGTTTGTTTGTAACGATATAGCTGGTGAACAGGAATTAGAAGCCACGCTTCTATCTCAGAGATCCCACCATATGAGAATACCTTATTATCTGAAGGTCTATTTTAAAAAATTTAAGGGGGTAAAAAGACTCTTTAAAAAAAAAAAAAAAGATATTTGGTAACCTAAGATATTGTTTGAATTTATTTTTTGTTGTAGTTGTGAATAGCTACAAACACCCTAGAAATACAATAATCTTAAAGCCAAAGAGTGACCTATCCATTAAAAACTAATCCCTGGTATTCTATTTTTTGTTCCTAACTAGAACATGCTGGTTGATGCTTTGTGCTGACTCATGTGAATACACCCAGTTCTCATCTTAGAGGTACCACAATACAATAGTAAGAATTATCTTTCAACCTCTTCTCTAAGGGATAGCAAGTAACTCACAAGTACAGTACAGTGCAGCTGGGATAGGCAAATTAAAAAGGACTCAAAAGCTTATACAGGTAAAAGAATCAAATGTATCTAAAAAGTCATGTACTTAAGACAACCTTTAATTCCTTGCCTTCTTCTAAAAGGCCACATTTTGGAAGTCACTGAGGGAAGAAAAACAAGAGGGGGGAAAAGTGGCACTTTCTCTACTTAAGTCTTAAGCAAAAATAATTTCTACAGCTATTCAAAAACAAACAAAAAGCAGTGTTCAGGACAAAGGGAAAACGCTAAGTAAAAGGTAACTGCTTTAAAGAGACACTATGGTAGTTTTGATATGATTTTTATGAGACTCTAAATCAATTAAATTCTCAAATCAACTACTGTATTTCTATGTAAGTTCATTATAATGTTTTCCTTTTCATTTGGCCTTAAAAGGTTAAATCAAAACAATGAAAACTCTGATTCTTACAAAGAAATCTGTTGAGATAAAGTCAGATACAAAAGAATTTATGTCAATTTAATAATTTTCATAAGGTATTTTAAATAGACAAAACTAAACTACAGGGATTATGGACATGTGCTTGAGTCCAGCTATAAAGAAAAGGAAATGATTTTATTAGTCAGGACATTACTTAACGTTAGGAAGGCCAGAGGGGGCAATGATTGGGAGGGAGTGTGGAAGGGGGCCTCCGGGGAGTGACAGTGTACTATTTCTTGACCTGAGTGGGTTACATGAATGCTCATTTTGCAATAAATCATTAAGCTATTTCAAAAAAAAAAATTAAAAATCTGAGCATTTAATTCACCAGGTCCGTTTTGGCATTCAGCAATTCTAAGAAAGTACATACTTATTATGTATTTTTATTTCTCCAGTAACTGGAATGAGACAATTAAGCTGATATACTCAACAGTTATGTATATATAACACAGTATATATATATGTGCACAAAGTAAAGAATCAGTCTAAAGCTAATCTCATGTTTTCAGCTGCAATGTACACTTACGCAACTAGGAATACTCAACAATTAGTAATACTCAAGAAAAGCTAGGCTTCAAAGAAAGATATTTAAAAATGTCTTCAACCAGAAGCCATCCTAAATCAACTTGTTCCCTTTGAGACTCTTACAGATTACTACTGACCTACAGAGCAAAAATTAAAAAAAAAAATACAGGTGTATTTTAGAGACTGCCATTATTTAAATATTAATTTGATTTACTCGAACAAAAAAAAGCCTGAAGTGGCAACAATAGGAACCTTGGGAAATACCAGAAACTCTCAGCTCTAAGTTCAATAAGTTTTGATGATTTCCACTTTTAACAGAATAAACCAAACTATATATATATATATATATATATATATATATATATGTTCAAATTTTCCTTTTAAAAAATAAGATCAACAATATTTAAAAAGTCTTCCTCAAAAAAAAAAAGTCTTCCTAAATTCTAAAATTTAAAAATTATATATGGTTGATTATTTAATATTTATTAAAAGAAGTACAGCGTAGGGATGCATTTTTTAATGTATTCTGTTTATGCTGGCATAGAAAATTTACATTGGAGAACTTTTACATTTATAATACATTTATAATATATAATACATTTATAATATATATTTCATTGATATTTGTAAGTTTTGCTATTTTGCTTTCATTTGTAATTTCTATAGTTTTATGACACATTAGCCAGGCCTTGGTCAAAGAAGTAATCTCCTACTCTACTCTATTTAAAAGGAAAAATATGCTCTGTTTCATACCAACCCAAATTATGACTATTTCCCAAGAGGCTGGGAAGAAGACAATGGGGACTAACTACATGGAGAAAGCCAAAAATATTTTTAAATTAAAAAAAAAAATTTACAAAATAATGCAAAATCCCTTTAAGAGCAATGTGAAATTACCCTCCTCCATGTTAACAGTAGGTTCAGATCATTTAAAATTCTATAGCAGAGCAAAACAACTGTAATATTTAACTTTGAAAATAACAAACCAACACACTTTTGGTGATCGAGGGTCTGGAGAACGAGCAAAGAGTTCATCTTCAGGCAACTGAACATTTGAGGAAACGGATTCACATGGACGTGTACCATTGTAGATATGGAATTTGCAATGAGGATTTAAGGCCATGGAGAGAAGTTCTAGAAGTGGAAACCAGTCTTGGGACAACTTGGCTACACATAGCTCCACCAGGCGATGAGTATTGTTGATAATACACCTCTGTTATATAAAGAATAATTAATGAGATCAAACCATCCCAAACAGAAATATCTTCTGATCTTGATTAATTATATCTTAATAATGACCTCTCAATTGTGCTATATCATTTGAGTTATGTTTAATTTTACTAATATTGGGATCAAATTGATATATCAAAAAAGAAATTAGCATTTACTTTATAATCTATATAGTACCTACTTTCAAAAGCTATTTGCAATGACTTAGAAAATGAAGTAGGCACTGCTCTATGTCCCCAGACAAGATGCAAATTACCACTGCTTTCTCTATGCAATTTTCCGACTAGAGGCAACAATTCTAAAATCTAAACAATGTATCATCAAATATACCAGATGGAGCAGGTTTGCCATCTACGCCTCAATGCAAAAGTCTGATACCACTCCCAGTTTCCATTCTATACTTAAAAACTTACATGTTGAATTAGAAGATGTTGGTATTTTTATGCTATGGTTATATTTGAGAAATAGTTCAGAGGGCATAAAAATATGCCCTGCTTCACAATTTATAACCATATTTCCATATTACAAACAAGAACAGAGACTTGGAGTAATTATGGTACTTCAATCTAAAAATGCACATTTCACTTTTTAAAATCTCTGGAATCTGATTGTATCATATAATCAATGCATAGTGCATTTACCCTAGACTGAAGGTATTTGTAGAGATTTGTCTTGGTTTCTGCCAGTCATCTGGGGACACGACCAACCTGAGACCACTTTAAGTTCCCCATTTGATATTTTTTGTATCACCACTCTGATTTGAATTCAGCCTTCAAAACTGTTTGAATACTGGCTTGTGGTTTAAGTTTTTAAGAGATTTTTTCCCCCTCTACCAGGTGCCAAAGTTGAAATGTGCAGGTTTCTTTGGTGTTTCTTTCTGTATGTTAAGTTTATTTCTCTGCATTGACCCTTTGTGTCTCAGATAATAGATTCCCCATCTTGGATGTTTTCCTTCCTCAGTGGTACATAAAGTGAGTGAGTGGTGCATTTCACAACTGTCATATTTTCAGTGAAATATGGTCACTTGTCAGAAGTCACAGGGCACTTGAGAACCAAGGAGACAGATTAAACCAATGTTTTCTAACTAAATCTCACACTCATTCTAAATGATCACGCTTCTTTCAACAGAAATTATAATAAAAAGTATTTTTAAAGTTTCTCATTTTAAAATCCTTTAATTAATGGATCAAATATATAACCAAATATACTATAAAAGAAAACACACTCATCACCATATCAATCTGATTTTTAAAATTCAAATGAAAGACTCACATGAATTTCAAACTTCCAGCCACTCACTGCCTCGTCTGTAAGGATTTTAGTGAAAGATATTGTTAGCCCATCTCGAAAAAATCGCTGACATGCTTCACTTTTAACATCAAGGCCTAAGAAAAGGAGAGAAAAATTAATGTAAACAAAATATTTCTCTGGTTGTCTTACAATGTCCAATTATATGATAAAAAGTAATAATTGTAAAATATTCAGTAACAGCTAACAAATGCCAACTAGCTTTGGAAAAAAATTCACAGCATTATGTATAAGAGGTCAAAAAGGTAACAGATTCAAAAACAAAAATAATCTTCAATGAATTTCAAAAATACTTAACTGTATAAAAGTACATTAATCCAAGTAATACTAAGATGAATCGAAACTATTTCAAATTATGACACTGGACCAACCTTAAATACAAAATGGTTATATGAGTACCATGTGATAGGGGATTTAAATACTTCACAGTATTTTACTCTCTGACAACAAATCTTAAAATTTTTTAAATGACGTTTCTTGGGGACCTCCCTGGTAGCGCAGTGGGTTAAGAATCCGCCTGCCAATGCAGGGGACATGGGTACAAGCCCTGGTCCGGGAAGATCCCACATGCCACAGAGCACCTAAGCTTGTGTGCCACAACTACTGAGCCCGTGCTCTAAAGCCCGCGAGCCACAACTATTGAGCCCACGCACCTAGAGCCAGTGCTCCGCACCAAGAGGAGCCAACCCAATGAGAAGCCCGCACACCGCAACGATGAGTAGCCCCCGCTTGCCGCAACCAGAGAAAGCCCGCGCGCAGCAATGAAGACCCAACTCAGACCAAAATAAATAAAACTAATAAAATTTTTTTTAAATGACGTTTCTCAACTATTTTTAAAATCTCATTTTGGTTGTACATTATCCATTTGACATCAAATACTATTCTACTATTCTACAGAAGAGTTTCATCAATTAAAGATAAATTACCATCTTCCATATTAGTCTCTTCCACTGGCTCAACATCTATGCTTCTTTATATCTTTCTTTTAATTTCACCTGATTTCAGAAAGGCAACAGAGCTACATGCCCCCAGACACACAAAATAATCTTTAACTCTTGATGACAAAACGAAAAGCCATTCAATTTGAACATAAGAGTATTATTTGATTCTGGTTGTACAACAGACATGACATTTAAGCCCAGTACTGTAGTTTAAAAATCTGAACCTTGCCTAAAATTAAAATAAACCATGGTCCCAAAGAAATATGGGGAGGAGGAGGGGATTGCATGTCCAATGAATGTCAGTGATATTAAATGAAATACCATTGTGTGTTTTTACCTATCACTGTACAGTCAGGACCTAAAACATGTCTAGGACAGAAGTCTTCAAAAATTTGCTGAACTGATGAATAAATGTGTAAATGAACAAAAGAAATTTGAGTGGTGAAAACAATGGTAATCTGATAATGCATTTTCATAGCTCATTAGACTGGTTTTCTAAGATTAATAAGGTGTAAAGACACGTTCCTTAAATGAAGGAGGGTAATTACTCTAAGACAAAGGAAATTTTACCCTTGCCGTGGAATGAGACAGACTTAAGCAAGGTACTAAAGACAATAATTTTTACAACATTTAATTTCAATTGTGATAATTCCTATTGATAATTAGAACACATCCATGGTTACCCTATTTCAGACACTGAAATGTTATTGCTGTTTATTTTAATCTCCAGTGCCTTAAAAATGAGTAGATATTACAATAGTAGCCCTTTGCTAAGAGAATTCAATTGCACCTAAAGAAAACAAGTCACTGAAAAAAATAATGATTAATTCCAAAATTAAGCTTTTACTTCTAGACAAGAATAACAGCATGACTCCTTTTTACTGGGTTATTTTTTTTAAAAAAACACAGGACCTCATCTTTCAGGTCTTTTTTTCTTTTAGAGAAAATCCAAACCTTTTCTGTGTATTACAGAATAATCAACACATAAGCTAGACAGTTTAAATATGAATATATACAAATTTTATGTATAACTTCAGAGAGTTCACAAACATCCTTGAAGGCTATCCAAAGGATATGAACCCTTGCTCTAGGGACAAATCATAAGCCATAGCAAGAAAACTTAGTTAAATGTTCTAGTCTAGGAATACACAGAAAAAGTCTTCAGGCATGAAGTGAAACTATTAGCTAGTAGCATACATTATGGAAAGCATAAGACCATTTAAACTTACCTTTTTTACTAAGATCAATAGCAGCTTCTAAAAGCACTTCTAATTCCCCTTTCGGCAAAACTGGAACCACCCATCGAGGCCTAAGAGTTTTAATAATATAAAAAGATGTTTATTGGTTGAACACTGAAAGAGGCACTATAAATGAGTTACTAATTACAATTACTCAGCTCACTATGAAAATATTAAAATGAAACTAAAATATTAAAACCACAAGGTTGGCAGAACATCTGCTTTGTGGGACTAAGCATCATCTGTTGTCTCTACAAACAAAATTTTTTTAAGGAACTGTCAAACAAAAGATACAGCAATGAGAGAAGGGGGAAAATAAAATTATTTTAATAACACAGAATATAAAACTACTATAATAATCAAGTATCACTAGAATATAAAACTACTATAATAATCAAGTGATATAATAATATCACTTAAATAGATACCTATTGTTAGAGCTCATAGGAAAGTGCTCTTTCAGGATTCAGGTTAAAGGAGACATGATGAACCTCTTAGTTGTCATCCATTTCCTCACAAAGAAGAAAAAATCTAGGTGGCAAATGACTAATTTCTGCCTCATCGACTTTTCCTGAAGGTTAAGTCAGACGTAGGTCTCTAAGTCTTTATGCCTCCACAGGCACCCTCCTCCCTCAAACAACGATGCAGCATACACCCAGGTGGTGCGTTCTCTGCTCCCAGTGCCGGCGGCCCAACCATCTGAGAGTCCGTCCTCTTCCTACCCCTTCATCCCTCACTACCACCCAACTTACCCAGTGCTCCAAAAAACCCCATTTTGATAAAAAGTGCTCCATGACCACATAATCTATTAGAAACAAATGTATACCACCCTTTCTCATCGTTTTTATTTACATAAAAAAACATCACTTGTGTTTTTCTCCCCCTGCAGATATGCTAACATGCAACTTTGCCCTTGAGTGAGCATAAGAAGTACACTTTATCATCAGCAACCACCAGACAAAAATTGAAAAGCAACAGTACAACTTTTTGCTATGATAACTCTGCTACAGAGAATGGGCAGGGACATTGCAGCTTTATAAAACTGTTTGTTTGTTTGACTAATTCATTATATACCATTACTACAGGCATCTGCCAGAAGAATCACATTTAATGTGTTCTTTCAAATATACCTTTAAAAACAATGAGTTAAATATATATTTATTAACAGGAAAAATATTTAAAATAAATGAAGTGAGGAAAACAAGTTATAAAATGATATTAAAGTAAGAATTCCATATTTGTACAGAAAGCAGCACATATGATAATAAACACAGACAACCTGGAAGAATGTACACCTTATTGTTAGTAGTAACTTTTGGTTGGGAGGTGTGTATCTACAGAGGAAATTGCAAAGAACATTACTGACATAATATATTTCTATGTTTAACAAGATGTACTTACATTATATTACTTATGTAATCAGAATGTTTTTTTAAAAACGCAAAGGGTTTCTATTTCCCCTGACATTATATATGTAATGGTGTTAACTGATTTTTAAAAAGTAAACTCACTAAGGCAAGTAAGTGCCTATAAGTGTATTTTCCTTACTTTTCTTTTGGGGGGTTGGAGGGATGTGTCACACCTCCCTAGGACTCACTTGTTGAGCTCAGAGCCTGGTGAAGACCATAGACATGCAGGATGGTTCCCTGAAACGCTCTTCCCTTATCGTCTTTAAATCTCTTCCTTCCCATGCACACAAGCTTAAACTTTCACACTCTCAGAGTATTACTCCAAATAATCAAAGCATGGGGTGGGGAGGTGGGTGTGGGTGAATGTTTGTACTATGAGTATGAAAATGTATACTCTGAACCACTCCCCTGAGATGAAGATGAGGAGAAACAAATAGCTGAGATGGTTAAATGTCTCAAACTAATCAAGGGTTCACAAGGGGGCAGGCTCTGAGGAACTCAATCTTCTTATGACCTGGTTTACCTCAGGGTCATGCAAAAAGTATTAAAGTCATCCAGTAACCCACATGCCAATAAGAAAAAAAACCAGGAAATCACACATACAGTTCTACTTCAGTAACACACCAGCTAGGGTGATCATCCTTAATCTGAACACTTTATTGACACTGTTACTTCCTTTCACTTTTTAAATCCATTAAGAACCATGGGTTGCAAAGTACTTGGCAATGACTAAGATGTTAAGGCTATTTAAGGAGGCAGTATGGTTACTGGGATATTCCTATCCACTCTTTCTCTTTTCTTAGTACTAATCACTGTGCTGAAGTACTTTTGTTTTTCCTGTGTATGACACACATTAAAAAGCAAAACAAAATCAACTCACCTATTGATCATGTCATCCAACTTTGCCAGGTCAGTATGTGGAAATGCAGGTTCCTCATCTTCAAGCTGTGGTGGGGCATCAACTTGACCTTGTTCATCTGGGGGAGTTGCCGGGGAATTTTCATTGGAAGAATCAGGCGATGAAGTCTTAATTAAATTCAAACACCAACACAGATTAGGGGGAAATAATGTAAACTTTTAAAGAAGATATGATCACTGTAAGTTTATGATGTTTCAGACAGTCTCTGTGCTACTATGCTTTAAAATAATTTCATTTAATCCTCAACAGCCTAAGGAAGTATTCTTCTGCCACTTAACAGATGAAAAAACAAACTCAGACAATAAGTAATTAGCCCTAGGTCACATAGCTCCAATTCTGTGGTCAGGATCTGAATCCAGGTCTAATTCTAAAGTTTGAGTTCTTATCCACAGTGTATACTGCTTCTCTGCCTACATTTCCCATAATATGAGCCCTTCATGATAGAAATTATTGTACACATTTTACAGATTAAAAAGTTTCTGACATAACATTTATTTTTCATTCTGAAGAGAAAAAATAAATTTTATTCCACAATTCCCCTAGTCTCCAACTATTATCCAATTATTAAAACTTCATTGTGGTTTCTAAATAAGTCACATCATTTTCAACTAATAAGGCTAATTTTATTCTTTCATTCTTATTGTTTCTTTTTCTTTCCCCCCATACTTTAGCTGTGTACAATATTTCCACAATTAAGTGAATGAACTTTTATGATCCTTATTAATTTTGAAAGCAGATGGTATTTTTCTCTTTCAAATTGAGACTAATCTAAATTTTAAGCTGACTTTTACTGGTATATTCTTGAATTTTCTACCTACTGTAGGTTGATGGCCCTTTTAAAGAAGGCCCCTTTCCCTATCATTTTAGCATTTATTGAACAGATGCATAAATAAGTACTTGTATTGAAGACAGGTGGGTATATCACCATTAATATTTTCTACTTACAAAGTTTATATATGAACTCAGAGCCAATTTGCAAGTAAAGAGCAAACTTTTACTTAGGATGGCGAACACGACGCAGGTGCTATAGGGCTAGTTTCAAGGCAAAAATCTATAGAACAGAATTCAAGTTTTAGAAGCCCAACAGAAATATTTGCATTTCAAGTATGTAACTTAGGAAGTCTGTTTCATTACTTTTTAAAAAGGCCCATTTCCCCTGGTATATATGTATTATATACACGCTCACAGAAATCCTATAGACAAAAATAACAATTAAGATACCTGCAATACCACACCAAGAGATAAGCACCAATGACATTTTCAATTATTTTCTTGCAATTTTTCTTCTATGTGACCCCCCCAAAAAATCCTGTCTATATATATGTATACATTTTCAATAAAATTGGGATTATACTTAAGTCTGTGTCCTTTTCCATTCAACATTTGAGTATTTTCCCACATCATAAACAATCTTTTGTAAAGAGCTGATTATTGGCCACATAGTATTAAAATTAATTAAACAAAATTAAGGGACATTTAGCATTCTGCAATTTTTATTGCTAACATAAAACAAAACTATACTGAATCTTTTATATATAAATCTTTGTGTTGAACTTCAATTTTTCCTTAGGACAGAACCCTGGAAATATAATTACTACAACAACAGTATAAATTATTTCTTTTAGGGCTACTGACATATATTTTACTAAATTCCATTCCAGAAAGTCTGCACCCTCCCATGAACATCTCCCAAGAGTGTTCATCCCATAGGGCCTTTGCCAAGGCTGAGCCTAAAATTCCCTCCTATGGGAACACCCTTTTAAAAACTATTATAGATTAAGTGAAAAATTTGATTGGTTTTAGAAATTCCCTTTATGCCAATATGAAAAAAAGCATTTTCAGAGTAAGCCATAAGCTGGGTAGTGATTAATGCCATGGCTGCTTCCTCTTGGTCCAGTTAAGTGTCAAATCTTCTGAAATAACTAAAATCCTAACATTAACAAGTAGAGAATAAGAAAGTGAAAGAGGGATTCTACAGATAGTTAAGAATGCAATTTGTGGGAATTCCCTGGCAGTCCAGTGGTTAGGACTCTGTGCTCTCACTGAGGGCCCGCGTTCAATCCCTGGTTGGGGAACTAAGTTCCCACAAGCCGAGTGGCGTGCCCCCCCCCCCACAAAAAGAATGCAATTTGTTTGTTCCTTTTTTTGTTTTAATTATCATTCATCCTCAAAAATGTAAAGTGCTATTTAAAGGAAGAGGACATAATGCAGATAAATAATATTAAGCTGAGTATCACAAACCCAAGAGCTCTTAGAATTATCAAGTACACCTTAAAATAAAAGTAAGGTTAGAGGTTTAATTTCTGTCTAAAGCCATGCAAACCACAAACACTGGAGAAGAAGTTGAAAGTCCATGCACGATGCAGGTATGAAACAGAAAAGAGAGAGCAAAAGATACTGGAACTCAAGCTACAAGCTCCTGGTTTAAAAATATAAATCTCTGGCATCCAGCACAAACTTTAGACTATGTTTAAAGAAACATGAGTACTGGCTAACAAATTTATGACACAGGAAAGACTTAACAACTCTGTCCAAGACTTGTGACCATATACTTAAGTATTACATGTCCTAAAAGTGGGAACTGGAGAGGAAAAGGAATAAAGTTGACATTTATTTGGGAAAAAAACATTAAAACCTGACTTGCTCACTTCTCTAAAATAGCAGAGGGAGAGGATGAAAGGGGGGAAGGGGGGAGGGAGGGAAAGTACACCAGCGCACACGCACACACACACGCAGCTCTTTCCTATCATACCTGTAATAGAGAGAATACGTAATCTATAATAGCTGGATGATAAGAACTTAACCACAAATGACAAACATAAGTACTCTACAATAACAGTACTTTTGCCTAAAAACTTATCCATACAGAATTCTACACAAACATGTGCCAACTGTAAGCAGCAAGTTTGTGATTCACATGCATGCACCTCAGCTACAAATTCACCTCTAAGTGCTGTTTGAGCTGCATATCACAAGTTTTAATGTTTGTCTTATTTGGTGTAATATGTCCCAGTATAAAATTGCATACAATAGAAGGCTGAAAATTAATTATCTAAACTTACATTTCAAGAAATGAGAAAAAGAGCAGCAATCCAAACCCAAAAGAAGTAAAGCGAACAAGAAATAAGAGTTAAAAGCATGTTAAGTGGGAAGGGCGGAGAGAGTTAAAGCCAAAAATTAGTTTGGGGGAAGGTTTGATGAAATTGATAAATCCTTTAGGAAAGAGTAATCAGGAGAGAGAACACAAATTAGCAGTATCAGAGATGAAAAAGGAGATGTTACCACAGACCCTAAGACATTAAAAAGATAATAAAAAAGGATATTATAAAGTTTTACTCCAATAATTTGACAATCTAGATGAAGTGGACAAATTCCTTGTAAAATACATTACCAAAAGCCACCAGAAAAAAAAAAATCAGAAAATTCCCCTATTTAAAAAAAAAGTTGGATCTGCAATTACAACCTTTCCACAAATAAAGCCCCAGGCCAGATGGTTTCACCAGTAAAATGTAAATAATTAATGAAGAAATAACTGAAGTCTTACACAAATTCATCCAGAGAATAGAAGAAGAAAGAATGAGTTTTGAGGCCAGCATAAAAATCTAGATACCAAAATCTATTTTAAGCTCTTTGCAAACATTATTTCATTTGATCCTCTTAATGATCCTACAAAGTAGTTATACTACTGTTATGCTTATTTATAGCTAAAAAACTGAGGCGTAAAGGTCATATAATTTACCCAAAGTCATAAAGCTAGCATGGTGCAAAGCTAAAATTTGAACACAAGCAATATGACTTGAGTCCATACTCTAACCATAGGCTACATCAAATGATTTAATGCTTTGCTCTGGAACTGACACAGGGCTTAAATACTTGATTTTAATGATTACTGATAGTATAAGACACCAGGAAAAAAAAAGGGGGGGGGAACCTGCATACCCAAGCATCACCATCTACAGGACTTGAGTTTCTTGTTACTGTGTAAGACCTATGTTTATATTTCTTAAAATAACAGTTTTATGGTTACTTCACAAATTATTCAGAACATGCTCCATTATTTAATATCCCATAATAGACACACCAATGTAGCTTTAACTAGTATCTTAAACGTCCTACCTGATTCTGTTGGAGGGGGGGTTGAGACTGTCCATCAGGAGCCTGGCCCTGGCTGTCATTCCCTCCTACTGGAGAGCCACGAGTCGTGGCTGTCATACTCGACACAGGGCAGATCTTTGCAATTTTGTCTGCTTATGTAGTTGTCTTGAAAAAAGAAATTATAGTCCACTTATAGAAGATGAAGTACCAGCATTTGTCAGTCTTAAAAAGCTCCAATTCAAGAATAAACCATCTTGCAGAGACCATTGCATAACCTACAAGTAGAAGAAAAAAGCACATTGTTTGAGACATAAAAAACATGAACTAAGGAACTGTTCGAATTTAATATTACCAGTGAATCTAGTCAGGAGAAAGTGGCTATATAAATGAGAGAGAGGACAAAGCTGAAAAGCTCAAGTTTCATTAATACTATATTTAACTTAATAAACTGATAACAGTACATCAGTAGTTATGTCAAGAAAACATACAAGTATAGCCTTACAATATTTCAGTTTCTTCCTGAGATTCCAAAGACATTATCAAAGTATTCACTTAGCTGTCATTTCGATTCAATTATGGAGTGGCAAAACTGTCTTCAATTTGCTAATGCCTTGAATATACACATTCCTACAATGTATTTAAGACATAAACCAAGTACTAAAATCTGATTGTTAACTGTATACTCCTCCTCCAATACGACCTGTTTGTCAAATGACCTTGACTCTCCCCTTTTGGGAAGGTTTTGGCCACAGGCACTCCCAGAGCCGTGACAGGGCTACAGACCCAAACTGTTTAACAATGGAATTCCTCTTTGCAGAAATCTAGCAAAGGTGTATAGAGGAATACCACCAAACCTTCAATTCTATATTCTTAGCTGTGTAGTAAAATCATCCAAAGTGCTTTTAAAAACACCGACGTCCAAACCCCTCTCCAGATTGAATAAATTACAATATTCGGGAGTTAAGCCTAGGCATCAGTACTTTTCAAAAAATCTCCCCCATGACTGATTCTAATGTACCACGAGATTGAGAACCTCAGCTGACTGATTTATAGATATCTGGTTATAAGGCAACCACACTTCCATTTAGTCCATGGTATTTACTTCAAGCTTAAAGATAATCACTTAACCCAGAGATGGCGTTCTAACAAGATTTTGTTTCACTTATCAAATTGGCATAATAAAAAGCTTAAGACTGATAACATCAGGTATTGGGGAGGCTAAAAACAGAAAGATCTTTAATACATAAAGTGGAAAAACAATTAAAAGATAACATGGTTTAACAGCCTCCCTTTCACTTTTGTTTTCCATTTTTATACAACCTACATACACTAACAAAAATTTTTATGTGAAGTAGACAATTTTAAAACCCAGAAAAACCCACCTATCATTTTCTTCAGCCACTTTGGGTTGGCTGGCAAATTGTTTAATTTTTTTTTTTCTTACCACTCAAAATATCAGCTAACCAATTCAACTTCATTCTCTCTACTTCAAAATTGCTCCAATCTCTTTTGATCCCACTGCTCATGATCCCCATTGAATGATGCTCCCTCAATCTTTTCCCCGAAACCTTGTTCTTAGCCTATAAATATGCTTGAATCTTTGTTACTGAAATGAAAAATCACCAACCTCTGTCCTTCCCTTTCCCCCCAAATCTTAAAAAGAATGCCTCTGCTTCTCCCTTCCCTTTCACTTCTTCCACTCTCTCTCATCATCTAGCTGTATCTAAGCTATCAAAACTGTTTTAAGCCACTGGGTCTTAACTGAGGTCTATGGATGGGTTTGAGGATTAACTCCCCTAAAATTACATGCAAAGCTTTGTAAATATGTACATTTGGGGGTCGGGGAGGTCTGGTTCACAGACCATCAATGCTCTACTAATTGACAATTAACTGATAATCAAATGACTGCCCCTTGCCGTTCACCCTGTTTGCCCTCTTCTCAGTGTTAGCCACAACTGGCTGCCACTACCCCCACCTCCCTTCTTGAAGCTCTGAGCTTTCTTGGCTTATACAATCCTGGACTCAAATTTCCTTTCCTTTCTACTTCTTTTCAAAGGGGAGGGTAGAGAATAGTAGGTAATAGTGATGTCAGTGACAAATACAGTTTTCGACACTGAAACAGAGGTGAAAACATCCACTAGACAATTGACTCTATAAGTCAGGAATTGAAGGAGAACTTGGGGGTCTTGAACAGAACACTAATGTTCACAAGAGTGGGAGACGGAATCATTAGCATCATCTGGGAGCCCCCCGAATACACACCTCCTTCTGAAAGTGAGGGGGGTCAAAATCTTGGGGGGTGGGAAGAAATAGCATAATATATTCCCAAGTGTCGGGCAAGCTGAGGAGGGGGGACGAACCCCGAGGCACACCAAAATTAAAGTGGTGTTTTTAAGGTAAATCCTTACACTTTACATAGAATGTGGCATTTTCCTATAAATTAGAAAACCACAGCTCTAAGAAGTGACTTGACCAAAGCACAGATAGTTAGTAAGTCTAAAAAGTTAATTCTATTACTTTGTCCACTAAACCAATGCTATCGCTCTTCAAAAACTATTTCCGGGAAGCAACCCAAGGATGAATGGATAAACAACATTTGGTATATACATACAATGTAATAGTATTTAGTGTTAAAAAGGAAGGAAATTCTGACTTGGATGAACCTTGAGGATGTAATGCTAAGTGAAATAAACCAGTCACAAAGGGGCAAATATTCCATGACTCCACTTATATGAGGTACCTACAGTCAGAGAAGGAAAGTAGAAGGGTGGTTACCAGGAGTTGGGAAGAGCAGGAATTGGGGAATTATTGTTTAATGGGTACAGAGTTGCAGTTTGGGAAGATGAAAAGTTCTGGAGATGGATGGTGGTGATGGTTGCACAATGTTAATGCACTTAATGCCACTGAACTACACTTAATAATGGTTAAATGTGTAAATTGTTTATATATTTTTCCCACAATAAAAAACATACACACACACGGCACTAACTGCTCTCTTGCTTTGCACTCCTTTAACATTAGATTTGAGTTAAAACATCTTAAAATTATATTCTCGTGTTGTTTTGTTTATGCTCAACATTGTTCCATCTATATGCATCCCAATAACTCCATCCATAGACAAATCAAAAATATCTGGCAAAAGTCAGAGGACAAATTATTCTAGACAAAAGCATTCTGTGGATAACTAAGGGACTGTCCCTTTCAACAAAATAACATTAAAGTAAGTGGAAAAGGTGGCAGTCTGAAAGAAACCTCTCCCCAAACAAAATACCTTTCTCTCAGACCACAGAACTAAATCACCTTCTTCTTGCAAAGTATTCCATTGGCAAAGCCTCAAGCTGCTTGCCATCCCTATCCCTTATATACTCTCACCTTTCTGTCTCTTGGTTTCTCAGTTTCTTCTACCTCTAAGTTCTCCATATTTCTAGATTTCCAACGCTGCTGGGCAGGTACAGCAGGTCTCAGCATAGCATACTCTGCTCTATTCTGCTGTTTTTAACAGCCATCTCTCTACCATCACATAAGAATTGGATACTTTTTCCTTAATGTGCTAGGCTGAGAGATTAAGAGCAAGACAGAGGAATGGAGCAAATAAAAATAACTTCTGGGGCTTCCCTGGTGGCGCAGTGGTTGAGAGTCCGCCTGCCGATGCAGGGGACACGGGTTCGTGCCCCGGTTCGGGAAGATCCCACATGCCGCGGAGCGGCTGGGCCCGTGAGCCACGGCCGCTGAGCCTGCGCGTCCGGAGCCTGTGCTCCGCAACGGGAGAGGCCACAGCAGTGAGAGGCCCGCGTACCAGAAAAAACAAACAAACAAACAAACAAAATTTCTGGATTCAAACATAACTCTTGTTCAAAATCCCACCTCTACCACTTACAAGCTGCCCTATCTGTTTTTTGTGTGTGTGTGTGGTACGCGGGCCTCTCACTGCTGTGGCCTCTCCCGTTGCGGAGCACAGGCTCCGGACGCGCAGGCTCAGCGGCCATGGCTCACGGGCCCAGCCGCTCCGCGGCATGTGGGATCTTCCCGAACCGGGGCACGAACCCGTGTCCCCTGCATCGGCAGGCGGACTCTCAACCACTGCGCCACCAGGGAAGCCCAAGCTGCCCTATCTTAAAGGCCAGTAACAACTACTCTCACTAATTTTCCAGGTCTTTAAAACTGAAACAATGCTACCCACAAAAATGCCATGAGGGGACTTCCCTGGCAGTCCAGTGGTTAAGCCCCCAAGCTCCCAATGCATGGGGCACGGGTTCGCTCCCTTGCTGGGGAACTAAGATCCCACGTGCCGCACAGTGCAGCCAAAAAACAAAAACAGAAGTTAAAATGGTAAATTTTACATTATGTACATTTTACCACCCAAAAAAGGGGAGAACAGATAACAAGTGTTGGCGGGGATGTGGAGAAAGTGGGACCTTCATACACTGTTAGCAAGAATGCAAAATGGTACAGCCCCTTTGAAAAACAGTTTGGCAATTTCTCAAAAAGTTAAACAAAGAATTAACAAATGACCCAGTCATTCCACTCCTATGTATATATTCAAGAGAAATAACATGCATCCACACCAAAAACATGTACACAAATGTTTATAGCAGCACTAATCATACCAGCCAAAATGTGGAAACAACCCAAATGTCCATCAACCAACGAATGAACAAAATGTGGTGTATCCATACAAAAGAATATTTTTGTCATAAAAAGAAATACAGTTCTGATACATGCTACAACATGGATAAGCCTTGAAAACACCATGCTAAGTGAATTAAACCAGATACAAAAGGACAAATACTGTATGGTTCCACTTATATGAATATCTAGAATAGGCAAATTCATAGACAGAAAGTAGAGGTTACCAGGGGCTGGGGGAAAAGGAAGATGAAGAATTACTGGATAACGGTTACAAAATTTCTGCTTGGGGTGATGAACAAGTTTTGGAAATAGTTGTGATGGTTGTACAACATTGTGAATGTAAATAATGCCACTGAATTGTACACTTAAAATGGTTAAAGTAGCAAGTTTTGTGATATATATATATTTCAACACAATTTTTAAAAATTATTGATAGGACAAAAAACATTGAATTGTACACTTTAAATGGATGAATTGTATGGTATGTGAATGTCTCAATAAATCTGTTAAAAGAATATTAACAAAAAACATAGTGGAAAAAATGATTAAAAGGAATTAAAATACATTAGAAAACATTCACTTAAGGCAAAAGAAATCAGTAAAGGAAGAAGGAACAAAACAGCCATAAGATATAGAAAACAAAGTAAAATGGCAAATGTAAATCCACCTATATCAATAATGACATTAAATGTGAATGGCTCATAAAATCCAATCAAAACACAGAGATAGACTGGATTTAAAAAGAAAGATCCAGGGACTTCCCTGGTGGTCTAGTGGGTAAGGCTCTGCATTCCCAATGCAGGGGGGGCCTGGGTTCAACCCCTGGTGGGGGAACTAGATCCCGCATGCATGCCACAACTAAGAGTCCGCATGCCACAACTAAAAGAAGATCCCGCGTGCCACAACTAAGACCCAGTGTAGCCAAAATAAATAAATTAAAAAGAAAGGAAAAGAAAAAAAGAAAGATCCAACCACATGCTGTCAATTGGAGACAGATTTTGGATTCAAGGATATAAACTGGTTGAAAGTAAAAGGATGGAAAAATATCCATCATGCAAAACAGCAACCATAAGAAAGCTGGAGTGGCTATATGTTTATCAGAAAAAAAAAGACCGTAAGACAAAAAAATATTACTAAAGATAAAGAGGAACATTTTACAATAATAAAAGGGTCCATTCATCAAGAAAATATGACAATCATATATGCAACCTAACAGAGCCTCAAAACATATGAAGCAAAAAATGACAGAGGAGTGAGAAACAGACAATCCAACAATAATAGTTAAAAGATTTCAGGGCCTTCCCTGGCTGTCCAGTGGTTAAGACTCTGCACTCCCACTGCAGGGGGCGCGGGTTCGATCCCTGGTTGGGGAACTAAGATCCCACATGCTGCACACGGTGCGGGCCAAAAAAAAAAGAGAAGACTTCAACTCTCCACTTTCAATAATGGATAGAACTAAGCAGAAGATCACCAAGTAAACAGAAAACTTTAACAACTATACACCAACTAGATCATAAAGAAATCTACAGAACACTCTACCCAACAGCAAGAATATACAGTCTTCTTGAGTACACATGAACATCCTCCAGGACTGACCATATGCTAGGCTGTAAATTAAGTCTCAATAAACTTAAGGGATTGAAAGTTAAGTATATTCTTTGAACACAGTGGAATGAAATTAGAATTCATCCAAAGGATATTTCACAAGCATGTGAAAATTAAATAGATTTATTTTGCCATGGTAATCATTTAAATCACTTACTAGCTCCTCAGCTGATTTTCCTGGTATAAAATCCTGCCATCTACAAATAATAAAAATTCTGAATTCTCCTTAAAGATAAAACTAAGGTAAGATGTTGTCACTGAAATATACCGTAACACTATTTCTTTTCTTGCTTAATGTTAAAAACTTCGGCACACAAAAAGGTTAGACTAAAACAGCTGCACAGCACTTAAGAAACAAAACAAGTCCTCACAATCACTATTTTTTAAAACTGTCCAGCCCTACAAACAACAGGCATCCAAACATATTCACCCAAAACATCAATGAAAACTTAGGAAGTGATGGAAACATCAATAGTCATAAGCACAATCTATATTTTATCTATTTCAAATCAATGATATGAAGAGATAGGGAGGGGAAGAGAGAAATGAGAAAAACGGTATAGAATTACAGTAGAAAAAGAACGAACCAAAAAGGAAATGAGAGAAGCAATGAGGAGTGACAAACAGTTAACATCTATTGAGCAGTCACCATGTGCCAGGTATTATTTAAAAGTTTTGATCTATTAACTCAATACTCAATCTCAAGAGGTAAGTACTCATTATTACCATTTTACAGACAAAAAACTGAGGTACATAAAGATAATCTGACTAAAATGAAATAACTAATAGGGGACAAAGCTAGCAAATCAAATTTCAAATCTAGATACCTTGGTACCAACAGTTCTGCTTATCCCCTTGCTATGCTACATTGCTCTTTCTATTTCAGTGCTGTAGGAGGAGAGACCATAGAGGGGAGAAACAGAGGTAGTTCATCAATCCTATTAAGTGTGTTAGTCAACCACTCTTGTTAAAGATCTCAAACTTATTTTGCCAGAAGCAGTGTGGTATACAAAAGCAATTTTCTAACCAGAAATATATGAACTTAAATTTCTACTCTAGTACTTAACTGTGTGACCTTAGGCAAAGTTCCCTCTTTGGGACTTAGTCTCCTCACCTGAGGATACAAGGCTATGGTTGTTGATGATTAAATGAGGTAATGATTATCTTTAAATGTCAGACAGAGCTGTCCAGTTAAGTATTAGTTCTCTTTCCTCTCAAATAACATTCCACTGGAGGGGAGACACTTTAAAGACAACTATTTGTAATTTAGTACTGAGGATGGAACATGTGTGAGGGTTTTGGAGTGAAAAATGACTTGGTAAATATGAAGTCTGTTCTGCTACAAAACATGTACAGGCATACCTTGGAGATACTGTGGGTTCAGTTCCCGACCACCACAATAAAGCAAATATCACAAAGCGAGTCACACGAAGTTTTTGGTTTCCCAGTACACATAAAAATTATGTTTAAAGTATACTGTAGTCTATTAAGTGTGCAACAGCATCATGTCTAAAAACACAATGTACATATACCTTAATTCAAAAATACTGCTAAAAATGCTAACCATCACCTTAGCCTTCAGCAAGTCATAATCTTCTTGCAACAGTAACAAAGATCACTGATCACAGATAACTGTAACAAATATAATAATGAAAAAGCTTCAAATACTGTGAGAATTGCCAAAGTGTGGCAGAGACACAAAGTGAGCAAATGATGTTGGAAAAATGGCACCAACAGACTTGCTCGATGCAAGGTGGCCACAAACCTTCAATTTGCAAAAAACACATTATCTGCCAAGAGCATTAAGAGAAACGCGATAAAGTAAGGTATACCTGTAGTTTTGTAATGGTATTTAGCTCACTGGCAAACAAACAAAAAAATGGCTAGCTCACTGACCAGTAAACACACCTGCAAATCATGTTACTTCATAAGCAATTTCCCCCTCAACACATTAATGTTTTGCACCAAGTAACAGCAGCTGAATGCAGTATGAGGGTTGGGGATAAAGGTCTGGACCAGATAGCCATCACCCTACATTTTTCTTGGCTCAGTCTGGCCGCATGCTCTGTCTTGTAAGTATGTATACTGTTCCTCCTAACCTCTGTGCATTTTAATTTTATTTCAGCCTTGCGTCCCTAACTCAGTAACCTCAACCATTCCCTATATGGAAAGGTTCTATTAGGTTACCTTAAAAAAGAAAAAGAAAAAAAAAAAAGTCCTACATTTACCATAGTTTGTCAGGAGTTTAGGATCTTTTAAACTGTGCTGTTTATTTTATTGAAATTCTTATTGTTTTTGTTAGTGCTCTAATTACAAAGTTACATAGCTTCTGAGTGATCAGTTTGCTCTCAATCCTGTTTCCCCCATAAGCCCTGTTACTTTCTGGTGCATGATTTTTGCAGAACATGAGGTTTTTCAGCAATTGCAATATAACAGATATACCTATAACAGATCATACTTAATCTCCAAGTATCTTCTTCTCTCCTTCAAGGTGGCTAATACCTTCAGAGATTGCTGGGAAGCTTTAATGGAAGAATGTATGTGAAGTGCCACGTACACAGAAGTCACACAACAAATAGTAGATGTTCTAACAAGTGCTGGTTACTTCTCCCTTGAAATGCTAATTAGATTACTATGTACGTTTGACAATTCTTATTCCCAGGCACCCTATGAATATGATCTCCAAATCAGTCCAGAGAAAAAGCATTCTCCCAATTATAAATTACCACGATTCTAAGCTCCTGACATACATATTATACTTGCACAGGTTGAACTTTAAAATGAACAGCCTCAATAGTTTTATTATTATAGCTGCTTTTATTATTCTGTTACATTAACACAGAATCCTACCATATCTCAAAAGTTTGCCCTACTTTTTAAAAAGTTACAACTCAAATCTTACCATCTGTAAGACAATTTCACAGCACAGCGTTTGTATCAGAATTTGTGCTGGCTCTAAAGAAAACGTGACAATAGGAAGACTAAACAAACCAGTAGGGACTTCCCTGGTGGCGCAGTGGTTAAGAATCCGCCTGCCAATGCAGGGGACACGGGTTCGAGCCCTGCTCCGGGAAGATTCCACATGCCGTGGAGCAACTAATAAGCCCGTGCACCACAACTACTGAGCCTGCACTCTAGAGCCCGCGAGCCACAACTACTGAAGCCTGCGCGCCTAGAGCCCATGCTCCGCAACGAGAAGCCACAGCAATGAGAAGCCCGCGCACCGCAACAAAGAGTAGCCCGCGCTCGCCGCAACTAGAGAAAGCCCGTGCACAGCAACGAAGACCCAACGCAGCCAAAAATAAATAAATTTTGAAAATAAACCGTGAGCCATGGCCGCTGAGCCTGTGCTCCGCAACGGGAGAGGCCACAACAGTGAGAGGCCCGCGTACCACAAAAAAAAAAAAAAAAAAAAAAAGGACAAATGAACCACCCTTTTAGGTAGAAATATAAGTATATTTTTCATTCAATAAATAGAGAAATAACCTGGTAAATATGGAATTGGAGTCCTGGCTCCAGTCATATGACTCCAAGCACCAGGTTTCTATCAACAATATACTAAGCTGGCTCAGGTCTGCCAAATCTGGTTCTACCTTAACAGCATTTTTAAAAATTAAATTACTATTTTAATGCTGCTTAAATATGTGCATAAATGAAATCAGAATTCAACTCCTTATGCTTATTGCTCTTCTACAAAACAAATTTGCAAACTAAATACAAACAAAACTATTAATATTAATAATATGTGACAGATGGGAGCATACTGCTGACTGCTAAGGCATAGGTTCCTTTGAGTTTTGCACGGCTATCCTACTACTATCATGTACCATGTGGGAAACACAGCTTTCCTACTTGAATTCCTACATCACTCTGTACACATGGTTTGCCATGACATCATTTTTCCTTCACACCAACACATCATTTATGTGTTAAGTCTGCTTCTGTTGCTCTCATCTGACAAATTAAATTGTACAACAGCATCAACATGTTAAAAGCACAAAGCTAACATCAGTGGCTGAAATGGTGTGGCGGTTCCTGATTATGAGACAATCATCCAGGTACTCAAAAACACATGTACTAACGTTTAAGAATATCATAAAAATGAAGACTTGTTTTAAAAACAAAATACTTGTTCTAACTTGAGCACAAAAAGGGCACCAAGGAGATACTTTGAAGGCTAGAACCTTGCAGGGAATCAGGGAGAGGTGTCCAAAGACTATTAAGATTTGGAAATTAACTGCTCCAATTGTAGGAAATTCTACATTTAAATCTTCCCTTTAAAGGTTTTTGGTTACAACACTGTGAAGCTCACTGCTATCAGCAAGAAGGTCTCTCTTTTACTGAGTCTAAAGTCTATTTCCCTTGTCACTGATATCTATAGCTTATAGTTCTGCCCACAGAAACAAAAGTTAATATTCACCACTTTCGGACTTCCCTGGTGGCGCAGTGGTTGAGAGTCCGCCTGCCGATGCAGGGGATACGGGTTCGTGCCCCAGTCCGGGAGGACCCCACGTGCCACGGAGCGGCTGGGCCCGTGAGCCATGGCCGCTGAGCCTGCGCGTCCGGAGCCGGGCTCCCCTGGTGGCGCAGCGGTTGAGAGCCCGCCTGCCGCTGCAGGGGACGCGGGTTCGTGCCCCAGTCCGGGAGGACCCCACGTGCCACGGAGCGGCTGGGCCCGTGAGCCATGGCCGCTGAGCCTGCGCGTCCGGAGCCTGTGCTCCGCAACGGGAGAGGCCACAGCGGTGAGAGGCCCGTATACCGCAAAAAAAAAAAAAAAAAAAAAAAAAAAAAAAATCACCACTTTCTAAATTATAATCCTTCAAAATACTGAGATTTATAGTGTACACACACCCAGGTCACTTTTCAAGAAAAGATATACTTTTATTTAAATATTCCTTTATTTACTAAATCCTTACAAAGGGTGCAAGTTCTCAATAAATTGTAGTCCCTAAACAAAGCAACCTACTCATAAAAAGCAAGTGAGCAACGTTGACTTAAAATATTAGACACAGTCACATACCAAATGTCACAGAAGGTATGCCTACTTATCAGTCTACTCTTTGTTAAAGGACAGATTAAGATAAACAACTCAAAGTTATTTATTAATAGCTCTTACCAATCTTTATCAAAATTAGTTAACTTTTAGAAGTTAACTAATCCAATCATGAAATGCTGATCCAACACATTGAAAAGAGAGACTTCATTTCATTTAGTCAATATTTTAAGCAAGGCAGACACATTACTGGTAATTACCATTTTCAATGTGCATCCAGTAGGTACTCTTTTTGCCTGAAACTTCCACAATGAGATTGAATCACAAATGTAAAGAATTTGAAAAGGAAACCAAGAATTTGAAATTCCTTCTAGTCGCTGAGATTATCTTCACTATGTTTGAAGTTACATATTATAGTTTTTAAATAAGTCTTGAAATATAATTCACATACTATCTAAAACACTCTAAGTGTACCATTCAACTGTTTTTAGTTTATTCAGAGTTGTACAGCTATCACCACAATCAATTTTAGAATATTTTCATCACCCCAAAAAGAAACCCCATACCTATTAGCAGCAATCATTCTCCCTTCCCTCCTCCCTCACCCCCAGCCCCAAGCTAATCTACTTTATGTCTTTATAGATTTGCCTATTCTGAACACTTCATATAAATGGTATCATACAACATGGAGTCTTTTATGACTGGCTTCTTTCACTTAGCATGACTGTTTTCAAGGCTCATCCAAATTGTACCATGTATCAGTACACTTCACTTCTCTTTATAGTTGAAAAATATTCCACTGTACGGTACACATTTTATTTAGGCATTCATTAGTTGGACATTTACATTATTCTGCAATATGATTTTATATATGTAGACTCCATTAAGAGAGATGTATGAAAAAAAGCTATCCTTTCAACTCTATGTCTGTGTACAATTAATCCTAAAGGTTCAAAATAACACTGCAGTGTACCATGAAGGCTGATACTCAAATCACAAGTGAAAGCTATATGAAGTTACTGAAAATGAAAACATTAAAAACTTTAAATGTGGTACATAGGGACTTCCCTGGTGGCACAGTGGTTAAGAATCCGCCTGCCAATGCAGGGGACACGCATTCGAGCCCTGGTCTAGGAAGATCCCACATGCCATGGAGCAACTAAACCCGTCACAACGAAGAGTAGCTCCCACTCACCAACGCAACTAGAGAAAGCAGGTGCAGCAAGGAAGACGGGAGGGAGGGAGGGAGGGAGGGAAAGGAAATAAATAAACTTTTTTTAAAAAATGTGGTATATAAAATATAAAACTAAAACATTCTAATTCAATTATGGCACCCCCCCTTAGTATACTGAGACACTACTAAAAAAAAAAGAGGCCAGACGTCAGCAGTATTTTTGACAGATCACAAATGAAATGAAAAGCAGAAGTGCTAAAGGCAAGAGAACCTCGTTTTTAAAATGGGAGAGCTGCATGCTAAGGTCCCTTTAGCTATGTTTTATGAAAAAGCAATTAATGTCTACGTGCTGTTGGCAAATGCAAGGCAAAAGAAGGCCGAATTAATAACAAGGGGAAAATACTAACAGAACTCATTTACTCAGACATTATACAGGGTAGTGGTTAATAAGAGTACAGAATGAAGATAAACTGCCTCAGTTTGAATCCCTGTTCTGCCACTTACTAGGTGTCCAAGCTGGACAAGTTCCTTAACATCCGTATCTTGTTTTCCTTACATATAAAATGAGGAAAATAGCATAGCAGCTACCTTTTCAAGATTGCTGTAAGAATATAAAGAATTTATGCATATATAATATATATAGGCACTAAGTATTAGCTATTACTATGAGAGGTTTACAAAGTAGAATACAAGAATATCTAAGAACTAAATTAAAAACCTATAATTTACAACACAGAAGGGCAATGTGAGCACCAAGGAAAAACATCTAAATTAAACTGGAATATACTAAAATATTTAAGATGAAATCCTGCCTGGGATTTGCTTCAAAATGGAGGGGGTACATAAAAAGAATAGCCATGAATTGAAGCTAGTTGATGGGAGTTTATCTACATCTATGTATGTTTGATTTTTCCTTAATAAAAAGTTTGGGAAGGTGAGAAAATAAATTAGTTGAGGGTAGAAAAATTCTACAAAAGCTTCTTAGAAGAACGATATCTGAGCTGCATCTTATAGAATAAAGATGAGTAGTACGCCAAGTAAATGTGTGTAGGGATGGAGCAAAAAAGGCATAAGAAACAGTATGGAATAGCCTAATGCAGTCAATGTGACAGCAGTTCAAAATAACAAAAGACCAGCACCAATTACCAAGTAAGGTTGATGGTATGCATAACTGGGTGGCATCCATAACCTTGGTTCTCCCACCTCTGGCATTGTAATTATTTTTTGGGGGGGAGGGGGTGCCACACTGCATGTGGGATCTTAGATCTTAGTTCCCTGACCAGGGATTGAACCCGTGCCCCTGGAGTGGAAACACGGAGTCTTAACCACTGGACCGCCAGGGAAGTCCCTAAGTGTAAAATTTTAACAAAGGAAATTTGGCCTAGGGGCTTCCCTGGTGGCGCAATGGTAGAGAATCCGCTTGCCAATGCAGGGGACACGAGTTTGAGCCCTGGTCCGGGAAGATCCCACATGTCGCCGAGCAACTGGGCCCGTGTGCCACAACTACTGAGGCTGCACTCTAGAGCCTTCGAGCCACAACTACTGAAGCCCGTGCTCCACAACAAGAGAGGCCACTGCAATGAGAGGCCTGCGCACCGCAACGAAGAGTAACCCCCGTGGGCCGAGCTAGAGAAAGCCCACGCGCAGCAACAAAGACCCAATGCAGCCAAAAATAAATAAATAAATTTATACATATAAAAAAAATTTGGCCTATACAAAAAGTTCACTGGTGGTAAAACATATGCAATCTTATTAAAACAAATCAGATATTCTTAAGGGTATTCAAGAGTTATCTCTATCCTTGCCCATCCCTTAGGTGAAATCCGGTTAAATAATTAAAGGTAGGGTAAAAAAAAAAAAAATCTATGGAAACCTGTTTATCTTGGTGACATTACAGAATACCGACTCTGCACCAGACCCTGAAAAGACAGAACAGTAAACAACACTCAGTTTCTGCCCTTAAGGAATTCACCAGTCTAGCCCCCTCACTACCAAAGGAACAGAATAGCAAGTATATTCTTTAAAATGTATTTCATAACCGTGAGTTTCACACAAAAAAGAATGATAGCTAAGCTTAGAGACATTTATTGGGATACATTAAAAAAGTCCTGGAAAGTGGAATGAATGTAGAATGGAATAAGCTTCCTGGTTTATATCTTTTTTGATAATGAACGTATTACTTTTTTTTTTTTTTTTTTTTTACCTTTTGACCCACTTCACCCATTTCTCCCACTCCACCCCCTACCTCTGTCAATCACCAATCTGTTCTCTGTATCCATGAGCTTGGGTTGGTTTGTTTAAGATTCCACATACAAGAGAGATCACATTTGTCTTTATGTCTATGAAGTCCATCCATGTTGTCGCAAATGGCAAAATTTCCTTCTTTTTCATGGCCGAGTAACATACACACACATACCACAATCTCTTTATCCATTCATCTATCAATGGGCACTTAGGTTGTTTTGGCTATTGTAAATAATGCTGCAATGAACATGGGCGTGCATATGTCTTTTCAAGTTAGTGCTTTCCCTTTCTTAGGACAAATACCAGAAGTGGAATTGATAGATCATACCAGTTTCTTTGTTTCTTTTTAAAAATTTATTTATTTAATTTATTTATTTTTGGCTGCGTTGGGTCTTCGTTGCTGCATGTGGGCTTTCTCTAGTTGAGGCAAGCGGGGGCTACTCTTTGTTGCAGTGCGTGGGCTTCTCATTGCAGTGACTTTTCTTGTTGCAGAGCACGGGCTCTAGGCACACGGGCTTCAGTAGTTGTGGCTTGCAGACTCTAGAGCACAGGCTCAGTAGTTGTGGTGCATGGGCTTAGTTGCTCCATGGCATGTGGGATCTTCCCAGACGTGGGCTCAAACCCGTGTCCCCTGCATTGGCAGGCGGATTCTTATCCACTGTGCCATCAGGGAAGCCCCATAGCTTCTATTTTTAATTTGAGGAACCTCCATACTGTTTTCCACAGTGGCCGCACCAATTTACATCCCAGCAACACTACACAAAGGTTCCCTTTTCTCCATACCCTCACTAACACTTGTTATTTCTTGTCTTCTTGGTTTATTTCTAAAGGCCATATTTTAATTTGAAGTATTGAATCTCTCAAGTGCAAAGATCTTTCCAGATGTATTGACCAATATGCATATGAAAAGGTTCTAACGGCATTAAACACAGGCAAATGGATATTTAAGCCACAATTAGATATTCCTAAATCTCCACCCCAATGGCTAAACTTAAAAGGACCGACAATACTAAATGCTGCTAAGGAACAATGACATCAACTACAGGGCTGACAGGATTCTAAACTAATATAATCAATTACTCGGGAAATCTGTTTGGCAGCATCTACTAAAGCTAAACACACATATACCCTATAACCCAGCAATTTCACTTCTGGTTGTATACCAAAGAGACCATCAAAAGACACATACTGGACTTCCCTGGAGGTTCAGTGGTTAAGACTCCAAGCTTCCAATGCAGGAGGCACAGGTTTGAACCCTGGTCAGGGAACTAAGATCCCGCATGCCACACAGCGCAGCCAAAAAAATAATAATAATTAAAAAGAAGACACACACTAAAACAATCATGGCAACACTTTATAATTAGTGAAAACACTGTAAACAATCTGAATGTCCACCAACAGTAGAATGTGTAGACAAATAATGGTATATTTCAAATAATGACATCTTAATGAAAAAGAAGAAATTAATCAATCATGTGTTGGGCAAAAAAAGCCAGAAGCAGAGTGCATATTGTATTATTCTGTTTATATGAAATTCAAAAACAGGCATGACTAATTCATTGAAAGATATGGGTCAGAATATTGGGGGGCAGGTGGTTGGAGGAGTAGACACATAAGGGAGTCTTCTAGGATTCTGGAAATGTTCTATATGTTGATCTGAATGATAGTTATACAGATGTATACATTTATAAAATTTTATCAAGCCACATACTTAAGATTTGTGGACTTAAACTGTATGCAAGTTATATCTCAATTAAAAACCAAAACTGGGGACTTCCCTGGTGATCCAGTGGTTAAAGACTCTGTGCTGCCAATGCAGGGGGTACAGGTTCGAACTAAGTCGGGAAACTAAGATCCCGCATTCAGCACGGCCCAGCAAAAAAAAAAAAAAAAAAAGTAAAACTGTATAATAGGTAAGCCACTCAAAAGATAATGTCAAACTTCCCTTGGGAGTCTAAGGCCCTGGTTCTCAAAGTGTGGTCCACTAAGACCCTTTCAGCAGATCCAAGAGATTATGTTTTTATAATAGTAAGACATTATTTGCCATTTTCACTGTCATTCTCTCTCAGGTATACAGTGGAGTTCTTCCAGAGGCTACATGATGTATTATATCACAACAGACTGAAGGAGGAGGAGACAGAGAATCCACCTGTTTTTCATTAGGTCAGATACAAGATATTTGCAAAAATGTAAAATAATGTCACTCTTCTCACTAACTTTTGTTTTGGAAGTTATTTTTCATAAAAGGATTATTTACATTAACTTGCAATGAGTTTTATTTTTAAATACACACATAAAAAATTTAAATGTCTGTTTTAGTTTCTAATATAGTAATAAATATCAATGGATAGAACCACACGTTAACAAAAGCTCTTTGAGGTCCTAAAGAAGTCCTGAGACCAGTAAGTTTAAGAATGACTGGCCTACTGATACACAATAAAAATGATAGGCTTCTTTTGCTACTTCTCTTACAGTGATGAAAAACAAGGTTATCAACATTTTCTCTGAAACCACCTGTGCCAGACAAAAATCACTGCTACTCTATTTATCCGCATACTTTCATTCTCAATTCAGAAAAAAACCATTTCCCCTAAATATTATTTCCCCTGCAGGCCACATCACTTTTTAACAGCAGTACGTTCTTAAAGCTTAATCTAGACTTCAGATGAAAACTTAACCAAACTTTAAGCTGTTCTGCCAGCCAAGGAATTTTACCCCTGGCTACCAAGTCTGTAGTCCCTAAATTCACACTACAAGCTGTCAGGCAAACATAATTAACCCACAGGATACTAAATAAAATAAAGCCCTACACACACACACACACACACACACACACACACACACACACACACGAAAAACAAGGGAAACATTCAAATTACATTATCCTTCCCTTTACTTGTCAATCCAATACTAACTCCTAAGCCTATGAACCCTTTTTTTAAACCTTTCCTATGTTCCTTTACTTGAAAATGTTTCTTCTCTAGACTCCAGTTTTTTCCACATCTTTAGGGATAGAGAGAAAATGTACTAACTTTAAAAGAAAAAAAAAAGGTACCTTAAGTCATCTCTCATCCAACACCTTGGTTTTACAGGTAACTAATAACCTTTTGGGTCCTCACTGTTAAGTGACTTAACAGAGGGCAGGATTCTAAAACTAAAACACAGCCCTTTTGACTCCAAGTTCCGTACACTTCCACTGACTATGTTATTTTCACTTCAAATATGAGCAGTTTTTTAAAACAAACAAAAAACCCCTCCAAAATAGAAGCCAATGGGATTACTGCAACTATTTAAACAATAACATTATTCATCTATTTTTGTGTATCAGTCTATTTCAAAAGCTGTAAAATATCACCTATACAAACCATGGCGAGCCTACAGTTAACACTCAACTGGATGTCAGATTGTAATCCCCTACATGTTGGGGGAGGGGGGGTGGTTAAAAAAAAAAAAGGCATGTGCTTTGATAATCCACTGTTTAAGTAGTGGAGCCACATTGGGAAAACACAGTCATCTATAACCCAGATTCCTTTCTCCTGATGACCTTTCAATAGATCTCAACAGACAGAAGCTCTCGGTGGGGAGAAAGAGTTGAAGGGGAAGATAATAAAGGTGTCTGGCTTTTTAGCTAAGTACAAGGTTCAGTGACAGAGAAGCCAAAGTCAAATTAGCAGCACCATCCTCATACAAGTGGAGTCCCAGGTACCTGATTCCTTTACTCCATTCCCTAAACCATTTTCTCTTATCTTTCAGTGAAACCCTTACAAATACCGTCTCAATTCCCTTGCTGCCCAACTTTCCAACATGTCCACCATGATGCCATCAGAATTATCTTTCAGAAATAAACAACAGATCTAATTATCTCCACCTTTCACTTAAACTTGAAGGCCCATCTCATTACCCCCAAAACAAAAGTGCCCTAATGTGGCACTAAGGCCGTCCCTTGTGCTCTAGCCTTACTCAAATTACCTTTCTAGTGTCATATCCCCAAATCCCCCTCCATTCCCAATATCTCCAGTGTTTCTTCTACATTCTACTACTAGCTTTTCTGTAAAAACATCACACTTTCACACTTCCATTCCTCCATTTCAAGTAGTGGTGCTCAAATACTGCCCCCAGGGCACATTTGGTAATGTCTGGAGATACTTTTAGCTGTCACAGCTGAGGGGGTGGTGTACTACTGGCATTACGTGGGTAGAGGTCAGGGAAGAACAGGAGAGCACCCCTACAACAAAGAATTATCTGGCCCAAGCTATCAACAGTGTTGAGGTTAAAAACCCTGATCTCAAGTTGCTTTCTCTGCCCAGAAGTCTCTGCTCTAATTCACAGGGCCACCAAAACAGTACACCTTTGATAACCAACAAACCTCACTCAACACCAAACTAGAATGATTTTTGTTTTTCTCTTATTTATTTATTTTGGCCTGCTTTGGGTCTTCATTGCTGCACACGGGGTTTCTCTAGTTGCGGCGAGCGGGGGCTACTCTTCGTTGCGGTGCGCGGGCTACTCACTGCGGTGGCTTCTCTTGTTGCAGAGCATGGGCTCTAGGCGCGCGGGCTTCAGTAGTTGCAGCACGTGGTCTCAGTAGCTGTGGCACATGGGCTTAGTTGCTCCGCGGCATGTGGGATCTTCCCGGACCAGGGCTCAAACCCATGTCCCCTGCGCTGGCAGGCGGATTCTTAACCACTGCGCCACCAGGGAAATCCCTCTTCATCTCTTTTACCGTTCTATTTTCCACACCACTATTTAGTACAGCACTTATCACACTGTAGAGTCTGGCCCAACAGACGTTAGACACTAGGAGGTAAGGATTTATCTTTATATCCCCTTGTGCCAGAATAGTATAAAATGAGTTCAATTCAATCATTATAAGATAGCAGTCACCCAGTCCAAATCCTTCATTTTACAATTTCATCTAGGTTAAATAATTTGCTCACTAACTGGCAGTAGTTACAATCATAACCCAAGCCCTTTGACCAAGATTAGAGCTCTTTACTACCAACTACACTTTCTCAATCAGGCTGAGAGGTTCTGACCACCTACAAAGGACAGTTCAGATTTAGACACTATCAACTGAGCCTCAGGAAACTTCTCAGAGCCACCTTCCCAGAGGCTGTTTTTGAAGAAACATAAAGAAACAAAAAAAGTGGAATGCCAAGGGGCTTCCCTGGTGGCGCAGTGGTTAAGAATCCGCCTGCCAGTGAAGGGGACACGAGTTTCGAGCCCTGGTCCGGGAAGATCCCACATGCCACGGAGCAACTAAGCCCATGCGCCACAACTACCGAGCCTGCGCTCTAGAGCCCACAAGCCGCAACTACTGAGCCCGTGTGCTGCAATTACTGAAGCCCGCGTGCCCAGAGCCCATGCTCTGCAACGAGAAGTCACCGCAATGAGGAGTCCGTGCACCGCAACGAAGAGTAGCGCCTGCTCACCGCAACCAGAGAAAAGCCCGCACGCAGCAACGAAGACCCAATGCAGCCAAATAAATAATTAAAAAATAAAAAGTGGAATGCCAAAAGAAAAGCATGGGGGGTGGTGGTACATGCTACCAGAGTTCGGAGGAAATAACGACCACTTCCAACTGGAGAGAATCAGAAAACAGTTCATGAAGATGGCATGTGAGCTAGGTGGCACTGGTAGGCTAGCCACAAAAGGGAGACAGAGTTCCAAGAGTAAAGCCACGGGAACAGGAAAGACTGGAGCATCCACATCAACTATGGATAATTTGATTACGTGAGAGAACAAGACATAACCTCAGAAAAGTAGACCAGAATTACATCAAAATGACCTAGTTTGGGTAGAGCTGACATGGTAAGTTTTCAGCAGTACTTGGGAAGAGAGCAGGAAGAGAAATGGAGGTACTCGAAGAACCTGATTTTTGTGGTTGTGTAGATGAACAGAAGCCAAAGAATCCTTCCATTAGTCTCCTTTCACTGATGTGATTCTTCTTCCCATGATGCACTGAGGATAACTAAGGTAATCCTCAAGTAGGAGTAATTCGAGATAGCTGACATATGGCTCAGAAAATGACATCCCTTATCAGACAAGAAATACATCTACAAGCACTCCATTAGGCTTCTCCAACCCTCAGTCTAGACCCACAATCCCTCTCACCCCAGTTCAGCATGCTCCAAGTCAAAAACTCTCAAGAATTTTGGATAACTATACTGTACACTTGATACTGATACTGTATATCAACTATAGCCAATAAAAAAAGAATTTTGGATAACTGATTGATATCTATGTATGATGAACACAGTAAACAGATATATAGACAGATTAAATGTAAGTAAATGAGACTTTCTATAGTCATTTCCACAAGAGTCTAGGCAAACACTGTACATAGGCAGTACCCTTCCTTTCATACGTAATGCATTCCTGAAAATGTGATAGAAGACAAATATTTCAAAGCCAAACGATAAATTCACATGTTTCTAGGGGTTTTTCCAACTCTCAGAGTCAGAGTGAAGGAAAGTATTATAAAATCCCTAATTACACCTCACCTTTCACATACAAGATTTATTACATACTCGCCATACTTAATTTCCTGTTTCGTTCTAATTATTTCACTCACCACTGAACAAAGTCAACCAACATAACCAATGAGCACAACCTAACCCAATAAGGTTAAAGATTCATATCCCCAATCAGTCCCGTCTCAAAGATATTAGGTTTGAGCTCCCCAGCTGATGCACTTTTGTTTTCCCACTCATTTTACAAAAGGGCAAAATACAACTGAACTTACAAATTAACACACAACACAGTGCTGTACAAATACAGCAAAATTGCTGAAACACAACAGTTCTCAGGCAAGCAATACCACCCTGCAATAAAAAGACACTTGCGGGCTTCCCTGGTGGCGCAGTGGTTGGGAGTCCGCCTGCCAATGCAGGGGACGCGGGTTCGTGCCCCGATCCGGGAGGATCCCACGTGCTGCGGAGCGGCTGGGCCCGTGAGCCATGGCCGCTGAGCCTGCGCGTCCGGAGCCTGTGCTCCGCAACGGGAGAGGCCCGCGTAACACAAAAAAAAAAAAAAAAAAAAAAAAAAAAAAAAAAGGACACTTGCTTCATCAGCTAATGGACAGAAGTCTGAATTTGACTTAAAGAAGTCAAGTGTATTAAGTGTATTTATAGCATATTAAAGTATTGATTATACAAAAGTCAAATATATCACAGCTGAGGACTAACGTCTCAAGTGGAAAAGGTACAGAAATAAGAATCAGAGCTCAAAGTTCTTGTAAGAAATCCTCCCTCTTTATATAGACACAATTATAATATACAACTCTTACCTCCTTTCCCAGTCCACAGAACGCTTTTTGGGGGGTGGGGTAGGGAGGATTAGACTGGAACCACGACTCACAACAGTGAAAATAAAGATTATTGAGAAAATGAGATAGCTAAGAAAAAACAAAAACACAAAAACATTAATTCAAAAGAGTCTGGGGCCGGGACTTCCCTGGTGGTCCGGTGGTTAAGAATCCGTCTTCCAATGCAGGGGACGCGGATTTGATCCCTGGTCGGGGAACATGTTTGATCCCACATGCCACGGGGCAACTAAGCCCGCACACCACAACTAGAGAGAAGTCCTCTTGCCGCAATGAAAGATCCCGCGTACCGTAACAAAGACCCCGAGTGCCGCAATGAAGACTCGACGCAGCCAAATATATGAAAATAAACTAACTAATTAAAACAAGAAAAGTCTGGGGCCTTTTAGTATATATGTGAACCATCCTTAAACCTCAATAGCCACCAAAGAAGAAAAGCAACAAACGCATAAAATGAAACAGGCCAAAGAACAGTTAAATTATACTCTCGATATGACTGCCACTGGCAAAGAACAGGAAGCCCCTTTAGAGATTGAAGAAACAAAGCAACAGAAGTGGGAAAGCATAGGAAGTGTATGGAGAATCCTGAGTCAAGTGAACGGAGAACAGGGGGAAAGAAAATTTTAAACGGTGGGAAAGCCGGAAAGTTATATTAAAACCAACTTCATGATGAGATTTTTGAGCAGTATTTACCAAAGCAGTATCTAAAAAAGAAACAGCGGAGTGAGGAAGGACCCCAAAACAGTGTCTTTAGGCAGGATGAACAAACGGCACACTCTGAAGTCCTGAAGAAGTGGAGGCAGAGGACATGAGGAAACATGACTTAGTAAACTGATTAACTGATAAGAACCTTTGATCTAACACACATCCAACATCTAATAATATGGTTACTTCTACATGCTGGAATTATTAGGGGTGGGGTTTGTGTGTTTTGCTCTTTGCTTTTATTCCCTTATGCTACCCAAACTTTTTGTTAATCGAATAGATTACAATAATCTCATAATCAGACAGACGTTATAAAAAGTATGTAACATCTTTAGAAAGCTTTCTATCAAATAATAAATTGGTTTAAGTATTTAAAAGCAAGCTTTGGTGTTCATTTATAAAAAAGTTCATTTATACAGAACTTTATTCCCTAAGACATCAAATTAATGAAATAGTTTGATAATGCCTCTTTCCAATTTAGCTTTCCTTTAACATGAGTATCAAACACCACTGCACTGCTTTCCAAATGGTGCTCTTTGTCCCCAGACTCTAGCTCTAAAGGGTTTGTGGAAATTAATTTTTAAACTCCCTCTAACCAGTATGTATGACAGGGACAATTGTGTTTTGCTCACCTTGTGTATCCTTGTTTCCTGGTATAATACTAGCACATAACAGGCATTTAACATGTTAATTGTTGGATTTAAAACAAAGTACAAAATAAAGATTCAAGAAAAATTAAACAAAGTGATTAGCCTGATAAAAAATAGGATATGCTGGATTTCATCTCTAAACTGGTAATTCTCCAAGGGTAGTTCCATGTTTGGGAACTTGTTAGAAATGCACATTCTTGGGCCTCATTCCATACTTAATGAATCAAACTCTGGGGGCAAGAGCCAGCAATCTGTTTTAACAAGCCCTCCAGGTTTGAGAACCACTGCTCTAAACCAGGGCTGCCAAACTATGGTCACAGATTAAATCTAGCTTCCTGTTTTTGTACAGCCCACCAAATTGAGAATGGATTTCACACAGTGTCATTTACAACCAACTTGATGACAGGGAATGTGAACTTTAAACCCCAAATAGGCAAAATACTTTATTATTAGCCTTCCCAATTCTCTTCTTCTCATTAGACCTAAATTACAATTAATTGTACTCAACTATTATATTTTGAATTTCATCAACAAAAAATTTACCTAATAGCCTCAATTTTGCCTCTTAAGAACACAAAGCCTAAAGCCTATAATATTTACAATCTGGCCCTGTACAAGAAAAAGTTTGCTGATCCCTGCTCTGAACCCTGACAGTGTTATCAAGGAGAGCAACCAAATCTTTCTACACTACCTTGATCAGGGACAAAATACTCTGTTAGGCAGAACATGGGTCTAATACCATATAATTTCCCTGTCCAAGTTAATTGAGTAGACTTTTTTTTTTTTTTTTTGCCGTACGCGGGCCTCTCACTGTTGTGGCCTCTCCCGTTGCGGAGCACAGGCTCCGGACGTGTAGGCTCAGCGGCGATGGCTCATGGGCCCAGCCGCTCCACGGCATCTTCCCGGACTGGGGCACGAACCCGTATCCCCTGCATCGGCAGGCGGACTCTAAACCACTGCGCCACCAGGGAAGCCCTAATCGAGTAGACTTATGCAGAAGTTCTAAGCAACCAGCTAAGAAAAAAGACCAGAAAAGAGAGATGTAACCAACAACCTAAACTTACAACTCTTAGTAACCACCAAAGTCAGTAGGAAGGAAATGAACATAATAGGACAGGAAAAAGAGGTTTCTCCTACTCCTTTTTCTCTTCCTAAATTTTCTTCTGCCCACTTCTCAGGTAGGTAGCTGAAGATGGGATCCAAGACTTACCAGCTCAAAACTGTCCCAAGGAAAATAATTCCTTCAATAACAGTTGGCCAATATGGGTCTAAAGTGTTCAAACCATACATGATTGATCAGTTACAGAAAGGATAAACAGAAAGGGGCTATAATATTATGATACATCAATTTTGTACAAGCCGTTATAGATATTAGAAGTCGAACATTCCCCCACATTTTGCCTTTGAGGCAAAGTTATTGTTTACAATGTTATCCTGGGGTCTTGTTGTTGTTTTGGCTGCACCGCACGGCATGTGGGATCTTAGCTACATGACCAGGGATGGAACCCATGCCCCCTGCAGTGTAAGCGTGGAGTCTTAACCACTGGACCGCCAAGGAAGTCCCAGTAAACAATGTTATTCTATGCGCTCTGTAATACATAAAGGTAAAGGACAGAATCCCTGATCTTATTTCCCCATTATTAGGAAGAGATTTAAGTGTGAATTTTATGAGTGACTACAAAGGTCATGGAATTCAAAGAATTTAATAATTAACCTGACTTGTTAGATATGGAAATAGCTTCACACAGAAGGTAGTCTATGTACACTATCTTAGTGAAGTTACTTCACCTCGTCGAGCCATGTTCCTCATGTGAAAAACAAGGAGTTTGATTAGATCTAAGATTCCTTCCAGGACTGCTCATCATAAAAGGATTATTAGGTCAAGTTAAGTGACTCCAAGTAATAAAGAGAATTAGAAAAACAAAAACAAAAACCAAAGACACAGAGAAATCATACTAAGAAAATGATGAACTGAACATCCAACAAATAATTATTGAATGTCTATGTGCCAGGCACTTTCTAGGTGCTAGGGATATGTCAGTGACTTAGGATCTTGAGTCTGACCAGACGGATGCCACCAACCTAAAAGAATCTGGAGAACAAATTTAATCAAAGCATCTGAACAAAATAAGTAAATCAAACAGAAAAACACACAAGCAGTGCAGAGGTAACTGATGGAGAATCAATACAGAAAAGGAATGGCAGGAGGAACAGGTGACACCAGAGTTTGTAGTTACTGGCCCCAAATTAAAAGCATCGTAAGTATGGCTATTTCTAAAGCCAATACTAAAAGAATCCATTTCTACTGTACTTGACATTTGGGCTCACTAGAGAAGGCTGGCGTTCATAAGGAAATTCTATTTAACTTATTTAAAAAAGATGAAAGGTAAAAGGAAAGTTACATCAGCTTATACCAAAACTAGTATACTTCTTATAACAACTTAATTCAGTCCCCTTCTATGAAGCACAATAAGGAATGACAAAATTAGAGCTAGGAAGGACTTTAATAGAGACCAGCTAGTCCAATGGCCCTCACTTCATATAAAGTAAGCTTCTAGACAACAGTAATCTCTAAGACAGTGCCTGGCACAGGGTAGATACCCAATAAATATTTGATGAAAAGGAAACTAATGCCTTAACAGATATTAATAATGTTAGTATTAGAGCTGGAACCCTAACTCTAAGATGCTCAGTAAGAGATAATAAATAAATGTGTGTGTGTATAAACTCAGAATCTCAGATCTCTTTTTCTAAAATAAATTGCAAAAAAATAACCTAGCTGCTCATCAGAATCATATTTGAGTTTTAAATGCCCAGCTCCCACCCCAAACCTACTCAATTATAATCTCCCCAGAGTAAGACCTAAGCAAATACATTTTGAAAAAGCTGCACAGGTGATTCTGATACACAGCTGAACTAGAAAATTACTGTTAGACAGTGACTGAAAAGAGAATTAGAAACCCACTGGCTATCAAATGCATGTAGAGCGTGCGAGTGTACTGAAGCTCAAAAGGTTAGCACAGGCACACTGAAGAATCAATTTAGGTGAGACATCTTGTCTTAATAGTATGCCTTTTCACACCTTATTCCTTAAAAGCATATTACATTGATCATTACTTTACACCCAACAGTAATAACTGAATGATAAATTCAAACTCCAATATACATAAATATCAGGCGTTTCATGACTTTTTTCCTTATGATAGACTTTATAACATAGAAAATAGGACAGTGATCATTAATTTAACAGAAAGATCTCTGACAAATCTTGTGCCACATTAAGAATGCTCATAGATTCTACATTAGCAACCCCCCATATAGAATTTAGCACAACAGACCAAGGAAATTAAGTGAAACAAACACCAAATAAAGATGTTATTACTATTTCATTCATTCCATAAAATTACCAACCAATATTGCAAAAATGCAAAATAAAACCTTTCATTTTGAAAACTTTTTGTGAAAATTACACTGATTTTAAACTAAGCTAAATAAAACTCAGAATTCTCAAATTGAGATAATAAAAATTCACATGATACTAAATGTTCACTTATGGGATGACTTAAACAGATCACTGGGAGAGAAATGCCTAGATTTTGTATCTTTTAGGAATGTTAAGTTGCCTTACGTTATTTTAGTCATAAACAGACCCACCAATTAAACTATCAACCCGAACATGTTGGGAGACATGGAAGGGGAAGAACCTGTTTGCTGTGAAGTTTTAGCATCTCCCTTGGTCAATCAAGATATCTCCCAAATTGCAGACTATTACATTTTTATTAAAATTTTAATCTAAAGCCTCTCTGGTACAGGAAACAAAGCAAAAGTCCCTTTTTTTTTTAAAAAAAAAATAGTAATCAGTGTCATTTACACTAACATGGCAGAGCAGTCGAAGCACCACTGGGTGAACCTGACAGACCTTAGTCCTTTATCTGTTTAATGGAAATAATATGATCCACATACAGTGATAAATGGAGTGTTTAACATAGTGCTGGCACATAATTAAGTCAACAAATGACAATTGTAGTGATAACTGAAAACAGTTGAAGAAAAAAACATCTTATTTATCCACTGGAAAGTTCAATAAGAACATGCTAACAGCAGTAACAATGGTTTTTCAACCCTGACTGCATGAGAATCACCCATAATCCTTTTATTTTTTAAAAAACATCTTTATTGGAGTATAATTGCTTTACAGTGTTGTGTTTCTGATGTATAACAAAGTGAGTCAGCTATATGTATACATATGTCCCCATATCCCCTCCTTCTTGCATCTCCCTCCCACCCTCCCTATCCCACCCCTCTAGGTGGTCACAAAGCACCGAGCTGATCTCCCTGTGCTATGCAGCTGCTTCCCACTAGCTATCTATTTTACATTTGGTAGTGTATATATGTCCATGCTACTCTCTTACTTCGTCCCAGCTTACCCTTCCCCCTTCCCGTGTCCTCAAGTCCACTCTCTATGTCTGCGTCTTTGTTCCTGTCCTGCCCCTAGGTTCGTCAGAGCCATTTTTTTTTAGATTCATATATGTGTTAGCATACAGTATTTGTTTTTCTCTTTCTGACTTACTTCACTCTGTATGACAGACTCTAGGTCCATCCACCTCACTTCAAGTAACTCAATTTCATTTCTTTTTATGGCTGAGTAATAGTCCATTGTATGTATGTGCCACATCTTTATCCATTCATCTGTCGATGGACACTTAGGTTGCTTCCATGTCCTGGCTACTGTAAATAGTGCTGCAATGAACACTGTGGTACATAACTCTCATAATCCTTTAAAAATACACCACTGCCCAGGGCCCATACCAGACCAATTAATAAGTCTCTGCGAATGGGACCCGGGCATCAGTATATATATTTTTTAACCCCCACCCCCGCTCAGTGATTCTAATGTGCAGTCAGGGTTGAGGTCCAACACATTAACCCTTTCGCAAATATTAATGTTAGACTCTGTGTTAAAATTAGAAAAGAATTTAGCAATAAATACGATACCTTTCAAAGATACAGATCCTCAAAGAACTAAATGGAAACTAAAACCCTGTTATCCAATTTTTGAGGAAAAAAATTTCAAGATTCAGAAAACATACCACCAATAGGGGAAATATAACCTGATTTAAACAAAGTTTGGTTCAATATTAAAATTCTGAAACTTAAGTACAAAAACAATGTTTTAAAATTGACCTTATAAAACAAAAAATAAGCTAAAAGAATGCTTGCTGTGTCCAACTAATCAAGAGCTTGATGACTAGCAAATTCATGAGAAACATCCATTTTCAAAAACTAAGCAGCATTATTAATATCATATCAGAAAAATTATCTTTCAGGAGACATTCATAAGATCTCTCGTCTTCTTGAGATGTCAGAAAATTTATTTCAAGAGCCTGGAAGAAAAAAGATCCAAAGTAAATCCTACTGAAGCATTCCACTGATAAAACAAGAAAACTATGGAACACCAAGAGATTCCAATAATTTGGTGAAAGGTAAAATCTGCCCTTCAAAGCTACTTTCTAAGGAATTTAGATCCTCACATGTATGGTTCTTGGTGTTATTTAATCCCTCCAGAAATTTTCCCTCTCAGAAACTACCAAGGTCAGCAAATAAAAGGAAGAAAAGTCATGAGAACATTAAAATAACACGTTAAGAATTGCAAATTAAGTGTTCATGCAAAAAATATACAAAAAAGGCAGAAAAAAATACATATAGTTCCAAAGTCTTACTTTTAAATGAGAGAAAACAAAACATAACATGCTATCAGAAACATTTTGAGTTTGCCCTTGGTACACCAATCTCAAATACTTCTAGTTTTCACTCAAATCCAAACACTGTTACAAGTATGACAAAGCACATGGGTTATAAAATTGAGAAAACAAATGTTGACATCTGTGTATACTTAACACGTAAATCTTTCAGAACTAGGAAGGCATTTGCTGAAACCAAAATGGCAGCCCACTGAATCAGTAGACCAATGAGATCTAAAAGAGTTTGTAGTCTCTATTTTTAAGTTCAAGTATACGGATTAAAAAAGCCAAGCTAGTCACGGTTAACGAGTCCTTACCATATAATCACTAAGAATAGATAATGAGCTCCAAGAGAGGTTAACTATCTGCTGAAAAGCTTCCTAATCTAAAGACCCCCGAATTCCTCCTCAAAAGTTAAGGTTTACAAACGTTATATAGACTTGGGGAGACTCATGGGTTTCATGGGGACTCATGGCTACAAATATATTTCCCTCCCCTCAAAATAAGGCATGAAAATTTAACCTAGAACTCGCTCAGTTAAATTCAAAGACTGTCTGAAGAAATTACACACACCTGTAAACTGCACGATGGAAAATCCAATTAACGTTGTAACTATGGACCTTGCAAAAAAATAACAAGCTTAATTTACGCAGCTTCAGTTGAAGATCTTAAAAATCACCGTGTAAGTTCCAGTCGCCCCAAAAATCCATACAAATATTGCAAAACACGCATACACCTGCTCCATAACTCTTTAACTTAATATCTCACAATGAATGAAAAATAAACCGTTTCTCAAACCCGAAGCGTCACATCACAAGAATCTGAAGGTTTTATCATTAACAAACTTGTACATGCTAATATTCTTTGCAGAAACAGTTGAAAAATAGAAAGGTGGTCGGTCCAAGCTCGCTTGGAAGCGATTTCTGCCTCAAAACATCTTTCGCGGCTTTGGCCCTCCGTAAATAAAAGAGGGCGAAGGAAGTGGAGGAGGCCGATAACCCGGCTCCGGCTCCCAGACCACAGGGCCCAAGAGAAGCTGCGGGTTATCGCAGGAAGGCGGGGGGAGGCGGACAAGTCGTCGGGCCCGATAGCCAGGCGTAGCCGAGGCCTAGCTCTACGGCTCCAAATCACTCCACCTCAGTAATGGCGTTTGGTGTCAAGTGGAACGAGACCGGGAAGGAAACCGGCCGCGAGCCCGCCGAGCGCCGGGCTGCAAACCCCGGGACCTGGGGGCGACGAGCCCCCGACGCCGACCCGGCCCCGGGCTGCGGATGCGGGGGCTGCACGCCGCGCCCGGAGACTCCATCCTCCGACTCGGCCCGAGACAGGACGGGAAGGGGGGGGAGGAGGAGGAGGAGGAGGAGGAGGAGGGACGGAGCCGTCAGCCATTTTCCCTTACAGTCCAAAACACACAGACACGCTCCCGGGACGCCGGCTGGGCATGGAACGGAGCCCCGCGCCCCGACCCGCGCCGCTCGCGCCCGCCCCGCCCGGGGCCCAGGCGGGAGAGCCGGGAAGCCCCCAGCCCGGCCCGCGGCCGCCGCGGGAGGAACCGCGCGCACGCACACCCCCCTCGCCCTCTTCCCCTCCCCTCGATCCAGCTGTTGGCCCTGGAAAAGCGCGTAGTCCCGGCGTGGCTAGCTACTCACCGCACGACACAGGCGTCTTCTCTTCAGAAGCAGGACACACGGAAGCGGCAGCAAGGCTCAGTCCCGGGACAAGGCCGACCGTGGGTGCATCCCAGGCCCAAGGGTGACAGGCGACAAAGTGTGTCGAGAGGCTGCAGGCGTAGGGATCAGGGGGCTGCACAGCGACGCCGGAATTCGCTGCTCGCCGCGCCCGCCCTGCAGCAGCTGTGGCCGCGGCCGCCTCCTCCTCCTCCTCAGCCGGCGGCGGCCCTCTTCCCCCTTCTCGCCTCGGGCTGGGGCTCTCTCTGAGCGCAGACGGGCTCCGGGCGGTGCGTTTCTCCTGCGTCACCTCCTCCTGCTCCTCCTCCCGCAGTGGCGGCTTCACCTTCCACTGGTCGCCGCCTCTGTCCCCGCTCCGGGCCTGGTCGCTTTGCGGCGGCTTGCTCCTCGCTCCCGGCGCCAAGCAAAGCACCGGGCGCTGAGGCGGCCGCCTCCCGCGAGGCCTGTGATCTGAACGAGGCGGGGAGGGGCTCCGCGCGGCAGAGGCCCGGACGGGCCGGGTGCGGGGAGGTTGCGGCTCTGGCGACGGCGGAGACTAGCTTCCGCAGCCGCGATTGCCCGTCCTCTTCAATATGGCGGATCCGGCAAACCAAAAAAAAAAAAAAAAAAACCGCTCGGCCAGTGGCGGCGGCGGTAGCGGTAGCAGCAGCAGTGGCGGCGGTGGAGGCAGCAGCGAGACAGCGCAGACTCCCACCAGCCCCAACACCGCCCAAGGCCCTGAGGTTCCCCGCCCCCGTCGAGCCCCGCCCCGCACGAGCCCCGCCCCGCACGAACCCCGCCCCTCAGCCCTCCTCCTCCTTCTCCACCCCACCCCCCTTCTCCCTCAACTGCTCCTTATGCTCCCTCTGGTCCCCCTCCACCCGGGGCTGTCTTACGCCAGGGAAGAGTGGAGCGTGCGTCCGGGAACGCCGGGCCAGGCGTGAGACGCTTGGAATTCGGGGAGCTGGGGTGGGGGAGGGGACGAAAATGCGGTAAAGATTTTTCAAGCAGTACTGTTTCTTTCGGCCGGCCCCTCCAGGGTCGCACTACGGCCAGGAACTGTGTTACATACCCCTCGCCTCTGGAGCAATGTGAGGGCAGAGGCGGCACCAGGACGGGCAGAAGTGGGGGAGGGGAGGCCCGAAAGGATCTGGCACACCACGCCGGGGAAGGAGCTGGGAGGTCGGGATTGGCAGGTTGCGTGGCCAGGACAGAGTTAATCGCGCGAGCCACAGTCGCGTCGCTCAGAGTTTGACTTGGGCCGCTTGTTTTTGTTCCATTGTGATCCGAGGCTCCGCCGCCGAGTGCCCGGATGATGACGTCACCAGCCTCCCCTTTTTCCGGGATTGTGGGGGGAGGGGTATCGGATCTCGAGGCCACGCGCTGGGCGGTCGCACCCGCGGTGGCTGGGGGTCCCGGCGGCAGAGCTGACCCTCGTCACGTGTCCTGTGAGCCGGCCAGGCCCATGGGGCGGGTACCTGGAGGGGGGTTGGGCAGCGGTGCGAGGTGCTGAGGGCCGGCCACCTGCTCCTTGGCGATAGGGAGAAGGTGTGGCTCTCTCCTGCGGCGGGAGGGGGGAGTTGGGAGTGGGGGGGCCATCTCCCCCTCCAAAGAAGCAGGTGCTCTGAGAAATTCATTCACGTGATTCTGCAGCACCCGTACCTGAAAGCACTTGGGCTCCTTCACAGCCTGTGACCGACCACCCTTTGGCCATAAGAGCCTTAAAACACAGCAGCAAAGAAAAAATTATAAGGTGCCACTGATGGCATAGCCACTAGGCAGTACTAAATGTACCAAGATTAGCCTCTTTTTGCCAAATCATTAACACAATTCAGTGTTAGAACCCGGAAGGGCTTTATGAACCCATGACATCCATTATGTCATGGACTGTTTTCTACATGTTTATATTCCAACGTGAAGCCTATCAGGCTAATCTCAAATAAATGGAATGCAAGGAACAATACAGTCTATCTCGGCTGCCCAAATGAAGAGAAAAGAAATGCAACTCCTAATTTAAGCACAGATATCCTTTTGACATAAAAATGCTTGTGGACACCAAATTGCATGCAAAATTGTAGCAAAACCCTATAAAACATTTTGTGTGGAACAGAGTTGGATTTAGTTACACTATAATTATGTTACTTTGTAGTACAAAGTTGTTAAAATGGAATCCAAACTAGTTTAGGGTGACACTGGGAGAGCACAATGATACAAGTATCTTAAATTTTGAAACCATTTCCCTATATAGTAGTAGACTATACAAAGTTTTCACCATAAAAATCACCTAATAAGGTGTCCAAGACACAAAATTCATAGGCCTAATAATTCACACCACATTTTATCTTGTTTTTGTAATTTTTTCCATGAATGGTTTGTCTTCTCCACTAGCTTATGAGCTCCTAAAGAGTAGACTACCATCCATGTAGTTACAGTGTAACAAACTTACACTGTAAGTTTGTTAAGTGCATGGTTGTTTTATTTAATCCTCAGAACCCACCTGGTGAGATAGCCAGAACATATGTTACTATCATTGAGTCTAGATAACAGAAAGGGTAAATGATTTGCCCATGGTCACCAGACAGGATTGGTAAATGTTGAACATGGGTCTTTTAACCCTATCAAAAATGCACCTTTAAAAGGATGTCCCCTCTCACCAATTCTATTCAAGATTGTACTTGTGGCTCACATGAGGGAAAGAAAACTATAAGACGTTCAGGTAAGAAAGGAACGATTAAACTACTTCTATTTGCAGATGACATGATCTAGTATATAGAAAATCCTGGGGAATCCAGTGTAAACTATTAGAGCTAATGAGTTTAGCAAGATTGCAGGATACAAGGTCAATATTTTAAAAATCAATTATATTTTTATGTACCAGCAATAAACAATCTGAAAATGAAATTAAGAAAACAATTCTACTTCCAGTAGCATCAAAAAGAATAAAATACTAATGAATGAACTTAAGTGAAGGACAAGATCTGTATACTGAATACTACAAAACATCATTGAAAGAAATTAAAGACCAAAATAAATGGAAAAACAGCCCATGTTCAAGGATTAGAAGACTTAATATTGTTAAGATAGGAGTACTCCCCAAATATATCTTCAGTCAGCCCAATCCCTACCAAAATCCCAGCTGGCTTGTTTGCAATAAGCACATGAAAAGATGATTTACATCACTAGTCATTAGGGAAATGCAAATTAAAACCACGAGATGCCACTTCACACCCATTAGGATGGCTATTATCAAAAAATGGAAAATAACAAGTGTTGGCAAGGATGTGGAGAAATTGGAACTCTTGTACACTGCTGGTGGTGAATGTAAAATGATGCAGCCACTGTGGAAAAGTTTGGCAGTTCCTCAAAGAGCTAAACTTAAATCATCATATGACCCGGCAATTCCACTCCAAAGTATATACCCACAAGAATTGAAAGCAGGGACTACACCCATATTCTTAGCAGCATTGTTCACAATAGCCAAAATGTGGAAACAATCCAAATGTTCATCAACAGATGAGTGGAAAAACAAAATGTGGTATAAACATACAATGGACTATTAGTCAGACTTAAAAAGGAATGAAATTCCAATGCCTGCTACAACATGGATGGACCTTGAAAACATTAGGCTAAGTGAAAGAAGCCAGACATAAAAGGTCACATAGCGTATGATTCCACTTAGTGAGGTACCTATAATAAACAAATTCATAGAGACAACAAGTAGGATAGAGGTTACCAGGGTTGGGGGGAGGAGAGAATGAAGAGTAATTGTTTAACAGGTACACTGTTTGTTTGGGGTGATGAAAAGCTCTGGAAATGGAAAGTGGTGGTAGTTGCACAGCGTTGTGAATGTACTTTAAGCCAGTGAATGGTAACTTTAAAATTTCACGTTATATATATTTTACTACAATTTTTTTTTACAGTGGGAAAAAATCAGTTTCATATGTTTTAGCCTATAAGCTATATCCCCACCAGTAGTTCTATGGGGACTTAGTCTATCAAATCAAGCTCACGAGCAACTCATTCCTTCCTATGCTCTGTGGAGCTACCCAGTGTGCACCGTGGCTCCCAGGGTGGGTGTGGCCTACAGGACTGCCCACTTTTGACACCTTCCACTCAGTTAATGGGATAGGAAATGAACAGTTCTAAGTTTAAAGAATAGGTTCAATGTCACAGTGCAGCTCCTTAAAATCCATATAGTCCAGGCCTTCCTTCTTATGTCTTTTGTTTTGGTTTCTCTTTTCTAACACCTGTCCTTTAGCTTTAAAACTAATTTTTTACTTCCTGGTTCTGACTTGGTAGAGCAAAGCCTTATTATATTACATTTCCTCATAAAATTTCCCAATGCACTTTTATTTTTCCCCCCAGAAAAGCTTGAAAGTATACTCATTTTTTACGAGTACACTTACCTTAAAGAATAGACAGAATTTCCTGGATAAGTTGTTATTATTTAATACTTTCAGGGCTACACATTTCAAAGTTCTAAAGACAGTGTTAAATGCTTCATACCTGCAGAGACGTCTTCTGGGTTAATGGCTAAGCTAATATAAAAGAGGAGGGAGCTTTGATAATATGTTCCCTAGAGAAGGCTTTGTGGTTTGAATGGAATGAGGAAAGTCCACAATGACTATTTTTAACATAAAAATATGAGAACTAAGAATCTGAGGAGATGGTCCCATTTCATCTTCCTTCATGACAACAGGCAGAGGATGTAGCTAGGGAGAACAAGGTACAACATAAAAGATCTCAGCTGATAATATGCTAGTGCTCAAGGATATTCAATTGAATTTTAGACACCAGCGCCTAGAACAGACATGCTTAAAAATAGCCTGTCCATCCTGCTCTGGGAGGATCTCTCTGAAACGGACTTATACCCAGCTAAGGACTTGGACACAGTCCAGGGTATTATTTCACTTATTTTACTCTAAAGCTTTTCGATCTCTTGGGTTTTATTTAAATTTTGAAGGGTTCTATTTCATATATTTTATGTAAACCACCACAGTGCAAAATAATCTGATCCTTTTAATTTGTTTTTACTAGCACAGTCCTGCTTATTTCATCTAGGCCAAAGAAGTACATATTTTCCCTGTTGGAGAGTAACAACCATGCCTCTGGAGAAGACAGGTGAATTGCTTTAGCATGACTTAGGGCTGCTAATTATGCCTCACTCCTGCCCTTATGCTAGCTCTAATAAACTCAGAGCTCCTTAACAGTGGTATAGCTCAGCTCTGTCCACGTGTCTGTCCAGAAGAGTCCAAATTTTCCAAGTCTTACTTAGCTAAAATATATGATTTAAATATGGACCTGCAAAGTCAGCCTGATTTTCTCAAACATTTTCACAATCAAAACTGCACTGCAGTCACCCAGCTCAACCATTTGGTAATTCAAGTCAGACAGCAAGTTAAATTCTTACTACATGCAGCCTGGTGAAGCTTCAGCTCCAGTCTTGCTTTCTGCCTTAGCACACCTTCCAAATCTCTCAGCCAGCCTGGAAGTTTTGTAAAAAGGCAATTTTTCAACCAACTCTTCCTTTTGCTTGTGTTTCTTCGAAGTCTACTCTAGTTTGGAAATATTATTGCTTATCCCAGAAAAAAGTCAACACTGTTAAGCTCTAAGGCTCTGATCACCAATTTCAACATGTATGGGGGTGGGGGGGAGGGTCTTTCCCCACATCACCAACTAACAGTTCTCCGACACCAACTGGGTGTCCTACCATTCAACGCAATTCTGACACTATCCATCCAGAGCATCAGATCCCACAGGTTAAGGGCTCAGTCCCACAAGACTGCCCTTCTATTTTAACTTCTATTTGAGTAGACTGATTTTGAAATGATATGTTATAAAAATTCTCAAGGGTGTGGCACCTCAGATGAAAAAGTAACCAGTACTGCTTCTGGAAGCATCCAAGACATTTGGGGTTCTAGAGAAAACTAAGTCTTCAAATTTCAGGGGTAAAGCAACCCTGGTTTGTGAAGTTAATACATATGTAAGGGTTCTGGTCACCCAGATTCCAATGTGTGGGGAAATACCAACAATTCTCTGATAGTAGTTGGGTATCTTAGAATTTAATTTCTGACACTATCTACCCAGAGACAGCATTAGATCCCACAGGTTAAGGGCTCAGTCCCACAAGACTGCCCTCCACCTCAGATGCCAATTGCAAGTCCAGGTTGTCACCTGTGCTTCTTCTGACCAACCAGCTACAGATTGGAGGTTCCAACGACCCCCTCCTTGGGTTACAGGTTAAGGGCTCAGTCCTACAAGACTGTCTCCTCCCCCCAATTCAGAAGCCAATCAACAAATCCAGGATGTCACCTGTGCTTCTGAGGTAATGGCTATAAATCACAGAGATTCCCACAACACCCTCCTTGGGTTTGATTAATTTGCTAGAGCAGCTCACAGAACTCAGAGAAATATTTTACTTATTATATCACAGGTTTATTATAAAAGGACAAAACTCAGGGACAGCCAGATGGAAGGGATGCTTAGGATAAGGTATGGGAAAGGAGCCATGGCGCTTCTATGCCCTCTCCAAGCGTGCCATTCTCCCCGAATCTCTGCATGTTCATCAACATGGAAACTCTCTGCACCCTCTTTTTCGGGGAGGATTCATACCATAGGCGTGATTGATTAGCTTAATGGCCATTGGCAATCTATTCATTTCCAGTACCTCCCCATCTCAGGAGGTTAAGGGGTGGGACTGAAAGTTCCAATCCTCTAATCACATGGTTGGTTTCCCTGGCAGCCCCCATCTTTAGGTGCTTTCCAAAAGTCACCTCATTAACATAAACCCAGTTGTGGTGGAAAGGGGCTTGTTATGAATAACAAGACACCCATTTTACCTTTATGGCTCTGAAACAATAAAGTTTCAGGAACTGAGGACAAGAGACCAAATATTATGACAAAAGATGCTCCCATTGCTCTTATGGCTCAGGGAATCCCAAGGATTTTGAAAGCTGTGAGCCAGGAACCATGGACAACAACCAAATATATAAGAGAAATATATTTTGGTCATCTGAACAACAAAATATATATTTCTTATAAGTCACAATGTCACAAGCTTATAAACAAATTGCTCATTTGCTACTAATTCATATACTACAGCATTATTAATCTGAATCTTACTAAATTAAAACATGGTATTCAGACAGAAACTGTCTAGAATTTTATGCTTGCCCTGTCATTGGAGGAATGAAAAAAAGGCATTAGTGACATCAACAGTATAAACAAAATTATGAGAGAATTATCTACAATCTAGTCTCTCACTACAGTTGTTTTGAACATTTTAGAAAATTCTGTTGAAATACTAAACTCCTAAATCATTCTTACTTATTAAAGTAGCTTCTCTAAGGCATTTGAAACCAGCATAGGAATGACCTGAATGTTCTGTTCCACACAGATCTTTCTAGAATCAAGAATGAAAGGACAAGTTAAAGAGGGTCCCCTGGGTGACTGTACTGCAAGCTACCAAAGTTTGAGAGTCACTTCCTTTAGGACTTCTAAGACAGAATTCATCTGGTAAGAACGATAATATATATTCTAGTATATAATTATATTATATTTAATATATAATATAATAAAAATGCTATTTCTCTGAATATATTCTGAAAATCAAACTTTTCACAAACACACAAAGAGGCTTACTTTCAACCAAAATTGGTGAGGTTTTTAGTTTTTTGTTTTTGCTTATTTATTTTTGTATTTTTGACTGCTAGAAACAGCTATTTTTTTTCTTGGCTCTTAGGTATATTTTTTTCCACACTCTTTCAGATAAGATTTATTCTTTTTAGAATGCAAACAATGATTTGTCAACTACTGAGCATCAATTCTTTCCCTTCTCAATATTTTTAGGCTCATTTCAGGACTTCTTGCTTCTTTTTTTAAAAAATTAATTAATTTATTTATTTTTTATTTTTGGCTGCGTCAGGTCTTAGTCGCAGCACGTGGGATCTTCGTTGAGGCATGTGGGATCTTTCACTGCGGCGTGCAGGCTCTGCATGGCGGTGCGCAGGCTTCTCTCTAGTTCTGGTGTGCGGGTTTTTCTCTCTCTAGTTGTGGCATGCAGGCTCCAGGGTGCATGGGCTCCGTAGTTTGCGTCACAGAGGCTCTCTAGCTGAGGTGCGCGAGCTCAGTAGTTGCGGTGCACGGGCTTAGTGGCCTTGGAGCATGTGGGATCTTACTTCCCTGACCAGGGATCAAACCCGTGTACGCTGCATTGTAAGGCGGATTCTTTACCACTGGACCACCAGGGAAACCTCTTCTTTTTTAAATTTTAATTAAAGTATAGTTGATTTACAATGTCGTGTTAGTTTCAGGTGTACAGCACAGTGATTCAGTTATATATATATATATAGAATCTGAAAAGATTCTTTTCCCTTATAGGTTATTACAAAATATTGAGTATAGTCCCCTGTGCTATACAGTAGGTTCTTGTTAATTATTTATTTTATATTTAGTAGTGTGTATATGTGAAGGACTTCTCGCTTCTTTCGGGGGTTGACCTACATAGTGCAGAGGACATCATGGCTCTGGTCTTGGGATTGCAGACTCAAAATAACTGTTTGCAGAAGGTGCTACTGTTTGAGGCTGTGTTGCTCACTTAGTTTGCTCAAGGACTGGAGAGAAAAACTGCACTGTTTCCAAATCAGCCAGTCTTTTCTGCTTGGTCAAGTCCTTCAACAAACTTGGGATTGCATATCAAAATAGTGATTTATGATAGCTTTTAAACGTGTTCTAAAAATGGTAGTGTAATAGGTGGTATAACCAAAAGAAGCAGGCCTAGGGCTTTTCACTTAGTTTACCTAATCTAGACACCAGAAGCTTAAACCAAACAAAACCTGCATGTGTGTCACAAACAACAAACATTACTGTAAATGTAATATGATGACATTACAAAATGTCTGACAAAAGGGAGAAATTTGCCTTACTTCCATCACCAAAACCATTGACCACTATTATTTTTTAGTATTTCCTTCTAGATTTTTCTGTATGAAGTGTTTTTTTAAAAATTATAGAAATAATGTAACTAAATTAAAGGAGTTTGGAAAATTGAGAAACAAATAAAAATAACACCCATAATGCTAAAATGTGATTGCTATAATTTTGGTGTATTTTCCACTAATCTTTTTTTTTTAATAAATTTATTTCTTTATTTTTGGCTGCATTGGGTCTTTGTTGCTGAGCATGGGCTCTCTCTAGTTGCAGCGAGCAGGGGCTACTCTTCGTTGTGGTGCGCGGGCTTCTGATTGCGGTGGCTTCTCTTGTTGTGGAGCACGATATCTAGGTGCACAGGCTTCAGTAGTTGTGGCACACGGGCTCAGTAGTTGTGGCTCGCGGGCTCTAGAGTGCAAGCTCAGTAGTTGTGGTTTACAAGCTTAGTTGCTCTGCGGCATGTGGGATCTTCCCAGACCAGGGCTCGAACCCATGTCCCCTGGCAGGCGGGTTCTTAACCACTGGGCCACCAGGAAAGTCCCTCCACTAATCTTTTATTTTATTTTATTTTATTTTATTTTTTTTGTGGTACGCGGGCCTCTCACTGTTGTGGCCTCTCCCGTTGTGGAGCACAGGCTCTGGACGCGCAGGCTCAGCGGCCATGGCTCACGGGCCCAGCCGCTCCGCGGCATGTGGGATCTTCCCGGACCGGGGCATGAACCCATGTCCCCTGCATCGGCAGGCGGATTCTCAACCACTGCGCCACCAGGGAAGCCCTTCACTAATCTTTTAAAATTGTATTTTCTTTATTTTAAATAGTAGGTGTGTATACATACCCTTTTTTAAAACAAACATTCTTTCACTTCAAAGAACATTCAGCAAACGTTAGCATGCTATTTCTTTTCTGCACCATGCATTTTTCACTTAAACTATCTGGCAGATCTTTCCATATTAAGACATCTAGAGCTGACTGTTTTGATTGCATAGTATTCCATTAGGTGGATGCAGCATAATTTGGATAGTCAGTCATTTACTGATGCATATTTGGCATGTTTTTAATCTTTTGCTCTTATAAGAAATGCTGACTTGCAGTTTCCCATCCAACATGTAAGGAGCTTGGAATTCATTACTCCCATCCTCACAAGAAAAAAGGTGAATAGATTGAAAATCAACAACTCCTTTTAAATCCATCAGATTTAATAAATCCATCACAGGGCTGACTGCTGCCCCCCAAACTGGAGAGACAGGCAAATACACAGAATCACAGTTTACCAGAGCAGAAGCCTTGGAACAGAAGCCCACAGCTTCTGTTTCCTACCACAGAACTGAGGTAGGAAAACTTAAACTGTAATTGATAAACCTCCACACTGGAGGTTCAGTGTGGAAAAGCTAGAGACCTAAAAATGCCAGGTTGGGGTGGGGAGGATCCCATCTTAGGAGGGCCCCCATAATTTTGTAAGTTTTACCTCTAGGAGTTCCACCATGTTTTGTGCAGACTGAAGAAAAATCCCCTCCTGCCTCTCAGTAGGGGGAGGGAAAAGTAACCTTTATGAAATATGGCCAGAGTAGTCTGTTCTTCTTAACAAAGGCCTGCCCTCAAGGGAAACTTTTTTAACAGTGCCTAACTACCTTGGGTATTACTAGAGCCTAAATGATGCAGGCTGGGACATTGGGCCCTCTAGCCTTTTACAAGAGGGAAGATAAATACTCAACTCCAGTCCCCTCTAGCCTTCCTGTTTCACCTAAAGGGAGGGAGGGGGAAAGGATGAGGAGCACTTGTGAAGGTCACAGTTCAAGGGCCCAGGCTCACTAAGAGACTAAGACCTAATCATAGCCTATAGAATGCTTCCCCTCCCCCACACTTTACCACCACATCACTAAAGGGCCAGTTACCACAGTTCCTTTTTCCCAGTACATCATGTCCGGCTTTCAACCAAAAGTTACAAGGCATACCAAAAGACAAAAACAGTTTCAAGAGACAGCACAAGTATCAGAATAAAACTCAGATATGGAAGAGATGTTGGAATTATCAAACCAGGAATTTTCAAAAAAATTTATGATTAATATGCTAAAACCTCTGGTGGGAAAAATGGACAACATTAAGAACAGACAAGTAATGTAAGCAAAGAGTTGGAAACTCTAAGAAAGAATCCAAAGGAAATGCTAGAAATAAAAAACACTATAACAGAAATGAAGAATGCCTTTGATGGGCTATCAGTAGACTGGACATGCCCAAGGAAAGAATAAGTGAGCTGGAATATATGTTAACAGAAACTTCTAAAACTGAAATGCAAAGAGGAAAAGAAGAATGAAGAAGACAGAACAGAATATCCAAGAATTGTGGGGGCAGTTATAAAAGGTATAATGTACACATAATGGGAATAACAGAAGGAGAAGAAAGAGAAAAAGGAACAGAAGAAATGTCTGAACTTACAATTGGTAAGTATTTTCCAATATTAATGACAGACACCAAACCACAGATCCAGGAACCTCAGAGAATACCAAGCAGGATAAATACCAAAAAATCTATACCTAGGCATATCATACTTAAATTATAGAAAAACAAGGACAAAATCTTAAAAGAAGCCAGAGGGGAGAAAAAACCTTACCTATAGAGGAGCAAAAATAAGAATCACATTGGATTTCCCTTCAGAAACCAAGCAAACAAGAAGAGAGAAGGATTGAGTGAAATATTTAAGTGTTGAAAGAAAAAACCACCAACCTAGAATTTGGTATCCAGCCAAATTATCCTTCAAATGTGAAGGAGTAATAAACACTTTCTCAGACAAAGAAAATTGAGAGGATTTGTTGCCAGTAGATCTGCCTTGCAAGAAATGTTAAAATTAAGTTCTTCAGAAAGCAGGAAAATAACACAGTTTAGAAACTTGAAAGAAAGAAGAAAAGAGAGGGAGGGCATTAGAAAAGGAATAAATGGGGAATTCCCTGGTGGTCCAGTGGTTAGGACCCTGTGCTTTCACTGATGAGGGCCTGGGTTCAATCCCTGGTCGGGGAACTAAGAGATCCTGCAAGTTGTGTGGCACAGCAAAAAAAAAAAAAAAAAAAAAAAAAAAAAAAAAAAAAGAAAAAAGGAATTAATGAAGGTAAAATAAGATATTTTATTTTTCTTATTCTTAATTGACCTAACAGATAACAGTTTGTTCAAAATAATAATAGCAATGTTAGCAGTAATAGCAATACTTAATAAGTGTGATAGCTAAAGGATAAGTGAAATGAATGACAGCACTATTATAAGGAACGGGGCAGGGGGGAATTGGGAATACTCTGTTATAAGGTACTTGCACTACTCATGAAGTGGTATAGTGTTATTTGAAAGTGAACTTGGACTAGTTGTAAATGTATATTGCAAACTCTAGGGCAACCACTAAAAAAAAAGTATAACTGATATGCTAAGAGAGAGAGAATATGGAGTCACATATAAAATGTTCAGTTAAAAGCAGAGAAGGCAACACCCCCATGTTCATTGCAGCATTATTTACAATAGCCAAAATATGGAAACAACCTATGTGTCCATCAACAGAAGAATAGATAAAGAAAATGTGGTATATACATATACAATGGACTATTCAGCCATAAAAAAGAATGAAATCTTGGCATTTGCAAAAACATGGATGGCCTTGAGGGTATTATGCTAAGTGAAATAAGTCAGACAAAGACAAATACAGTATGATCTCACTTATATGTGGAATCTTTAAAAAATAAAACCATGCTCGTAGATACAGGAACAGATTGGTGGTTGCCAGAGATGGCGGGGGCCAGTGGGGGGGGTGGCTGGTGGTAGGTGGGCAAATGGGTGAAGGGCATCAAAAGGTACAAACTTCCAGTTATAAAATAAGTAAGTCATGGGGATGTAATATACAGCATGGTGACTATAGTTAATAATACTGAATTGCAATATTTGAAGCTTGCTGGGAGAGCAGATCTTAAAAGTCCTTATCACAAGAAAAAAATTTTTTCTGTAACTATGTATGGTGACAGATGTTAACTAGACTTATTGTGGTGATCATTTTTCAATATATACAAATATCAAATCATGTTGCACACCTGAAACTAATATAATGTTATATGTCAGTTATATCTCATAAAAAGAAAAAAGGCAGAAAAAGAGAAGACAAAACACACACACACACACACACACACACACACACAAAACAAGGACAATGAGTAGAAAACAGGAATAAATATTAACCCAACCATATCAATAATCACTTTAAACATCAGTGGTCTGAATACACCAAATAAGGGACTTCCCTGGTGGCTCAGTGGTTAAGAATCCACCTGCCAATGTAGGGGACACGGGTTCGAGCCCTGGTCTGGGAAGATCCCACATGCCGCAGAGCAACTAAGCCTGTGCGCCACAACTACTGAGCCTGCGCTCTAGAGCCCGCGTGCCACAACTACTGAAGTCTGTGCGCCTAGAGCCCGTGCTCCACAAGAGAAGCCACTGCAACGAGAAGCCTGCGCACCACAATGAAGAGTATCCCCACTCGCCGCAACTAGGGAAAGCCTGTGCACAGCAATGAAGACCCAACACAGCCAAAAAAAAAAAAATGTATATATATGGATGGCAAAAAAGCACTTGAAAAGATGCTCAATATCATCATTACCATTAGGGAAATGCAAATTAGAACATGAGAAAACACTACATACCTTTTTTAAAAAAATATTTATTTGGCTGCGCCGGGTCTTAGTTGTGGCATGCAGGATCTTTCAGTTGCAGCATGCAGGATCTCTAGTTGCAGCATGTGAACTCTTAGTTGCAGCATGTGGGATCTAGTTCCCTGACCAGGGATCGAACCCGGGCCCCCTGTATTGGGAGTGCAGAGTCTTAACCACTGCGCCAGCAGGGAAGTCCCCCAACTGCTTTTTTAATGTCTCCACGTGGATGCTTCACAGGCATCTAAAAAATCACATGCTTAAAACTAAGTTCTCAACAGTCTTTTACGGTAAATCTATTCTTCCAAATTATTCAAGCCAAAAACCTTGGGATCAACAAATTCTGATGTCTCTACCTTCAATATAAACCCAGAATTCAGCCACTTCTGATCACCTGCACTGCCAATACACTATTCCATAGCACACTGTGGCAGAGATTGCTAGCTGCTCACCTAATCCGGGCTTTCCGCTTCTTCTTGGGGACACATTTCCCAGCCTCCCTTGCAGTTAGGTATGGCCAGACAATGAAATTATAAACAACAGAATGTGAGAACAAATTTCACGTGTCACTTTCAGCCTGACCATGTAAAACTCCCAAGCATACTCCTATATTCTTTCTCCCCTTCCAGCTTGCTACAATAGAGATTGCTCTCTACCTTACCCCTACGGATGACCTTGGTAGCCATGTGTTGAAGATACTGAAGTCCTATCAGCCTAGGTTTCTGAATGACTGCATTGAGAACTGTCCCAGTGACCTGTTCACCCACCTGGTACTCTAAGATGAGCAATAAAGAAATTTGTTTGTTTGAGCCAGTGGGCAATGGGAAACTGATATTGGAGGATGGAAAGATGGAGAGTCTTATTAAATGACAGCAAAATGCTTGATTAAGGTAACACCTGTATTAAAAAGAAGTGCGGGGGCTTCCCTGGTGGCGCAGTGGTTAAGAATCCGCCTGCCAATGCAGGGGACATGGGTTCGATCCCTGGTCCGGGAAGATCCCACATGCCACGGAGCAACTAAGCCCGTGCGCCACAGCTACTGAGCCCGTGTGCCACAACCACTGAAACTTGCGCGCCTAGAGCCTGTGCTCTGCAACAAGAGAAGCCACCGCAATGAGAAGCCCGCGCAAAAAAAAAAAAAAAAGAAGTCAGGCCAAGTGCCTCCTGAGCCGATGGTTTTAGGGAAACAGGATGGAAAGCAATGTTAATAGTGTGTATTGATGGTTACTTGCTGTGTTTAACAAGGTATTATTACAAGAAAGGGTAAAGCTCAGGCCAGAATTGGCGGATTCAAGGGCAAAAAGGAAAAGAGTTAAGAAATTGGGGAATACAGGGCTAGAAAATCTGTTTTTTTTTTGTTTTTTTTTTCGGTACGCGGGCCTCTCACTGTTGCGGCCTCTCCCGTTGGGGAGCACAGGCTCCGGACGCGCAGGCTCAGCGGCCATGGCTCACAGGCCCAGCCGCTCCGC
>NC_041234.1:23961732-23964231 GCF_002837175.3 Physeter macrocephalus | reverse complement strand
ACGGGCCCAGCCGCTCCGCGGCATGTGGGATCTTCCCAGACCGGGGCACAAACCCGTGTCCCCTGCATCGGCAGGTGGACTCTCGACCACCGCGCCACCAGGGAAGCCCAAAGCTCCTGTTTCTGAATCCCCCAAAACAAGAGAGAAGACCGAAAAAGGCTTTGTGTGACAGAGGGTAAAGGACGGGCGCTATCAGGACATGCTGGTGGCCTTGCACATCTCCATATAGGCCACATAAGCAAGGCCTGTGAGCAGTCTGACCGGACTTGGCAGAAGGCTCTGTGATTCCTCCTGGAACAGGGGGAGATAAGGACGGGAGGGGCTGCCAGGCAGTTTCTGCCCACTATCTTGTGGGAGACTGCCACAAGGCCATTTCTCACCCATCTCCCTGTTTCTGGGGAGGGCAACACTTTCTACCCTCCCCACTGTTCCGCTACGGTTCAGCTGCTGGCTTCCGTGGCTATCTAGAAAACTGCTTGGCTGTAGTTTAGAATTGGCTTCTCCCCAGCAGAACGACTTAGCAGGCCAGTGGTCTGTCATTTGGCTCCTTGTATTCAGCGTTACGCTGTGGAACTGGGACGTGGGGAGCGGAGACCATGCTGATCTCGCTTATGTGGTCTCTGTAATATACAGTCTAAATGCATTTGGCCTCATTATCTTTTACCACCCTAACAGCTGCAATAGTATCAGCCACCAGGCCACAGCTTAGGGACTGCTTGAGCACTTGACACAAAGGCACATTAAGACTCCTCACTTAAAAAGAAAAAAAAAAAGACTCCTCAGTTAAACAGAGGGACTCTGCCCTGAAGCAAAAATCAGACTGAGTATAAAATAGATAACCAACAAGGACCTACTGTATAGCACAGGGAACTATACTCAATGTTTTGTAATAACCTATAAAAATATATATATATGTATAACTGAATCACTTTGCTCTACACCTGAAACTAACACAACATTGTAAATCAACTATATTTCAATTAAAAAAAATTTTTTTTTGCGCCAGCCCGAGAGGAGTGTCTGCTCACCGTGGGGTGGGGGGGGCTGGGAGCTGAGCTTCGGGCTTGCTTCAGTCGGATCCCAGGGAGAGGTCTGGAGTTGGCAGAGTGAAAACAGCCTGAAGGGGTTAGTGCGCCACGGCTATGCGCCACGGCTAGCCGGGAGGGAGTCCGGGAGAAGTCTGGAGCTGCCGAAGAGGCAAGAGACCTTTTCTTCCCTCTTTGCTTCCTGGTGCGCGAGGAGAGGGATTTAAGCGCGCCGCTTCAAGGAGCTCCAGAGACGGCCGCGGAGCTGCCGAAGAGACAGGAGACTTTTTCTTACCTCGGTTTCCTGGTGCGCGAGGAGAGGGCTTTAAGCGCGGCGCTTAAAGGAGCTCCAGAAACGGGCGCGAGCCGCGCGGACCCCAGAGACGGGTGTGGGACGCTAGGGTTGCTGCTGCCGCCACCAAGAGGCCTGTGTGCGAGCACAGGTCATTCTCCACACCTCCCCTCCCGGGAGCCTGTGCAGCCCGCCAGCGCCGGGGTCCCGGGATACAGGGACAACTTCCCCGGGAAAACGCACGCACGGCGCGCCTGAGGCTGGTGCAACGTCACGTTGGCCTCTGCTGCCGCAGGCTCGCCCCGCATCCGTACCCCTCCCTCCCCCCGGGCCTGAGTGAGTTGAGGAGGTGGACTTTGGGAGAAAGATATATTACTATTTTCCCCTTTTTCTCTTTTTGTGAGTGTGTATGTGTGTGCTGCTGTGTGAGATTTTGTCTGTATAGCTTTGCTTTCACCATTTGTCCTAGGGCTCTGACCGACCCATTTTTTTTTTGTTTCTTTGTTTGTTTTTAATAAAATTTTTCTTCTTAATAATTATTTTTTATTTTAATAACTATATAACTATATTTTATCCTACTTTATTTTGTCTTCTTCCTTTCTTTTTTCCTTTCTTCCTTCCTTTCTTCCCTCCTTCCTTCCTTTCTTCCTTCCTTCCTCCCTTCCTTCCTCCCTTCTTTCCTCCCTTCCTTCCTTCCTTTCTTCCTCCCTTCCTTCCTTCCTTTCTTCCTCCCTTCCTTCCTCTCTTCCTTCCTTCCGTCCTTCCTTTCTTGCTTCCTTCCTTTCTTCCTTCCGTTCTTCCTTCCTTCCTTTCTTTCCTTTCTCTTTTTTCTCACTTTTATTCTGAGCCGTGTGGATTAAAGGCTCTTGGCGCTCCAGCCAGGCGTCAGGGCTGTGTCTCTGAGGTGGGAGAACCAACCTCAGGACACTGGTCCACAAGAGACCTCCCAGCTCCACGCAATATCAAACGGCGAAAATCTCCCAGAGATCTCCATCTCAACACCAAGACCCAGCTTCACTCAAGGACCAGCAACGTACAGTGCTGGACACCCTATGCCTAACAAATAGCAAGACAGGCCTACAGCCCCATCCATTAGCAGAGAGGCTGCCTGAAATCATAATAAGGGTACCAACATCCCCAAACACACCACCAGACGTGGACCTGCCCACCAGAAAGACAAGA
>NC_041234.1:23957500-23957834 GCF_002837175.3 Physeter macrocephalus | reverse complement strand
CATATACCCTGAGAAAACCATATTTCAAAAAGAGTCATGTACCAAAATGTTCATTGCAGCTCTATTTACGATAGCCAGGACATGGAAGCAACCTAAGTGTCCATCAACAGATGAATGGATAAAGAAGATGTGGCACATATATACAATGGAATATTACTCAGCCATAAAAAGAAATGAAACTGAGTTTTTTGTAATGAGGTGGATAGACCTGGAGTCTGTCATACAGAGTAAAGTAAGCCAGAAGGAGAAAAACAAATACCGTATGCTAACAAATATATGTGGAATCTAAGAAAAAAAAATGTCATGAAGAGATTAGTGGTAGGACAGGAATAAA
>NC_041234.1:23935675-23957227 GCF_002837175.3 Physeter macrocephalus | reverse complement strand
GGTGGGATAGGGAGGGTGGGAGGGAGGGAGACGCAAGAGGGAAGAGATGTGGGAATATATGTATATGTATAACTGATTCACTTTGTTGTAAAGCAGAAACTAACACACCATTGTAAAACAGTTATACTCCAATAAAGATGTTAAAAAAAATTCTTTTTTAAAATCAGATTGAGGGTGGTGGTGTCCCTCGTTCTTATCTGAGCCTGTTGTTTGAGACGGCAGCAAGGTAGCCACCATTCATTTGAAAAGGGAAAAGCATGGGAAGAAGGAGGAAAATACATAAAGCAGACTTAACTATGTCTAGGAAGGAACTTTGAATATGGTTACGGAACGGGAAACTGCCTAGAAGCAAAAAGATCAGAAGCCTACCCAGGTTTGAGGGAATTGAATTGCCAAAGAAACCAAGAGCCCAGTCTGGAAAACAACCCTTGGGGGCTTCCCTGGTGGCGCAGTGGTTGAGAATCTGCCTGTCGATGCAGGGGACACGGGTTCGTGCCCCGGTCCGGGAAGATCCCACATGCCGCGGAGCGGCTGGGCCCGTGAGCCATGGCCGCAGGGCCTGCGCGTCCGGACCCTGTGCTCTGCAATGGGAGAAGCCACAACAGTGAGAGGCCTGCATACCGCAAAAAAAAAAAAAAAAAGAAAAAAAAAGAAAAACAAACAGAAAATAAACAACCCTTGGGCAGGAGTGAGCTGTAAAGCTGATGTGCTCTCCAATCCCCATAATTATCTCTGACCCCCCTATCCCACTTGCCCCCCCTCACTCTGTATTCCAACCAACCAGCCTTCGGACCATTCCTTCAACGCGATAAGCGTATTCTCACCTCAGATCCTAGGCCTTTGTTGTTTCCCCTGCCTGAAAATTTCTTTTTCCAGATATTGACATGGCCAAGTACACCATGGATCCCAGCCCCAGGTATGCCTAGGGGTAATTGAAAGAAACCCCTAGGTCTAGTTTTCTCCTGCAGATGCCACTCCCACTGGCACAGGGTCCATTGTTAGTGGCATAAAACAAAAGCTATGGGTAACCTAATTGCTCTGCCCCAGCGTCAAGCAAGGACTTCAGAGCCCCACAAATGTAACTACAGTAAGTCCCCTATATACAAACCTTTAAGTCGTGAACTTTCAAAGATGCAAACGTGCATTCGCATGTTAATTCACGTGTCTGGCGTACATTGTCACGTGCGTGCATCCTCTACAAGTGGTTGTGCTTTTGTGCACTTTACTGTACAGTACTGTATAGAGTATAGTAGTACAGTAGCTTTATTTCAAGCCCGGGATGTCCTGAAGCAAGCATAAAAGCAGCGGTGATGTAGCTGGTACTAAGAAGTGCCAGCTGTTTATTGTACTACTGTACTTTTCAAGGTACTGTACTGTAAGATTAAAAATGTTTATTTTTTGTTTGTTTTTTATGTATTATTTGTGTAAAAAGTATTATAAACCTATTACAGTACAGTCCTATATAGCCGATTGTGTTAGTTGGGTACCTAGGCTAACTTTGCTGGACGTACAAACACGCTCTCGGAACAGAACTCGTTTGTATGTAGTGGACTTACTGTCATTATTTCCTGGAGTAGTTAGGGGCTGTCCCATAGGCCCAGGAACAAGCCCATATCAACAGTCTCTTTGAGACTTCTCTCAGGGGACACCACAGACACTGCTGCCACTCTGAAGGCACCATTTGGTGTCTCCTGCAGCATTACAGTTAGTCCTGCCCTGGTAGCCCCATGGACAGTAGGGTGCAGAAGATGCCTGGTGGTTTGTGGGGTGTTTGGGGTGAACAGCTAGCTTTCTCCCCACTGGGTTAACCTCTGCTAAAGGGGCCCAGAGCAGTGCCAGATGGGAAATGTAGGCTAAGGCAGCTCTACTGAGTCCTGTAGTGAGAAGGGCATTGGCACCCTCCTAGTACTCTTTTTTTTTTTTTTTTTTTTTTTTTTTTGTGGTATGCGGGCCTCCCACCGCCGTGGCCTCTCCCGCCGCGGAGCACAGGTTCCGGCCGCGCAGGCCCAGCGGCCATGGCTCACGGGCCCAGCCGCTCCATGGCATGCGGGATCTTCCCGGACCGGGGCACGAACCCGCGTCCCCTGCATCGGCAGGCGGACTCTCAACCACTGCGCCACCAGGGAAGCCCAACCTCCTCATACTCTTGCCTTTTAGGTGCTCTGAGATCCAATTTCCAATGTGGGGAGGTTTCCCCGAACAAACAAGCAATTCTCGGACACCAGCAGGGTGTCCAAGAATGCAACTCAGGTCATCTCAGTTCTGACGCCATCTACCCAGAAACAGCATCAGATTCCACAGGTTGACGGTTCAGTCCTACAGGACTGCCCCCAACCCACCCCCATTTCAGATGCCAGTCACAAGCCCGGGCTGTTACCTGTGCTTCTGACAAACTGGGTATAGATTGGAGGTTCCAACCTTGCCCTCCTTGGCAACTCAGTTCAGACACCAGGCCCAAGTCCAGGTTGTGACCTGTACTTCGGACCAACTGGCTTGGTTCCAACAACCCCCTCCTTGGGTTCATTAATTTGCTAGGGCAGCTCACAGAGCTCAGAGGAACATTATACTCACTAGATCACTGGTTTATTATAAAAGGCTACAACTCAGGAAGCCAGATGGAGGAGATGCATAGAGCAAGGTGTGGGGAAAGGGTGCAGAGCTTCCATGCCCTCCCTGGGCTCAGCACTCTTCCCACGTCTCCACATGTACCCAAACCCGGAAGCTCTCTGAACCCTGTACTTTTAGGTGTTTATGCAGGCTTCGTTACACAGGCACGATCGATTAAGTCATTGGCCATTGGTGATGGATTCAACTTCCAGCTCCCCTCTCCTCCCCTGATGTCAGGAAGTGGGACTGAAAGTTCCAACCCTCTGATCAAAAAGTTGGTCCCCCTGGCAACCAACCCCCATTCTTAGGTACAAAAGCCACATCATTAACATAATAAAAGACACCTTTGTGGCTCTCATCACTTAGGAAGTTCCAAAGGTTTTAGTAACTGCCAGAATTGGGGACCAAAGATATCTATTTCTTATTATAGGTCACAGTATCACAGTCCACTCCCTGGTCTTCAGATATGGATCCCTACAGCAAAACAATCATAAACGTCAAAAGATACCAGCCCATTACTAGAATCCCATTCAGTCATTAATAAATATCCAATCCAGCATCAGATCGTATGAAAATGTCTCACAGGGAGAGGCCACTAAGGTTTGCAAGCTTCAATTTGATCTTGTCAGGTGCCAAAAGCAGGAGTGGTGTCAGCAGTATATGGCTTCATCCTTTCAGGCATCTGGTATGAGACAATATCACCCCTTGCTCTGAGCCTCTTTTGAGATGTTAACATAATATTGGATGTCCCTCATTACATAACCCATTTATTTAGTCATTCCCTTACCCTCAGCTACTATTTTTTCCTTCTCTCCATTTATATCCAAATTTTCCTACCTTTGGAAGGGACATTAGGTTCGGTCATGGTGCTCGTCTAGATCGTAGGCAGCAATACTAGTCTAGAAAGCGCCTCCCCCTCAGTGCACATCTGGTCAGATAAAGTTACACAGGCACAGAACTAGCGGGCTATCTTTACCTCCAGGCAATATAGCTGCATTCACTGTTAATCCCAATTTTGTCAGATGGGGTGAAGGCACATCCTGCCCCATCAGGCCCTCAGGAATTCTGACACAGAGGTTAAAAACACAGTTACAGTTTCTTGCTCAGGAATCATCCCTGTTTCCAGCCCTGGTCCTGTGACCCCTACATCAAGTAAGGAGAAAAAACAGCTGAAGTGATGTGGGGAGAAAAAATACCAGCACCTTCCCCTTCCCCCCAGATCCACCAGAAAAACAGAGAAATCTACCCAGTGAGGAAAGCCCCACTCATGTGAGTGGTGAAGGCGTGGAAGCCAGCCCTTCAGGCTTCTATCCCCCGTTATAGACCACCACTGTTCTAACTGCCCCTTTCGACTCTCTATCAAACTCTGAGGAGGATACCTCGCTGTCCATTCTTGGACATTATGAGCTGGTGAAGTGTGCTCCTTGGTCTGAAGAAACGATGCTCGGATGTCCAAATTGGTGCGCTATCTTGTGTTCGCGTTCTTTCCTGACACCCTGAGCGTTTGCATCTCCCGCCGGGTATGCACAGCCCAGGCCAGAGTCAGCATCGTGCCGGTCAGGACCCATTTGGAGCCCCCAGCGCTTCCAGCCTCAGCCTCCCTTGCCAGCTATGGTCAAAGCCTTCCCACCAGAATCTGCCACGCAGCCCTCCGCACTCTCTGTCTCTCTTGCTGACAGAACAGCTTATTGGCATCTTGCGCCTCTGAGGGAACAAGAGGACTTCATGGAGATCCACACCATCTCTGTGTTGCTGCAGCGTCCCCATGTCCACTCATCTCACAGACCCAGGTGGCCACCTCCAGCGATCACACAGGGATGAATATCTGCTTGTTGATTCCAGTCACCTCCCAAACCTGGAAGGGGGTTCTTCCGACAAGCATCGACATGTCCTCCTTTAATGCACCCCTCAAATTTCCACAGTGATTTCCATACGGGCATCCCTTTAATAGGCCAGGTTTCCACTGCCCTCTGTCTGACTGTATGGCCAGGCCATTGGCCGCTGCCCATGAGTCAGTAAAAACCCAAAGACAACATTGTTCAATTCTTCCCTCACTGCTTCCCACCGAACTGATTTGTTTTTACCTTTTTCGATCAAGGATATTGTCCATTTACTGTGGAACTGCTGTCCACAAACCAAGCAGCTCTTTCTCTGTCAGTCGAGAGCTGTTTACAGGGCACTGTCCAAGTGATGACAGAATCCAGCAGCTCCTCACACAGTTCCAGAGTCAGTCCTAGGAGAAGAGAAGCTCCCCGCTCCTAACTATCTCCTCCTTGCATTCTCCCAATAACAAGATCCTGTGTAACCCATTTCCATATTGTTCTGGAACTCTTCTGGGCACTCCATCCCCGTTAGAGTGTTTCTGACATCACCCGAGACATTGTGGGTATTTCGGTTTCAAGATCACTTTAAGTCCTTCAGTCATAGGGGTAGCTTCAATTAATAATGCCTGATTGCAAGGTAGTAAATAGCCCTCAGATGGGAATTCTCTAGTTCCAAGTCCCTGCTGTTGCCGGGAGCGGTCATGCACTCTTGCCGTAAGTTCCAGTCTACGCTCCACGTAGGGCTATGGCACAGAGGATTTGTCCCTACTGGCACTCCAGCTTCTATTCCACGCTGTGTGGGCTCAGGCAGTCTTACTGGTTCCCATTTAGCAAGTGCCATTAATATTGCTCGAGGAGTGGAGTTACGTGCCTTCTGTTTTACAGTCCTCGGTGGGGGGAACATTCCCCAGTCAGATACAATGTCCGTCCCCATGACACAATCAGGTAAAAGACACACCACCACTTCACATAAAGCCTGTTCCAACATACCAATTCTCTACAAACATTTACCTTAATTCCACCATCAATTACGTTCCTAAGTGTAGCCTCTCTTAGGACTTCATCCACAGGTTTGGATTTTACAGCACTAGGGAGGGGAAGTGTTCCCCAGCCAGACGTAATAGCCATTCCCATAAAACATTCAGGTAAAGCTGACACCACTTCTTGACATAATACCTGCTTACACATTTCAACTTTCAGGATTCTATCGACCATTACATTTTTACTTTCTCTCTATCTAATCGTAGCCCGAGTAAGGGCTTCACCAATGGGTTCATGGGATTCTCATATCAATGAGTACTGGAAACTTCTCTTCTCCACCCCCTGACCATTTTACTCACTCTTGTGTAAAAGGCTTTAGGTCCCCAGCAAGTGGTCGAGCCTAGGGACCCTGACCCTTTTGTCAATCTTTATCTTGATTAATAGGCCTAAGCACTGCCCCAAGCAATTACTGGTCATGTTTCTCATTATGATGTTTGCTTTCCAGATTTGTTTTTTAAATTAATTTATTTTTGAATGCCTTGCGTCTTCGTTGCTGTGTGCGGGCTTTCTCTAACTGTGGAGAGGGGGCTACACTTCGTTGCAGTGCGTGGGCTTCTCACTGCGGTGGCTTCTCTTGTTGTGGAGCCTGGGCTCTAGGCACGCGGGCTCAGTTGTTGTGGCTCTCAGGCTCTAGAGTGCAGGTTCAGGAGTTGTGGCGCACAGGCTTAGCTGCTCTGCGGCATGTGGGATCTTCCTGGACCAGGCCTCGAACCCGTGTCCCCTGCATTGGCAGGCGGATTCTTAACCACTGTGCCACCAGGGAAGTCCCATTTTCCAGATTTTTTAATTTCTCCAGACTCGGGTAAGTAGAGCCGACTTGTTTGGGGCCCTTTAATATTGGGGGTAAACAGGGGTCCTTTTGGCCCACCGAACCTTAGGTAGTGCTATGTTAAACCTTTGTTTTGGGGAGTTTGGTGGCCTAATGGTTAGGATTCCGGTCTTTCACTGCCGTGGCCCAGGTTCAATCCCTGGTTAGGGAACTGAGATCCCGCAAGCCGCATGGCGCAGTCAAAATAAACAAATAAAATAAATCTTTGTTTTAACCCCATCAATGTCCATTTTATTCATCCCATTTCTTAATAACCATCTAAAGAGTCCCACCCTACTGGGACGAGTCCCCGAGACCCTCCCTTTTTTTTTTTTTCCTTGAAGCTATTATTTATTTAATTATCATTCCAGAATTTCCATCTATTTCTAGTGGTTTCTTTGGCCATGCCGCGTGACTTGCGGGATCTTAGTTTCCCGACCAGGGATCGAACCCATGCCCCCTGCAGTGGAAGCGCGGAGTCTTAACCACTGGCTCGCCAGGGAAGTCCCAGGACTCTCCTTTGTGATTCCTCTTTGTTTCACCCCAGTCAATATTCAGCATATTTCTTAAGAACAATTTAAAAGTTTCCATAGGGAAAAAAAGTCGACTCTCCTCTCAGCGTCTTCCCATTCTCTTGTTAATTAACCTAAAGTTTTTAATTAGCATCTGTAAGACCCTTGAGGGGAAGCAGAATAGCAAATTCGTTATGACTTCCCAAACTAGTTCACAATTTTGTAACAACAAGGTTAGATGTACCTCCCCACCCCCATTCATCCTTTCTCTTCCCAAAACACAAGTTTCTATGAGACAGGGCCGTTCTAGCAAATCCCACTTCACTGACACCCATTCTTGGATTCCTGGACCCAATTTGAATGTGTGTGGGTTTTTTGGTGGGAGGGGGGTGCTTCCCACACAACACCAAATAATTCTCGGACACCAGTAGAGTGTCCAAGAATTCAGCTCAATTCTGACACTACTTGGAGACAGCATCAGATTCCACAGGTTAAGGGTTCAGTCCTACAAAACTGACCCTCACCCCCACCCCCCAACTTCTGAAACTAGTCGCAAGCCCAGGTTGTGACCTATACTTCTGACCAACTGGCTAAGTTCCAGTGACCCCCTCCTTGGGTTCAATTAATTTGCTAGAGTAGCTCAAAGAACACAGAGAAACAATTTACTTACTAGATCACTGGTTTATTATAAAAGGATATAACTCAGGAACAGCCAGATGGAAGAGATCCTTAGGGCAAGGTGTAGGGAAAGGACGAGCAGCGTCCATGTCCTCTCCAGGAGCACCACTCTCCCCAGATAACCACGTGTTCACCAACCCAGAAGCTCTGTGAACCCTACCGGTTTGGGATTTTAAGGAGGCTTCATTACTTAGTCAAGATTGATCAAATTATTGGCCATTGGCAACGGATTCAACCTCCAGCTCCCCTCCCCTCCTCCAGGGTTAGAAGGTGGGACTGAAAGTGCCAACCCTCTAATCACAAGGTTGGTTCCCCTGGCAACCAGCCCCCATCCTTAGGTGCAGTTCTGGAGTCACCTCATTAACATAACAAAGACACTTTTGTTGCTCTCATCTCTTAGGAAATACCAAGCATTTAAGGAACTCTGCTAGAAATGAGGATGAAGACCAACTATATATTTCTTTTTTTTTTTTAAATAAATTTACTTATTTATTTATTTTTGGCTGCGTTGGGTCTTCGTTGCTGTGCGTGGGCTTTCTCTAGTTGCGGCGAGCGGGGGCTACTCTTCGTGTGGTGCGTGGGCTTCTCATTGCGGTGGCTTCTCTTGTTGCAGAGCACAGGCTCTAGGCGCATGGGCTTCAGTAGTTGTGGCTCGGGGGCTCTAGAGTGCAGTCTCAGTAGTTGTGGCGCACAGGCTTAGTTGCTCCGCGGCATGTGGGATCTTTCCGGACCAGGGCTCGAACCCGTGTCCCCTGCATTGGCAGGCGGATTCTTAACCACTGTGCCACCAGTGAAGTCCTATATTTCTTATTATAAACCACAATATCACAGCTTGTAAATTGGAACTACATTTTGGAAGACATATTTTTAACATCTAATGCAAGTTTAAAAATATGCATTCTCCCTGACCCAGCATTTCTACTACTCTGTATCTAACTTAGGGAAACACTCCTAAACTGGTACAAAGACACAGAGACATGGATATTAATCATAGAATTTTGTTAATTCTGAACATAGACCGACAGTGAAATAAACAATGGCATATGCACATTAGGGAATATTATGCAGCAGTTTAAAAGAAATAGGTGGATCTATGTGTCATAATATGGACAGACTTCCAAGACAAATTGTTTTGTGAATAAAGCAAATTGCAAGAAGACATGTATACTACGAAATAAAAAGAAAAACCTACAAAATAATGTCATGTATGTTTTATATTCATATATATGTAGAAAAACACATGTATCAATAAATGATCATTGATAACAGTGGTTACCTCCAGGGAGGAAGGAAGAGAAGGGAATCAGGATGGAGGATGGTGATTGAGAGGACTTTAGCCTTATGCTTAATGACTAAGTGTCTTTCAAAGATAATGAATGCTTATGTAATGAGAAATTAATTTTTTATAAAGGCATTTGGCTGTGTAGCAAACATTGTCACACCCCACACCCCTCCCGCCCTTGTTCCCTCTCCCTTATCACTTTAGTGCACACTGGCCCAACTTCCAGTGCTAGCTCCTGGAGTACTTTGCCTGAGGGTTTTCTCTTGCCACTGGAGCCTGCCCTGCTGCAGGTGTCGACTTTGCCACCCCTGTGGCTGATGGGAAATGCTGGAAAATGAACCTCCCTGGAAGCAGCCTTCAAGCAATGACTGATGGGTGTACCTTTCAGTCAGGGACCAGTCAGAAGGCAGAAGCCACATTAGTTATTTGAAGAGGCAGGATTTCATATAAAAAAATGTGAAGTAGGCGTAAAGTTGTTAAGTAGGTAACTCAAATGGTGAAGAGAGCTCTAAGGTATCTTGGAGTTGAAAGCAGAAAGCTGCTACCACCCCCAGGGCTTGGGTACAAAGGAAAGAGAATGGAATTATTACAACTTAGAAGCTTAGAGGATGGGCTCCATGGGGCTGGGACCCAGACCTCTGGGGAGGGGCTACTGCTCACCTCATGCTGGTGTTTGTGATGGGGGTTTGATGAGGCTCGTTCTGTGAACGCTGGAAAACTGCAAACTGGATTCAGCTTTTAAACCTCAAAGGCGCTGCTGGTTTAGGGGTGAAGAAATGCTCCTGGGGGGATGCTGACAGAGGCAGAAAGCTGGCAGGAAGGAGCAAGGAAGAATAGAAAGGAGTTTAAGTTCCTTCATTCTTCTCCAGCCCTGCAGTCTCCCTCTATCACCCCCCTATAGTCAGAGTCTGAGGGGGAGCAGTTGGCAAAGCAGAAATGTGGATGGTAGAAACCCATCCCCAGAATCAAAAGGGATAGAAGGGTGAGTTTGAAGGTTAATAACCTAAGAGCTTAATAACATACACAAAAATAAAGAGGCAAGTTTAAGGAGCCCCAGTTTATCTATCACTCAGCTTCAATAGTTATTACCCCTGTAGCTTTCTTGGGTCGTTTATTCCCCTCCATATTTTTCCCCGACAGTATTTTAAAGCAAATCACATAATTTCACCCATAAAAACTTAAGTATCTACCAGGATACAGACTTTAAGAACACAATACAACTGTCACACCTAACAAAATTAACACTAATTCTTTAATATCACCCATGTTCAAATGATTCTGATTGTCTCAAAATTGACTTTTTAGAATTGGTTTGTTTCAGTCAAGACCCAAACAATATCCAGATATTGTTTTGGTTAATCCGTCTCTTAAGTCTCTTTTAATCTATGACCCTTCCTTCCCCTTTCTCTTTCCCTTTTATATCATTAATTCACCAAAGAAACCACGTCTTTTGTCCTGTAGAATGTCCCATACCCTAAATTTGTCTTGTTGTACCCTGTTGGTATCATTTAACATGTTCCTCTGTCCTCTGTCCTCTTTTCTATTTTTTTATTTTTTCAATTAATTAATTTATTTTTTAGCTACATTGGGTCTTTGTCGCTGCGCGCGGGCTTTCTCTAGTTGTGGCGAGCGGGGGCTACTCTTCATTGTGGTGCACGGGCTTCTCATTGCGGTGGCTTCTCTTGTTGTGGAGCACGGGCTCTAGGCGAGTGGGCTTTAGTAGTTGTGGCACGCGGGCTCAGTAGTTGTGGCACACGAGCTCTAGCGCGCAGGCTCGGTAGTTGCAGCACACAGGTTTAGTTGCTCCACCGCATGTGGGATCTTCCCAGACCAGGGATGGAACCCATGTCCCCTGCATTGGCAGGTGGATTCTTAACCACTGTACCACCAGGGAAGTCCCTCTGTCCTCTTTATTTTCTGTGAGCTGGTAGTTACACCTGGAGCCCTGGTTAGATTCAGGTTTAGTTTTTTGCCAAGGACATTTCATAGGGTGCTGTGTACTTCCTATTACACCTCATTGGAAGGTATAAAGGGGATTTATTTTAAATTGAGGTAAAATTATTAAATTGAGGTATACTTGACATACAATAAAATATATAAAAATTAAGTGGACAGCTGGAAGAATATTTACGTATTATGCAACCATGAAACCACCACTTAGATCAAGATATTAAAGCATTTCCATAACCCAGACCATTCCTTCATGAGATGGTGATTTTCCAAATCTGATATTCTTTCAGGGCTTGAATTCTTTTATAATGAAGAACTTTCCCATTAATTCTGGATGCTCTGAAACATAGTTGGGCAGGAAAAATGTTTATTTTTTTTCCATTCTTTGCCAATTTTATGATTAATAAGTTGGAGTCCTAGCAGCCTCCAAAAAGTGACCAGTGAGGTTTTATTTATTTTTTAGTATCATTATTAACTCATGGAGTTTTAAAATATTTGATGTATAAATACATATACTACTTTGCAGTCATTATGCTTTTTGATGCTCAAATTATCCTATCTTCGGCCAGTGAGAATCCCTCAAAAGTTGGTTCCTTAGTCGTTTAACTTGACTCTTGTAGTCCTTAACTTCTAGTAAGACAGAATATTCCAGGTTCTTCATTTATATTTCCAGCCTCATAATTGAAATTAGCCATTTTCCTAAAGAATTCTGCATGTTTATTTGTGTTAAGTTATATTTAGTCACCACAAATATGTATTTGTTGCTGTGTATTTATTGCTATTATGTTGTTATTTCTCTTAGGTCTTTTAGTGCACAGAGCTAGGAAAGACATTTTTTTTAGAGAAAAAAAAGTAATGAATTAATACTGCTATTTCCAATTCAAATTAAAGAGCAAAGAATTTTTACTTATTTCTTTGATTTTGTGTTTGTATCTTTTTTATTTCATGTATAAAATCTTGGTTCTTAATGATGTTAACATAACGACTTATTTGCTTTAATTCTACTATATAGATAGAATGGTGTCATGGTAACAATACCAATATCATTGCTTACAATTAGACCACTGAATGTCATTTAAGATTTATTTGCAGTTCTTTTTGTCCTTAGGATCTATCCCACTAGGGATGTACGGTAAAAATACTGTTTGCAAGTCACCTGAAGTAATTATTGTCTGTGTAGTTTTGCCACCAGCTTGATAGTTAGGTTTATTTGTTTCCCTTTGTCTTGAATTTTTAAGGACTGCTTTTTTTTCCTTTTATTTATATTCAGTTTTTTAATTATTTAAAACAATTTTATGGCTCCAACGTGTATTCATGATCTCTTATTGCATAACAAATTAAACCAAACAGCAGTGTAACAAATATTCATTATCTCACAGTTTCTGAGGATCAGAAATCTAGGATGGCTTAGCTGGATGGTTCTAGCTCAGGGTATCTCATGAAATACAGTCTAGATGTCAGCCAGGGCTGTAGTCATCTCAAGGTTTAACTGGGGCTGAATGATCTGCTTCCAAGATGGTTCACCCATGTAGCTGTTGGCAGACCTCAGACCCTCACCCCATGGGACTGACTGCTCAACAGGGCAACTGCCTTCCCCCAGAACAAGTGATCTGAGAGAAAGAAAGAATAAAACGGAAGCCATATTGTCTTTTAGAGCCTAATCTTGGAAGTTACATACCATCACTTCTGCCAAATTTTTTTGGCCACACAGAGCAACCCTAGTACAATGTTGAGGGAACCTTACAAGCATGTGAATACCAGGAGGTGGGGATCCTTGGAGGTCATCTTTTACACAAAGCAAAAATATAAAACAAGATATATTCAAAGAGGTCTAGCTTCCATCTTTGTGCTTTCCACATTCCTTTCCTTCCCCCTTAGAAAACCACTTTTATTGTATTAGTTTTTGCTTTATCTTTCTATTGCTTTGTTTTGAAAAATATCAGAAAGTATGTACCTATATTTATACTCTCAAAACATATTCCCTACTATTCAGCTTTTCTGCACCTTGCTTTTCTTCAGTTAGCACCATCTCCTACAGAATCACCTAACAGCAACACACAGAGATCTTCCTTACTCCTTTTTACAGCTTCATTAAACTCTGTTATATAGATACATTATAATTTAAATAACATTTTAATGGTTTCATCATTTATTAATTCTTCTCCAACTTTTGGACATCTAAGTTGCTTATAATTTTCACCATTACAAATAATGCTGCAACGAATATCTTTGTGTATACAGGTTTTTCTAGATGTGGGATTATTATCTTAGACTACTACAGACACAGATTTATTATATCAAAGGTATGAACAGTTTTTATGCTCTATTTATATATTGCTAAATTGGTTCACGAAAGAACTACACTGCATTACATTTAAGCTGTATTCTCATCTGAATTGAGTAGTCTAATTCTTTTTAATCTTTACTATTCCAACAATTTGTAATATCTATGTATATTCTTGTAGTGGCCATGTAATTTCACATCATGCTTTAGTACTGTTAGTTTATTACTCTGTATTTCAGAGATAACTCTTATTAATTTAGAAATTATATCAATTTTTTTTTGACTAAATTTATTTTTCTATATCTTTAACTTTAAGTGCATGTGGACTTAAAGAATATTTTTCTGAGCCAGTGAATACTTATTACTTACATGCACGACTATAATGTGTGCAAAAATTATAAAATGTAACAATGATTATACAAAAGTCATATAAAATACAATAAAAATTATTCCAGCAATTTTAGTATATATTCATATATTTAGAGATAATAAAATATTCAAGTTATTCTGTCGGATTTATAGCACTATGATTTTATTTTTGCTCTAATAATAGAGGTTAACCCTTTTTCACTAAGAAAATGCAATCTGGAGTTAGAGATCTATTATTCATGAACTACATATTCAGTAAATGTTTTTAAAACAGCACTGCCGGACTTCCCTGGTGGTGCAGTGGTTAAGAATCTGCCTGCCAATGCAGGGGACATGGGTTTGAGCCCTGGTCTGGGAAGATCCCACATGCCGCAGAGCAACTAAGCCTGTGTGCCACAACTACTGAGCCTGAGCGCCTAGAGCCCGTGCTCCGCAACAAGAGAAGCCACTGCAATGAGAAGCCTGTGCACCTCAACGAAGAGTAGACCCTGCTTACCACAACTAGAGAAAGCCGGCGCGCAGCAACGCAGACCCAAAGCAGCCATAAATAAATAAACAAATAAATAAATAAACAAATAAACAAAAAAACGGCACTGCCATGTTTCCCAATAAGATAGCTATGGCATATGTTTCTAAATTCACATGTCATTCCTCATTGGATTAATTAGCAAAATGATTTTTTCTCCATCTTTTACGTTTCTGAGTGATATCTTAAAAATATTTTTTGCATTTATACAAAGTGCAATTTATAGGTCATAAAAATATTCATATTATAAAGTACTTTCGCATAGTTCTGCTGCTGCTACTGTGAATATTAATTGTGAGTATATATTTAGGTATTCGTAACACCTACTCATTTTCTTGAGATGTAACCAGACAATAGCAGAGCCCTCTGGGTGTGGGGCTCTGGGGTGGGTAACACCAAGACGAGCTGCAAATCATCAGTTTCATTGTTTTTGATAATAAATGCTAACAAATTGGGTCAAAATGCCCTGAAATTCCTTGGACCCAAGATTAAAAGGAGACATTGTTAATCAGTATGTTTCATGCCTTAACCAGCAAAACAACTCAGGCCTGCTGGAATTAACCCCCAGAGCATGACAGTGAAACACTGATTGTATCTCAATACTTTCCAGAAAGCTAAGACAGTCCAAAGCACATTTTTTAGACCACAGTGCAAAACTTAGCAAAAATGGTTACTAAAAATCAATACAAAATGCAAATTAAAACTGATGAAAATTAATAAGAATGTTAATATCCAGTGTCAGTAAGGTTAAGCTTCTTCATTCACTGCTCAAGTAAAACATAAATTTGTTGAGCCTTTCTAAGGTACATCCTGTCAATCTGCATCAAACATTTTTTAATGGTACATTCCCTCTGCCTGGCAATTACATGTACAGCATTTCGTCCTGAAGAAATAATTGAGCATATGGGCAAAATTACAAGGACGTTTATTGTAGTACAGTGGATGATAGCAGAAAGCTGGAAACAACCAAATGTCCAGCAGTAGGGAGATCGTTTCAATAAGTTATACCCATATGCAATTATTCCAAAATAATTTTGTAGGGGTCTATTTGTGGCAGGCCTTGTTAGCTGCGTGTCTAATATCCTTTCCCTTTTCTTCTATGCTAACAGAACCCAGAGATTGTTCAGTTAGCAATGAATGTTCACTGCTCCAGGCACAAAATCCTGACAATCCTGTTCCCACTTTCCCAGCTTCCTCTGCCCCTAAGGATGGACCTGTGATCCAGTTCTGGCCAATTAAATAGAAGGGGATGTCTACTGGGAACTTCTAAGAAAGTTTTTGCTTTCCTGATAAAAAGGACAGGTACTGTTGATGCCAGCAATCACTGACTGTAGACCCTCTGTTAAGTGAGACTGACTCCTGTTTATTCAGCAAGAGTTGGTCGGGTTTTCTGCTATTTGGAGTCAAAAGTGTCCCTAACCAAGGTGGATTCTGTGATGTGCTGCTCAGATACCCCTTCAGGACGCCCAGCTATTGGGAGTGCTACAGGCTGACAGCCTTCATCTGTCACCTATCTTGAGGAATTGTACTCCATTGAAGTCAGCTGCCTGGCCCAGTGTCATGCCCTGTTCCCGGGGTGGGGGCAGGCCACATCTAACAACTCGGGAGTATAAAGGCCTAGCTGTCTTTCTTCAGTTTGGGACAGCTTTACGGGGCCCTCTAAGCTACAAAGTTGGAGCCCTTGTTGCTCCTGTACCATTGTCTAGCTTGCCCTCCTGTCTGATCCTGCTTCACTCCCTTCCCCCGTACATGCTGATCCTGAAAGCACTGCTTAATAAACTTCTTGCACACAATTCTCTGTCTCTGGGTCTGTTTCTTTTTCATATGAAAAGATGTTCCAAATCTATTGCTAAATGACAAAACCACAGGCTATAAAATAGTATGCATGATGTCATCCTGTTTGCTTATTATCCAGATTATGTATCTGCAGAGAAAAAAAAATATCTGGAAAACTTTTTAGGAGGTAATGTAAGAGAATATCTTGATGATCTTGCGATAGAAAATTTCTTAAATAAGACAAAAAGTGCAAACCATAAAGAAAGGCTTATACATTTGAATACCCCTAAATTAAAATTTCTGTTAATCAAAGGACACTATAAAGAAAGTGAAACCATAAGCCACAAACAGTTTTGTTTGTCTTTTTATTACTGAGTTACAGTATAGAGTTCTTTTTATTTCTTGCATAGCTGTCCTTTGTCAGATATATGTTCTCTGCATATTTTTCCCAGTCTGTAGATTGTCTTTCAATATTCTTTTTTTGTTTGTTTGTTTAATTTCTTTTATTTAAGTGTAGTTGATTTACAATGTTGTGTTAATTTCTACTGTACAGCAAAGTGATTCAGTTATACATATACATACATTCTTTTTTTAAAAATATACCCTCATTTATTTATTTATTTATTTTGGCTGCGCTGGGTCTTAGTTGTGGCATGTGGGATCTTTTAGTTGCAGCATGCGGACTTCTTAGTCGCGGCATGCATGCGGGATCTAGTTCCCCAACCAGGGATCGAACCCGGGCCCCCTGCATTGGGAGCGCTGAGTCTTACCCACTGGACCATCAAGGAAGTCCCTACATACATTCTTTTTTTTTTTTTTTTTGCGGTACGCGGGCCTCTCACTGCTGTGGCCTCTCTCGTTGTGGAGCACAGGCTCCGGACACGCAGGCCCAGTGGCCATGGCCCAGCCGCTCTGCGGCATGCGGGATCCTCCCGGACTGGGGCATGAACCCGCGTCCCCTGCATCGGCAGGCGGACTCTCAACCACTGCGCCACCAGGGAAGCCCACTACGTACATTCTTTTTCATGTTCTTTCCCATTATGGTTTATCACAGGATATGGAATATAGTTCCCTGTGCTATACAGTAGGACTTTGTTTTTTATTCATTCTATATATGATAGTTGCATCTGCTAATCCCAAACCATCCCTCCTCCACTACCTCCCCTTGGCAACCACAAGTTTGTTCTCTACATCTGTGAGTCTGTTTCTGTTTTATAGATAAGTTCCTTTGTGTCACATTTTACATTCCAAATATAAGTAATATCATATGGTATTTGTCTTCCTCTTTCTGACTTGCTTCATTTAGTATGATAATCTCTAGGTTTATCCATGTTGCTACAAATTGCTTTATTTCATTCTTTTTCATGGCTGAGTAATATTCCATTGTATATATCTACCACATCTTCTTTATCCATTCGTCTGTCAATGGACACTTAGGTTGCTTCCATGTCTTGGCTATTGTGAATAGTGCTGCTATGAACATTGCTGTGCATTTATCTTTTCGAATTAGTTTTCTCTGGATATATGCCTAGGAGTGGGATTGCGGGATCATATGACAACTTTATTTTGTGAAATCTTGTATTTTGATTGAAGCTTCATCATCCTGGGTCCATGAGCAACTACAGTGACAGAATCTCTTACCCCATTGATCCATGTTGGTCATTCAACATGTTAGATAAACACTCTTTTGTTGTTATAAGCTGGTGAGATTTTGATTTTGGGGGCACAACCTGCTTCACCCTAACAGGAGTTCTGCTCTCCACTAAATGCTGTATTAGATGCAATAAACAAAACAGCCTCCACCCTAAAGATGCTAACACCTAATTAAAATGCCTAGTAGAAACTAAGCAAGAGATGTGGTGCAGTTGCCTTTCAATATTCTTAATGGTGTCTTTTTTTTTTTTTTTTGGCCATGCCACTCGGCTTATGGGATCTTAGGTCCTCAGCAGTGAGAGCGTGGAGTCCTAACCACTGGACCACCAGGGAAGTCCCCTTAATGGTGTCTTTTGATGAGCAGAGTTTTTGTTTTTTCATTCAACACAAATTTATTTATTGAGTACTTATTCTATAACAGGAACTGCCTGGTATAGGCACAGGGTTTTTTATTTTGATGAAATCTAATTTATCAATGTTGTCTTTTATGGTACTGATATCTGTGACCTGCTAGCCAACTTTACCTATCCCAAATCATGAAGATATTCTTCTAAGGTTTCCTTTTTAAAATATATGGTTTTACCATTTACATTTAGGTGTATGATCCATCTCAGACTAATTTTTGCATATGGTGTGATGTAGAGGTTGACATTCATATTTTTCCATATGGATAGCCAGTTATTATGGCATCATTTGTTGCATAAACTTTCCTTTCCTTATTGGATTGCCTTGGTGCTTTTGTAAAAAATCAAACAACTGTATAAGTGTGGGTCTATTTCTAGCTCTCTATTCCCTCTATTTGTCAATTTATGTGCCATACTCTCTTAATTAGTGTAGCTTTGCAATAAACCTTAAATTCATGCAGTGTAAGTTCTCAAACTTTGTTCTTCTTTTTCACATTCTTTGGATGTTCTTGGTCCTTTATATTTCCATATAAACTTTAGAACTAGATTTTTAATATCTATAAAAATATAACTGCTGTTATTTGGATACAGATTGCATTGACTCTATTGACCAATTTAGGGAGAAGTGACAGATTCACAATATTGTCTTCCAATTCATGAACATGATCTATCTTCCTATCTATTTAGTTTTTCTTTAATTTCTCTCAAAAATATTATGTAGTGTAGAGATCTTGCATATACTAAATTTATTCCTAAGTATTTTATGTTTTTTGATGCTATTATACATGAAATTCATTTTTAATTTTAGTTTACAATTGTTTGTTAGTAGCATATAAAAATACAATTGAGTTTTTAAAAATTAACTTTGTAATCTGTGAATTAAAAAATTATGTAGTAGTTGTGTATATTCCTGAAGATTTTCTAAATAAACAATCCTGTCAGTTGTAAAGAGAGACAATTTTCCTTTTTCCTTTTTGGTCTGTATGCCTTTTATTTTTCTTGCCTGTTGCACTGGCTCAGGCTTCTAGTACCATGTTGAATAGAAGTGGTGAGAATGGCATTCTTACCTTGCTCCTGGTTTTAAGGAGAACATGTTCAATATTTCGCTATTAACTCTAATGTTAGCTGTAGGTTTTTTTGTAGGTGCCCTTTATGATTTTGGAGAAGAAAAAAAATGGTGAATTTCTAGACATAGTAATAGAAACTATCCAAATTTTTTAAAAATTAAAAGAGCATAAGTGAGATGTTTTATAACTTTAAGTGGTCTAGTATATGGTAACTGGAGCCCCTGAAAGGGCGGAAGGACAGAAAAAAATATTTGAAGAAATAACAGACGAAACATTCCAAACTTCATGGAAATTATAAACCCACAGATCCTAGAAACTCAACAAACACAAGAAATGAGAAGAAAAATAGAATTCATACCTGGGAAAAATATCTTTCATAAAGTGAAGCAATAAAAAGACATTTTCAGTCACCTGAAAGCTGAAAGAATTCATCACCACACACATGCAGGACAAGAAATGTTAAAGGAAGTCCTTCAGGCAGAAGGAAAGTGATACCAGATGGAAATCTGGATCTACTCAAAAGAATGAAGAGCACCAGAAAAAGTTAACTATATGGGTAAATATGTAAGATTTTTTTCTTATTATGTAAATCTCTTTAAAGGACAATTGACTGTTTAAACAAAACTAATCACAATGTATTATGGGATTTACAACATATATAAAAGTTAAGTGCAGGCCACAATAGCATAAAGGCCAAGAGAGAGAAATGAAAGGATACTATTGTAAGGTTCTTATACTATAAGTGAAGTGGTATAGTATCACTTAGACATAGACTAAGTTAAATATGTGTGCTATAAACCCTAAGACAACCACTAAAATTTAAAAAATATCTGTAGTTATTTTCTGTTGCTGCATAACAAATCACCACAAATTTGGCAGCTTAAGACAACACCTGTTTATTAGCTCATAGTCGTATAGGTCAGAAGTCAGGCACAGCGTGGCTTAGTTCCCTGATCAGGTTGTCAGAGACTGAAATGAAATTGTTGGCCAGGCAGAGTTCTCGTCTGGCAGTTCTAGGGAAAAAATGTGCTTCCAAGTTAATTCTTGTTGACAGACTTCAGTTCCTTGTGAACTGAGGTCTATGTTTCCCTGCTAGCTGTCTGCTGGGGGCCACAGCTACTGAAGCCCGTGTGCTCTAGAGCCGATGAGCCGCAACTACTGAGCCCGCGTGCTGCAACTACTGAAGCCTCTGCGCCTAGAGCCCGTGCTCCACAACAACAGAAGCCACCACAATGAGAAGCCTGTGCACCACAACGAAGAGTAGCCCCGCTTGCCACAACTAGGGAAAGCCCGCGCACAGCAACGAAGACCCAACACAGCCAAAAAAAAAAAAAAAAAAAAAAAAAATATATATATATATATATATATATATATATATATATAGATGGCAAAAAAGCACTTGAAAAAAGATGTTCAATATCATCATTACCATTAGGGAAATGCAAATTAGAACCATGAGAAAACACTACATACCTATTATTTTTAAAAAATATTTATTTGTTATTTATTTGGCTGTGCCGGGTCTTAGCTGTGGCACGCGGGATCTTTTAGTCATAGCATGTGGGATCTTTAGTTGCAGCATGTGAACTCTTAGTTGCAGCATGTGGGATCTAGTTCCCTGACCAGAGATCGAACCCGGTCCCCCTGCATTGGGAGTGCGGAGTCTTAGCCACTGGACCAACAGGGAAGTCCCCGCATACCTATTAGAATGGCAAAAATTAAAAAGACAGAGTATACCACATACTGGCGAAGATGCAGAGGAACTGGGACTCTCTTACACTGCTGGTGGAAATGTAAAATGGTGCAACCACTTTGTAAAATATTTGGCAGTTTCTTAAGAGTTAAACATATACTTACCTTATGATCCAGCTATTCTACTCCTATGCATTTACCTAAGAGAAAGGAAAGCATACATCCGTACAAAGACTTGTACACGAATGTTCATAGCAGCTTTATCTGTAATAGTCCCAAATTGGAAACAACCCAGATGTCCATCAACAGGTGAATGGATAAACAAATTGTGGTGTATCCATAGAATGGAATACTACTCAACAATAAAAGGGATGACTTATTGATACATGGCAACAACATGAATGAATTGCAAACTAATTATGCTGTGTGAAAGAAGCCAGACAATAATGAGTATATACTGTATATATTCCATTTATACAAAATTCTAAAAAATGCAAAATAACCTATAGTGACTTAAAGCAGATCAGTGGTTGCTTGGGGCAAGGGTGTGGGGGAGGGGCTGGAGGGAGAAATTACAAAGGGGCACCAGGAAAATTTTGAGAGTGATAGGTATGTCCACTACGTTGATTGTGGTGATGATTTCCTGGAGATATATACATATATATATTAAATATAAAACTATATATATAGTTTTCAAATTGTGCAGTTTAAATATGTATATGTACAGATATTTGTATATCAATTATACCTCAATAAAAACATGCAAAGAAACTTGGGTTCATCACTGCCTCCCACCTCCAACAGTGGATCTGTTATTTTACATAATCTTGACAGCAGGAAGACAGAAAAATTTTGGCAGGTACTCACTTTTTCAAGTTGTTTTTAATGCAATAATTCATTTTTTAAGACTGTTCCCCATTCACACATGGATTCTCATACAATAGAAAAGGCCCACCAAACCCAAATATAGAGCAATGGCACAATCATTTCCTGACTGTGGCTTAATATCAAAAGGCAACCTTTGGGCTTCCCTGGTGGCGCAGTGGTTGAGAGTCCGCCTGCCGATGCGGGGGACATGGG
>NC_041234.1:23887728-23935602 GCF_002837175.3 Physeter macrocephalus | reverse complement strand
GGTTCGTGCCCCGGTCCGGGAAGATCCCACATGCCGCAGAGCGGCTAGGCCCGTGAGCCATGGCCAATGAGCCTGCGCATCCGGAGCCTGAGCTCCGCAACGGGAGAGGCCACAGCAGTGAGAGGCCCGCGTACCGCAAAAAAAAAAAAAAAAAAAAAAAAGGCAACCTTTGTGGGAATTCCCTAGCGGTCCAGCTGTTGGGACTCCATGCTCTCACCATGGAGGGCCCGGGTTCAATCCCTGGTCAGGGAATTAAGATCCCACAAGCCATGTGGCATGGCTTAAAAAAGAAAAAAAAAAAGGCCACCTTTGAGACTTCTGCTTCTGGGAAGATGGAGTAAATGTACTTTTCTGTAGACTTTATATGTAAAATAAGCATAAGAAGACTCTAAAAGGTGGAGAGAAAAAGGCAGACTAGTTAGGGGCCTCAGAACCCAAGCAACAGCATGGTGGTAAATTCCCAGAGTTTTATTTTGTCTCACATCTCCCTGACTGGGTTCTGGAGAAGCCAGCATCCCAGAAACATCAACAGGTGTAGACCAAAAAAAAAAGAGAGATTCTAAGAAAAGCCTGCCCTTTCTAGCCAAAAGACCCGGAAAAGGACAGCCTAGCAAAACTTTTAGACAATAATCGCTCTACTCCAAGCAAACACCACAGTACAAAAACTGTGGCCCCAGCAAAGACCAAGTGGAGACCTCCACCTTTGCCATACTGTAAGAAACTGCCCCAAACCATCCATTCCCCCCACCCAAGTGGTATCAGAGAAGGCTGAATGGGAAGGCGGGACTTACATCTCTGTTGGGTAATAAGGAGCCCCCTACCCCTTGGTGCCAATGGAAACCACCTGGGAGCCTGAGCTTTCACCCCCTCCCTGCCAAGGCAGTAGCGAGGAACCCCTCTCCCTCTCTCCAGGATGGTGTCAGAGGAGATCTAGTGCAGGATCAAGGCTTTCACCACAGCTCAGAGGTTATGATGCCACCCCCCACCACGGCGTCAGTGAGGGCAGTAATGAAGCACCTTTAACCCTTCCAGGCAGGGAGGTATCAGTAGAGACCTAGTGGGGAGCCTGAACTCCCACCTCTGCCCAGCAGTAACAAAGCCCGAGTGGAGAAACTAGACTTTCACCCCCACCTGGCAGTGGCTGTGCAGTGTCCACAATTCCTCTGCCTGAGCAGCTTCAGAGGAGGTCTGCTAACATACAAGATTTAGATAATACTTGGAATCTTATAACGCTATGCTGCCCCAAATATGCTGGTTTCAATCCAAAATCGCTGGTCATGAGCTTCCCTGGTGGTGCAGTGTTTGAGAGTCTGCCTGCCAGTGCAGGGGACACGGGTTCGAGCCCTGGTCCGGGAGGATCCCACATGCCACAGAGCAACTGGGCCCGTGAGCCACAACTACTGAGCCTGTGCGTCTGGAGCCTGTGCTCCGCAACAAGAGAGGCGGAGATGGTGAGAGGCCCGCGCACCACGATGAAGAGTGGGCCTCGCTCGCTGCAACTAGAGAAAGCCCTCGCACAGAAATGAAGACCCAGCACAGCCAAAAATAAATACATAAATAAATTTTTTAAAAAAATCGCTGGTCATACCAACAACCAGGAAGATCTCAATTTGAATGAGAAAAGACAACCAAGATGACAGAATTGTTAGAATGATCTGACAAGGATTTTATTTTATTTTATTCTTAATATTTATTTATTTTTTTGACTGTGCTGGGCCTTAGTTTCTGCATGCGGGATCTTTAGTTGCGGCATGTGGGATCTAGTTCCCTGACCAGGGAACAAACCCAGAGACCCCAGCATTGGGAGCATGGAGTCTTAACCACTGGACCACCAGGGAAGTCCAATGACAAGGATTTTAAAGCAGCCGTCATAAAAGTGCTTCAATGAACAATTACAAACAGGCTTGAAAGAAATTTTTTTTTTAATCTCGGAAAAGAAATTCAAGATATAAGGAAGAACTAAATGGAAATTTTAGACCTAAGAATTGCAATAACGGAAATGAAAAAAATCAATGTGTAGACTCAACAGCAGAATATAGAGGACAGAAGAAAGAGTCAGAGAATTTGAGGATTTGAGGATGGAATATAAATTACCCAATCTGAGCAACAGAGAGAAAATAGACTGAAAAAAAAAAAAAGAAAGAAAAGAAAAAAAGAACAGCACTTCAGGAACATATAGGACTGTAACAAAAAACTGATATTCAGATCATGGCTGTCTCAGAAGGAGAGGAGTAAGAAGGTGGAGCTGAAAGAGTGTTTGAAGAAATAATGGTTAAAATTCCCCCAAATTTGGCAAAAGACATAAACCTACAGATTCAAGATGCTGAAACAAACCCCAAACAGGATAAACCTCAAGAAATCCATGCCAAGATACCTATGGGGGAAAACAATTTGAACGATAGTGGATTTCTTCTCATCAGAAACCATGGAGGATGGAAGGAAATGACATAACATTTTTGAGGTGCTGAAAGAAAAGAACATTCTAAGCAGAATTGTGTAGCTAGCAAATATATTCTTCAGGAATGAAGGGGAAATCAAGACATTCTCTGATGACAAAAATCTAAGAGAATTTGTTGCCTGCAGACCTACCCTTATGAATGGCTAACAGAAGTTCTCTAAATAGACAGAAAATGATAAAAGAGGAAATCTTGGCCCATCAGAAAGTAAGAAAAACAGAGCAAAAATATGGGTAAATACAATAGACTTTCATTTTCTTTCTTGAGTTTTCTAAATTATGTTTGATGGTTGAAGCAAAAATTATAACACTGGCTTATGTAGTTCTCAATGTATGTAGAGGAAAATAATTAAGACAATTATATTATGAATGGGGGAGGGTAAAGAGTCGTAAAAGGAAGTAAAGTTTCTGTACTTTACTCCAACTGATAAAATGTTGACACCAGTAGACTGATAAATTATGTATATATAATACTTAGAGCAACCACTAAAAATGCTGTACAAAGAGATATACCCAAAGAACACTATAGATAAGTCAAAATGGAATTCTAAAAAAATGGTCAAGCAGCCCACAGGAAGGCAGGAAAAAGGTCATTTTGGTGTCAAATGAGAGGCTTCAGGGGGTGAGGGGACTGGGTGCAAGAGTGGCGGTATCTCCACCTCTACCTCACAGTTATTCCAGAACTAAACTAGACCCTGTTGATCAAAGATTAATAGTCTGTCCTACTGCCTTGTGGTGCATTGGGGGTGGGAACAGGGAAATGTACCTACCAAGCTTTTCCATGGAGCTTTGCCTCGGGAGTTCTAGTGGGTTAGCGAACTGTTTATAGTGGTACTTAAGGAAGGCCCTTCTCCAGGCCAGCAGGCCAACCTGCCATCACACGGGAGGGGCCCCTTGCTAAGGCTTGGGCTCAGCTGACCTTCATCACCATAGGGGCTCCCTCCTGGAGCAGGATGGTACCTTTGCGCTCTGATTGCAAAAACCAAAAGCATCACTTTGTGGGTGACCTATACTGCTGGAAAAATGAAATTAAGATGTCTTTGGAAAGGGCCCGATGCAACTTTGGCAAGGCGGAGAAACAAACGCTATACATTTGGAGCTCTGCCCTAAATGCTTAAGCAATATTTGGGTTCAAAATCAGCCAACCTTGGCAAATTCTCCCTGGCAGAATATAAAGAGCTATTTTAACAAGCATTTTTAGTCATTGAACGATTAGAAAGAAAATGAATACTGAGTTCCAAAGCAGTTCAACTTCCCTTTCATTTTATTGGGAGTGTTCTGTATCCTTCTAGGTAGGTGGTGAGCCTCCAAGTCTTGTAGTAGATCACCTGCTAGGACCCTCTGGCCCTGTGTTTCTGGTCCCCCAGCTCTGAGTCTTCCAGAAGAATGCCTCTTTCCATTATAGATGCAGACTTTCCATTATAGTTGTTTATACTTTTTATACTTAAAAAAAAAGGTGTTGGGAGCTATTTGTGCATTACATGTCATTCATTATTCCTAATGTCATTTTAATCATTTCAACATGAAAGCATCTTAATATTCTCAATAATAGCACTGGTAATTTTATTTATTTATTTAAGATTTTAGTTTTTTTATGTGGACCATTTTTTTTTATTCAAACAGAAAGTCACAAAAATTATAATCATCCTCATCAGTTCACTCAGTCCCATGTAATTAATTTTTTTAATCTTGATCTTTTGTTAGCACTTTTATGAATTCATCAGTTTTCCATTAGAGTTCTGAAAATGCTTATTCATTCAGCGGTTAAAGATTTGATGAAAGTTCATAATAATGCAATTGACAAGGAAATTTATTTATTTCTGAGATATACATTTTAAAGTAATAACTAGAATTATGACTTATAACATTATAACAGAACATTTAAGATTTTTAGAAATTTCATGTAATGTCTGAAACATTTATATTAACATATTTCCATACAAATAACCCAAAGAAAGTTTAGTATTAGTTGTTTTTTTGTTTGTTTTTTTATACTGTAAGTTCTTATTAGTCATCAATTTTATACACATCAGTGTATACATGTTGATGTGGACCATTTTTAAAGTCTACTGAATTTGTTACAATATTGCTTCTGTTTTATGTTTTGGTTTTTTGGCCATGAGTCATGTGGGATCTTAGCTCCCCGACCAGGTATTGAACCCACACCCCCTGCACTAGAGGGCGAAGTCCCAACCACTGGGCTGCCAGGGAAGTCCAGGTAACTTTATTTTCAAAAATTTCTTTCTTTTTTTACTTGAAGAATAGTTGATTTATAATATTATATTAGTGTCAGGTGTACAACACAGTGATTCAATATTTTTATAGATAGTACTTCATTTAAAGTTATTACAAAACAAAGGCTATATTTCCCTGTGATATACAATATATCCTTGTTGCTTATCAGCACTGGTAACTTTAAATATTAAAATCAATGTTAGGAAAAAAGAAGGGCCAATCTACTCTTATAAACGATACATAGCTGCTTAAGTTTAGCTGATTTGTGGAAAATTGCTATCTTTGCAATATTAAGTCTTCCAGTCCAGGTTTCCACACATTTTTATTAACACTATTAATAGTATTTTATAGCTTTCTCTGTAGAGTTCTTGCACAACTATGGTAGATTTGTGTATTTAGTGTTTTTGATGCTAATATAAATGATTTCTCTTAAGGTGTCATTTCCTAATTAAGCTTTTGATGGCATATAAAAATGCAACTCAGTGTGTATTTTAACAATTTCTGCTGCACCTTGCTGACCTTCCACACACACAACTTTCCATGTACATAATCATGCTGCTAACAAATAATGACAGTTTTATTTCATCCTTGCTAGACACGATGCATTCTTATTTATTCTTTTTTGCCTTATTGTGCTGGCTACATTACAATGGTGATTAAATAATAAGAGTAGATATCCTTGTCTTGTTCTAGTTTTAAAGCTTTCAATATTTTATCATCGTGTATGATGTTTGCTATAGGGTTTTAGGAGGTGTCACTTTAAGGAAGCCCATTTTTAAAAAATTATTTATTTATTTATTTATATGGCTGTGCTGGGTCTTAGTTGCGGCACATGAGATCTTTGTTGCGGCGTGCGGGATTTTTAGTTGCGGCATGAGGGATCTTTAGTTGCAGCATGTGGGATCTAGTTCCCTGACCAGGGATTGAACCCAGTCCCCCTCCATTGGGAGCGCAGAGTCTTAGTCACTGGACCACCAGGGAAGTCCCAGGAAAATTTGGAGCTTTCTAAGAATTTTTTTTATCATGAATGAATGTTATATTAAATGCTTTTAATGTATTTTGAGATGCTCATGATTTTGCTGCTTTATTCTGTTAATATGGTGAATAGCATTTACTTTCAAATTGCATACCAGTCCTGCATTTCTGAAATAAACATATCCCTTTTCATAAAAATAAAAGGCAGCCTTTGCCAGTTCTATCCAGACTGCGTCATGATGACTCATAATGGCAGCCCTCTGGAGCTTTGAATATTTTTGATGTTATGTGCTGGAATTTTGTGGAAAATTCATTCTCTAAGAGGTAATAACCCAAATGGGGAAAATCTTTAAAAAGATTTACTGGTTGGTTTCTTGTGTGAGTGTGTTTGTGTCTCTGTGTGTGTGTGTGTGTGTGTGTGTGTGCTTTAAAACCACATTGTTATCCATTTTTTTCTTATTAATGTAGGTTTTACCTATTTTGGTAATGCATTGCTATTTAACAAAGCACCCCAAATTTAGTGGCAAAAACAGTTAGTATTTTATTACAGATGGATCAGGAATTCACAAAGGACATGGTGGGGTCAGCTTGTCTCTGCTCTATGATGCCTGGGGCCTCAGCTGGGAGACTGAAATGTCTGCGGATGACTTGAACAGCTGGGGGAAAGGATCACCGGGAGACTTCATTTATATGTCTGGTGCCTGGGATAGGATACTTTGGAGTCTGGGCTCAGCTGGAATTGTCTGCCAGAGTGCCTACATTTGGTTCTCCTTGTGGCTTGGCTGCCCACAGCACAGTAGCTCTGGGTGGTCGGACTTCTTACGTGGCAGGTCAGGGCTCAGAGAGTATTTTAGTGAGCAAGGTGGAAGCTGCATGACATTTAATGGCTTAGCCCGGGGGTTAGCAAAATGTTCTTAAAGGATCAGATAGTAAACAGTTTAGCTTTGTAGGCCATACAGTCTCTCTTGCCACTACTCAACTCTGCTGTTGTAACCTGAAAATAGCCATAGACAGTACATAAACGAATAGGCATGGTTGTATTGGAATAGAGAATCAACTGCATTCCAATAACAGTTTATTTATGGACACTGAAATTTGAATTCCATATAATGTTCATGTGTTTCTTCTGCATTTTTTCAACCATCTAAGAAAAATGTAAAAGACGTTTTTTTGCTCACTGTACAAAAATAGACTACAGACCATACTTGGCCCATGGGGGTGAAGCCTGTCTACCTTTTTTTTTTTTTTTTTTTTTTTTTTTTTTTGCTGCACCACACAGCACATGGGATCTTAGCTCCCTGACCAGGGATCGAACCTGTGTCCCTTGCATTGGAAACGCAGAGTCGTAACCACTGGACCACCAGGGAAGTCCTGTCAACCTTTAATGTAGAACATTTCTAGCCCTTCGAAAAGTTTCCTTGTTCATCTTTCAGTCAATGTTTACTTTCACTCCTGGCCCGAGGCAACCACTGGTCTGTTCTCTATCACTATAGGTTAGTTTTGCTCATTCTAGAATTTCACATGAGTGGAATCATATAGTATGTTTGGCTTTTATTACTCATTATAATGTTTTGAGATTCATCTGTGTTGTGTGTATAAATAGTTTGTTCTTTTCTTATTGCCAAATAGTATTCCTTCATATGGATATACCATAATTTGTCTAACCATTTTTCTATTGATAGATTCTCATATTGTTCCCAATTTTTGGCTACTATGAACAAAGTTGCTATGCACAATTTGTGCACAAATCTTTGTATGTTTTCTTTTTTTTAAATAATAATTGAAAAAAATTTTTTTTTGGCTGTGTTGTGTCTTCTTTGCTGTGCGCAGGCTTCCTCTAGTTGCGGCAAGCCGGGGCTACTCTTCATTGTAGTGCGTGGGCTTCTCACTGTGGTGGTTTCTCTTGTTGCGGAGCACGGGCTCTAGGCACGCGAGCTTCAGTAGTTGTGGCACGCAGGCTCAGTAGTTGTGGCTTGCGGGCTCTAGAGTACAGGCTCAGTAGTTGTGGCGCATGGGCTTAGTTGCTCCGCAGCATGTGGGATCTTCCTGGACCAGGGACCAAACCCATGTCCCCTGCATTGGCAGGCAGATTCTTAACCACTGTGCCACCAGGGAAGTCCATGTGTGATTTCATTTGTATGTTTTCATTTCTTTTAGATTGTATAGTAAGTATATGTTTAACCTTGAGTCTGCAAAATTGTTCCCCAAAGCAGCTGTAGCATTTTTTATTCCCAATAATGAGGTATGGGAATTACAGTTGCTTTATATCCTTATCAGCTCTTAGTGGTGTTAACCTTTTTAATTTTAGCAATCTAGTGAGTGGTTTTAATTTACATTTTTTCATTAACTAGTGATATTGAACATCTTTTCATGTATTTATGGGCCATTTGTATATCTTCTTTACTACAGTATCTGTTCAAGTTTTTTTCCTATATATTGGGGGATTGTCTTACTGTTTTAAGAGTTCTTTATGCGTACAAATTTTTTGTCAGGTATATATATTATATATTGGGAATATTTTCTCTCAGTGCCTTGTTTTTAAATTTTCTTCCTGTTGCTTTTCAATGCGCAGTAGTTTTAAATTTTGATTAGTTTCAATGTATTAATTTTTTCTTGTATAGTTCACATTTCTTGGGTCCTATCTAAGAAATTTCTTCTTGTTCCAAGATCACAAAAATTTTCTATGTTTTCTTGTAAAAGTTTTCTATTTTAGGTTTTACATTTAGGTCTGTGATCCGTTTTGAGCTCATTTTTGTGTATGGTGTAAGGCAAAGTAAAACTGCATTTTTTTTTCCCCACATGGATATCCAGTGGTTTACTAAGTCTTGAAATCAGGCTGTGTAAATCCTCCAACATTGTTCTTCTTTTTCAAAATTGTTTAGGCTAATCTAGTTATTTTGCATTTCCACATAAAGTTTAGAAATAGCTTGTCAATTTCTTTAAAAAAAAGACTGGTAGGATGTTTATTTGGATTGCATTGATTCTATAGATAAATTTGGGGAGAACAGATATCTTAACAATATTAAACCTTCTAATCCATGAATATGCTGTAGCTCTCCATTTATTTAGGTCTTCTTTAATTTCTTTATGTAATATTTTGAAGTTTTCAGTGTCTAGGTCTTGAATATATTTTGTTAAATTTATTCCTATTTCATGTATTTGGATGCTATTGTAAATGGTATTTTTCAAATGTCAATTTCCCACTGTTCATTACTTGTATATAGACATATAGTTGATTTTTGTATTTTTGTCTCATATCTCTTGCAAACTTGCTAAACTCACCTATTAGGTCTAGTGGCTTTTTTGTAGATTCCTTAGGATATTTTATGTACATGATCATGTCATCTGTGAATAAATACAATTTTACCTTTTACTTTCCAATCTGAATGACATTTATTTCTTTTCCCTGATTTATTGCACTGGCTAGTACAATATTAAGTAGAAATAGTGAAGACTGGAGTTTTGGTCCTGTTCCTTGTCTTACTGGGAAAACATTTATTCTTTAACATTAAATATGATGTTAGCTGTAGGTTTAACATAGACGTTCTTTATCAGATTAAGGAAATTGTCTTTTATTCCTAACCTTCTGAGTGATTTTATAATGAACTAGTGTTGAACAGTGTCAAATGTGGGGTTTTTTTTGTATTGATATGATCATACAATTTTTTTGCTTAGTTCCCTCACCAGGGATTGAACCCAGGCCCTGCCAGTGAAAGCACCAAATCCTAACCACTAGATCACCAGGGAATTTCCATACAACTTTTTTTTAGTCTGTTAATATGTCCAATTTTATTGATTGATTTGCAAATGGTAAACCAACCTATATTCCTTAGATAATTCCCACTTGGTCAGGTGTAGTATCCTTTTATATATTGCTGGATTTGAGATGTTGATTTTTTTAAAAATCATTTCTTTTTTAAAAAAATTTTATTTATTTGGCTGCGTCGGGTCTTAGTTGTGGCACGCAGGCTCTCTAGTTGTGGCGAGAGGGCTCTAGAGTGCGTGGGCTTAGTTGCCCTGTGGCATGTGGGATCTTGGTGCCCCGACCAGATATTGAACCCCTGTCCCCTGCTTTGGAAGTCGGATTCTTAACCACTGAACCACCAGGGAAGTCCCGACTTGTTGATATTTTATTAAGAATTTTTGTGTCTATGTTTATGAGGAATACTAGTCTGTAGTTTTATTTTCTTGTAATCTCTTTAACAGGTTTGGGTATCAGGATAATGCTAGTCTCATAAAATGAGTTGGGAAGTGTTCCTTTCTCTTCTATTTTCTGAAAGATTTTAGTTGGATTAGCATTATATTTTCCTTATGTGTTTGGTAGAATTCAGTGAAGCCATCTGGGCCTAGAGCATTCTTTCTGGAATGATTATTTGTGAATTCAATTTTTGTAATTGATATAGGGTTTTTCTTCTTTCCTATTTCTTTTTTAAAAAATTTATTTTGTTTAATTTTGGCTGCATTGGGTCTTCGTTGCTGTGTGCGGGCTTTCTCTAGTTGTGGTAAGTAGGGGCTACTCTTGGTTGGGGTGCGCGGGCTTCTCATTGCACTGGTTTCTCTTGTTGCGGAGCATGGGCTCTAGGCACATGGGCTTCAGTAGTTGTGGCACGTGGGCTCACTAGTTGTGGCTCATGGGCTCTAGAGCACAGGCTCAGTCGTTGTGGTGCACGGGCTTAGTTTGTCTGTGGCATGTGGGATCTTCCTGGACCAGGGCTCGAACCCCTGTCCCCTGTATTGGCAGGTGGATTCTTAACCACTGTGCCACCAGGGAAGTCCATTTTCTATTTTATTGATTTCTGTTCCTATTTTTACTGTTCCCTTTCTCCTAATTTCTTTATGTCAAATATGTTCTTTTTCTAGCTTCTTTTTTAAAAAATTGAATTAGAGTTGAGTTTTTGTTCTAGCTTCTTAAGGTAGAAGCTTAGATCATTCATTTTAGACATTTCTTCTTTTATAATGTAAGTATTTAAAGTTATAAAATTTCCATGTGATTTTTGTGTTTAAGTAGCATGTTGTGGTTAAGCAGCATGCTCTCTATGATTATAATCTTCTATAATTTATTGGCTTGTTTTATGGCTCAGCATATGGTCTGTTTTGGTGAATGATCCATGTACACTTGAAAAGCATGTGTATTCTGTAGCTGTATGGAGTATTTTAAATTTTAATTTAAATATTAAATTTAATTTTAACTTTAATTAGGTCAAGTTGAACGATTATGTTGTGTTCCTTATTCCTATCAATTTCCTGTCTGCTTTTCTGTCATTACTATGGAAATTATGTTGAAATCTCCAATTATAATTTTGGCTTTCTCCGTTTCTTCTTTCACTTCTCCTCTGTTGGTTTTTGCTTCTTATAGACAGCATATAAGTAGGTTTTGCTTTTTTATTTTTTCAAACCCTGCCTGCTAATTTTGCCTTTTAATTGGAGCATTTAGATCATTTACATTTAATGTATCAACATGATTAACTTTAAATCTAATATTTGCTATTTGTTTTATTACTTGTCCCTCTGTTCTTTATTCCCTTTTCCCTCTTTTCCTGTCTTCTTTTGGATTGGTTGAATACTTCTGTATTCCTCTTTATGTCCACTCTTGGCTTATTCTCTACCCCTCTTTATTTGTTTGTTTTGAGGTATTTGCTCTAGGGTTTACAAAATGCTTCTTTATCTTATCACAATTTGTTTTCAGATAATATTATATCGCTTCACATATAGTGTAAGAACCCTACAACAGTGTACTTCCCTTTCTTCTATCCTGGCCTTTGTATTAATTTCTGCATACGTTATAAACCCCACAGTACATCATAATTATTTTTGCTTTAAACAGTTATCTTTTAAAATAATTAGAAAATTAAGAAAATGACTTTTATATTTAACCACATATTTATCACTTCAGCACTCCTCATTCCTTTGTGTAGATCTAAGTTTCTTTCTGGTATCATATCCCTTGGAAGAACTTTGAACATTTCTTGTAGTGCAGGTGTGCTGGTGCCAAATCCTCAGTTTTTGTTTGTCTGAAAACTCTTTTATTCACCCTCATTTTTGAAGGAGATATATTTTCTGAGTAGAGAATTCTAAGTCAACGTTTTCTTTCTTCCAGCTCTGTAAAGACCTGCTTTTATGCCTTTCATAGTTTCTAAAGAAAAATCTACAGAGATTTTTACATTTGTACATCTGTATATAATGTGCCTTTCTTCTCTGGCTGCTTTTAAGATTTTCTCTCTCTCTAATCTTAGGTGATACAAACAACTTTATTTAACACTTCATGAAGTGGAGAGTCTCCTTTTGAAGAACTGCTGAGATTTTTCTCTTGATCTCTGTTTTTTAATGATTTGATTTGGGTGTGTCTTGATGTGGTTTTCTTTGTGTTTATCATGTGTGGGGTTCCTTGAGCTATCTGGATCTGTGAGTTTATATGTTTTTTTTAAAAAAGATTACTTTTTTAAGAGCAGTTTTAGGTTTACAATAAAATTGAGAAGAATGTACAGAGATTTCCCATATGCCCTTTGCTCCCATAAATGCATAGCCTCTCCCATTATCAACATCACTCACCAGAATGGTACAATTTTTTTTTAACCAAGGATGAACCTACAATTGATGCGTTATAATCACCCAAAGTCCATAGTTTACATTAGAGTTCACTACTGGCATTGTACATTCAGTGGGTTTGGATAAAAGTATAATGACATATATCCATCATCATAATAAATACAAAATATTTTCACCATCCTAAAAATTTTCTGTGCTCTGCCTATTCATCCCCATCCCCACACTGACCCCAGTCCCTGCCTGGCAACTGCTGATCTTTTCACTGTCTCCCTGGTATTGCCTTTTCCAGAATGGCATATAGTTAGAATCAGGCAATATGTAGCATTCTCAGATTTCACTTAGTAATGCACATTTAAGATCCCTCCATATCTTTTCATGGCTCGATAACTCATTTCTTCTTAGCGCTGAATAATAGTTCATTGTCTGGATGTACCACAATTTATTTATTCATTCACCTACTGAAGTTTATTGGATTTTAAAAGTCAATTTTGGAAAAAATTTTGGCCATTATTTCTTCAAATATTTTTGTGTTCCTTTTCTTTCTCCTCTCCTGGGATTCCAATTGTATATATGTTAAACCACTTGATACATCATTGAGGCTCTGTGTGTTGTTCCTTAGCCATTTTTCTCTTTGTCCTTCATTTTGGATAATTTTTATTGCTATGTCTTCAAGTCTTCTCTCTGGTCTTCTGTGGTTTCTAATCTGCTGTTAATCTGATCCAGCGAAATTGTAAATTCAAGTATTGTGTTTTCATATCTAGAATTTCCATTTGGCTCTTTTTTTCCCCAGATCTTCCATTTCTATTTTCATTCTGTTTATATTTTCTTTTTTTAAAAATAAATTTATTTATTTTATTTATTTATTTTTGGCTGCATTGGGTCTTCATTGCTGCATGCAGGCCCCCTCCAGTTGCGGCGAGCGGGGGCCACTCCTCGCCGTGGTGCGTGGGCCCCTCATTGCAGTGGCCTCTCTCATGGTGGAGCATGGGCTCCAGGCACATGGGCTTCAGTAGTTGTGGCATGTGGGCTCAGTAGTTGTGCCTCGCAGGCTCCAGAGCGCAGGCTCAGCAGTTGTGGCACATGGGCTTTGTTGCTCCACGGCATGTCGTATCTTCCCGGACCAGGGCTCGAACCATGTCTCCTGCATTGGCAGGCGGACTCCCAACCACTGCGCCACCAGGGAAGCCCTATATTTTCTTTTACTATACTTTCTATTTTTAATTTACTATATTGGGAATACTTACAATAGCTGTTTTATCATTCTTGTCTGTTAACCCTATCATTCTGTAATTCGTGTTTCTGGTTCTATTGACTAATCTTTCTCCCTATGGGTTATATTTTCTATTTCTTTGCATGCTAGGTAATTTCTGATTGGCTGTCAGGCATTATGAATTTTACATAGTTGAGTCCTAGAATTTGCCATATTACTTTAAATACTATTGGACTTGTTTTGGCAGGTAGTTATGTTATTTGTAGGTCAGTTTGATCTCTTCAAGACTTTCTTTTAAGAATTTTTAGGGTGGGTCTAGAATAGCCTTTTCTTTAGGGATAGATTAGCCATACTCCTCAGGTATGATATTTCTGGGACCAAAGTCTCTCTACTCAGGCTGGTAAGAACTTGAAGATCCCTGGTCCTGTGTGAACTCTGGGAATTGATTGACTACAACTTCCTGGAAATTCTTTCTTCAGAAGTTGTTCTTTGCCCAGCCATGTAGTATTTCATTCTGTGCATGTGGGACCTCAATGCAGATTTCTGCAGCTCCTAGAATTCTGTCTACTGCATTATGGTATATACCCACAAATTTTATTTTATTTTGCAGCTTGGTGACCTGAACAACAGTGAGGGTGAAATTCCATATATGTTCTAAATTATCTAATCTCTCTTCCAATGGCTTATCCAGTAATAAAGCATTCTGTTTGTTTTGCAGTTTCATTTAAGTCTAATGTTCTAAGTATTACTAGACCCAATTATATAGTACGATGAAAATATGAACACAAACATGTAATTGGTATCACAATAGATCACTTTATTGGGAAAATTACCTTGAACAATTCAGAATCTCCATTTCACCAATGAACACACTTGTTACATTTGTTACTGTTGGAATGGAACAAAGCTTGCATGTACACAGAGCCTGCCTACCTATAATTCACTGGTGTGTCAAGAGCATTTCTCAATGCTTTCTAATCTTGCTGGCTTTTCAGTCTAAATGATTCTGATGCCTTTGTTGGTAAAGTAAAGATAAAGCGCTGAGGCAGAGGCAGATTAATAATTGTCCATTTCTTAGCTGCAAGTATGAGGAAGTCAGTTGGAATTACACGTTATAAGATACATTATATATCAATAGATAAAGGATTATCTTAAAACAAGTGATAATTATATTTTTTGTGTGTTATCTGCATGGATGACTCTTTTGGTCACATGTCAGTAAAATTTAGTGATACTTTAAAGATTTTTGTTCTGCTTTATGATAGTACCATAACTCTGGCACTTTTTATAGGGGAAGGAATTGTAGTTGACTTTTTCATCATGTAATTGATAGAGTAAGTACCTGGCTAGACACATGATTTTGAGGGTAAGGACAATTGCTGACTTGTTTGCATTTCTTACTTCAAAATTTTCAAATGCATAAAGATTCCACTGTGAGAAATGCAGAAAAGGTCCCAAGGAACATTTTTAGTTCAACAGAATCATTGCTAATGAAATTATAGTTTTGTGCTAAACTGTTAAAAATTCAACTAGAAACAATTTAAATCATTTGTTATTTTGCTGAGTGGAGTAGAGGCTTCTCTGAAGTGCAACATTGACAATCACTATCCGTGATTACCATATAAGATGCTCAATAAATATTTTTCTTCTAAACTGAAAATAATTAAAACTCTTGAGGAAACATGTTTAATGGTTAATAGCATTAGAGACTATCAGGCTGCTGAAAAAATAGATGTTGCCAAAAAATCAATACATTTAATAGTGTTAAATAACAATGATCCTTCTAAAATGATCATGTTTTGCTTTAGATTTTAAGTTTATGTTGTATTTTTTTGTTTGTTTTCACCAAAAAGACTACAATGATGTAGTGATGGTGTGATGGTTCTAGAGTAAGAATACCTGGGTTCAAAATTCTGGTTCCACTACGCATTAGCTCTGGGACCTCGGGCAAGTCACATAATCCCTCTATACCTCAGTTTTCTCATCTTAACCTCTACACCTGGACCAGCAGCATTACCATCACCTGGGAACTTTTAAAAACTGCAAATTCTTGGCTCCACCCCAGGCATACTGAATCAGAACATCAGGAGGTGGGGCTCTCCTTCCTGATAAACACTAAAGTTTGAGAAGCAGTGTTCTAAGCCCCTGTAATGCCTTCCATGGCTTCTACTAATCTCTTGTGATGGTGAGCGATTATAGTTAATCTATTTCTTGGCATTGTCTTTAAAAGTTGAAATCTTAAGCCTCCATTAAATGTGTCTGTTGCCAATGAGTAACTGAGGGATTATAGACATTTAAACAAAACTTCAATCAGGCTAAATTTCAGAGGACGCACAGAAGACCTTCCAGTAAGGGATGTACATTTTTAACAGTGGAGTTGCTCCCGGTGTCCAGCTTGTATGGTATTGAGCAATGAGATGAGACAGCCTGGGAGGGGATGGGCTGCACCCTGGCCCTTGTGCCCTAGCTCCAGGTGCAAAGACAAAATTCATTCCAGCAGGTCTAACACAGCATGGAAGTAATAATGGTAACAGTACTAAAGAGTTTGACAGGGAAAAACAAAGATGGTCAGCATGGGAAGACCAAACATGGGAACAGAGGTATGGGGTTTCTCAACCAGAGGGCAGAACTTGGGGACCAAGGTTCTAGGGGAAGGCAATGTTCTGAGACTGAGGTGGGTGGACAGGCAGGGAGTCTATTTAAGGGACATCTGCCAGCAGATGCACGGACTTCAGTCCCTGGAAGGAGTACTGACAAAAGCCTGGCAGGACCCAGTACTATGGAGGGCAAATTATCAACAGTGAGGGTTGGATACCCAGGACAAGGAAGGTGACCACATGTCAGAAACAATGTGGGCATCCCCTTACTGGTCCTCATATAAGAGTCAAATGTCATTTGGGTCAACTTGATGCTGGGTCCCAGCATGGCACTAGGGGTCTTCTATCACCTTCTTATCCAAGGGTGGGGGGGTGTTTGATCCTAGGGCTGGGGTCAGGCTGAGCCTGTAACTGGCCCAAAGTGGATGGAGCTGTGTGGGAAGAGGTGGGCTATCAGCTGGGTCACGCATAACCCAGAGAAGTGACTCTGATGGAGAAATTTTCCAGCCATCAGGGAGCAAAAGGGTGGCAACATGGCCAAGTGGTCAGACTCTTCCACAATCTATAGGCAACTGTGCTTAAAAGGAAATAGACAAGTACAGATGTATATATTGACTTTTTAAACATTTAAACATTTTGAATAAGTAATGAATTCACATAGTTCTAAATTCAAAGTGTAGAAGGGTCTACAGTGAAAAGTCTCCTTTACATCTTTGCCCCCCAGTCATCTAGTTTTCCTCTCCACAGCAATATTATTTGCTTTTCGTGTATATATATATATATATATATTTTTTCCTTTATCTATGCATATTTTCTCTTTTGTGTTTGTGTATGTACATATAATGTACTCCTGTTACCTAAATGGTAGCATACTATATTGTTCTGCTCCTTGCTTTTTTCCATTAACAATATATTTTGGATATATTTCTAAATCACTATGAAGAAGGCTTCTTCCTATTTTTTTCACAGTTGCATGGTATTCCATGGATATACCGTAATTTATGTAACTAGTCTCCAATTGATGGGTATTTAGGTTGTTTTTAATCTTTGCTGTTAAAAAAAACCTTGTACATACATTATTTCACACATGTGTAAATATTTCTGTAGGATAAATCTCTAGAACTAGAATTCTAGAACTATTCCATGAAATAGTTTCTATGAGCATAGGTCATCAGGTGAGGCAAAGTCAGGCTGATTATGCCTTCCATGAAGTTGTGGAAAGCTGCTACTTTATTTAGGGAGGCTCATTAACCAAGTAATCTTCATTATTTGGAATATTAGATTTCTTCATTATCTGGAATTATATGAAATGTGAACCATAATCCCACTACAATAACCAAAATAAAGTTGCTGCTTTATAGTTTATGGAGTGTTTTCCCACACACATTTTTTAAACCTTTCTCTGAACCTAAAATCTAGGTTTAAAATGATATACTAAAATTTAAGAACTTTGCTTCAGAAATACTACAAAAGTCAAAAGAAAACTAGAGCAAGAAATCATTTGTCAAATTGATACCGGCCTGTTCCTCATGTCCACAGGCCCAGTTCTGGACTTCAAAGTGGTTATTTTTCTCTCTAATAGTGTTTGGAACTCTGGGTGGCTCTTGAATCCAAGCTCATGTATTAAAAATGAATGACAGCACCATATTATCATGGCTGATTCCTGAATTAATCATTCCTGTAAAACCTTTTTGCATTCCAAGACAATGAAAAATGCAAAAAGCTGTTATAAACAGCTGAGTCAAGATCTAATTCTCCAGTGTGTTCATTCTTATTGAGTAAATTCTACATAACCCATTGGCAAAGGAGATTGAATAACACATTCTGGCAGAAATGAAATTTACTGACAAACAGCTACATGGTGCTAGATGCAAAGGCACGACAAGAATCTTTCTATGGAATCTTTTACCCACCCATTTAGTTAGCGTAGGTCACGTGACCATCTTTGCAGCTTGTGGGAGAGGAATAGAATTTGCTGGTGCAGTACAGCAAGACTTGAAGAAGTTTATTTTTTCCTCTGCAAAGTCCATGGTCATGAGAATTGTGAAAAGCTTAACAGCAGGAGACAGTGCTATTCATTTGGAAAATAACCAAAGCCCACTTTTCACTAGTATATTGTCCACAGATGTTTCATAAAATGATGAATTGATAAATCAGTGGAATAATCCTAGCACTGCAAAAGATATATTTTTAAAGACCATTTTAATAAAAGATTTCCATTTCTGTATTTAATAATATTCGTTGTCTAGATAGCCTTCCATTTATAGCCTTTGCCGGTGTTGGCTTCATTTCTTCATTGTTTTTCCTCAGCAGCTGTGGATAAGGGCTCACCAATAACTTCCAATTAAGAACCATTCTCCACCTCACCAGTTCTAGAAGAAAATGAGGGTGAAATTCTCTAGAACCGTGCCTCTCAAATTTGAATGTGCAAATTTACTACTTAGGGAGATCTTGTTAAAATGCAGAGTCTGATTCAATAGATCTGGAAGGAGCCAGAGATTCTGCATTTCTAACAGAATACAGGTGACACATTTGTTACTGATCTGGGGATCACACTTAAAGTAGCAATGCTGCCTTACAATCTGAGAGAGGGAAAAACTTTTACAACTATGACTCAAAATACAAAAGCCATAAAGAAAAAAATAGATAAATGTGGCTACATTAATATAACTGTTGTTGACATAAAAGACAAATTTATGGTCACCAAAGGGGATGGGGGGCCAGTGGGGAGAGATAAATTAGGAGTTTGGGATTAACATATACACACTACTGTATATAAAATAGGGAAACAACAGGGACCTACTGTATAGCACAGGGAACTATACTTATTATCTTGTAGTAAGCTACAATGGAAAATAATCTGAAAAAGAATACATATATATGTATAACTGAATCACTTTGCTGCACACTTGAAACTAACATAACATTGTAAATTATCTATACTTCAATTAAAAAAAAAAACTGTTGCGTGCAAAACCAAACAACCAACCCCAAAACACCTTTGACAGAATAAAAAGATAAATGACAAAATGGGAAAAAATATTTGCAACTTGTAATACAGATAAAGTGTTACTATTCCTAATATATAATACGATAAGCTTTTAAAAATAGGGAAGAAAAAAACTTAACAATTCTAGAAAACAGTCTAAAGATATAAACGATCAATTTACCTTGTTCTTCTTGCTCATAATAGAAATGCAAATTAAAACTACATTGAGGTACCTTTTCTCTCCTACCAGGTGAGCAAAAATCGAAAAGTTTGGCAACATTTTCTGCTGGTATTCTCTCTTATAGGAATCTATCCCAAGGGTATACTATAAAAAGATGAAAGCACAAATATTTATTGCAACAGTAATTATAGTAGCAAGAGACTGGAAACAACACAGATGCCTATTGGGGGCCTAGCTGAATAAATTCTGATACATCTATACAATGAATACTATTTAAATGCAAGGGAAAACAAAGAATATCTCTATGCACTGCTATAAAGTATTCTCCAGGATTTAATATTAAGTAAAAAAAAAAAGCAAGGTGGAAAAATAAAAAGACATAGTTTACCACAGTTTATCTAAGAAGGGTGAAGGATGCAAATATGTATGTACCTATATTTTTAAAAGACAATGTAACAATAGATCATAAAGTAAATAAAATGTTTTAAAAGACAATGTGATGATAGGTCATAAAATAAATAAAATGGAAGGAGGAAGGAAATAGAGTAGAGAGACAGAACCTAGATTTTTTTCTGAAGATACTTTGAATTAGAGATGTAACTTTAGAACCATGTCAATGTCTTACATAATTATAAAACAAAATTAAATTTAAAAATTTAAAAAGCAATATCTAAAAATCAAAAGCAACATGAAATAAATGGATCTGTGTACTGAGTTAATGGCTTACTCGCATGGAGACAAATGATTTCAAGTGAACTTCAAAAGAGAGTAAATTTGACTGTAAGTTTCTAATGGGCTATACCCTAAGGATAAAAAAAGGAAATACATTAAAAAAAAAAAATCTTAAACTGAGAGTAATAGATTGTTTTTCTGATAATATTACATATTTATACATTATAGTTATTAAATATAATATAATTTAAATACTTTATATTTACTTACATATAACTATATAAATTATTAAATTTAAATAGATATTAAATATATAAAAATATATTTAGTAGGATAAATCTTATAATTAATTGTTGCAATATCATTAGGAACCAAGATTTTCAGCATAGAAGAGAAAAAGTATAAAATCAAGGTCTTTTTTAAAATTATTTTTTAAAAGATATTACATAGCTATTGAGTATATTCCCCACAGTGTATATTTCATACCTGTGTCTCATTTATTTTGCAACTGGAAGTTTGTACCTCTTAAAGTCCCTTGCCTATTTCTTTCTTTCCCCCACCCTCCTCCCCTCTGGCAACCACCTGTTCTCTGTATCTATAACTTTTTTTCTGTTATGTTTATTCACTTGTTTTGTTTTTCAGATTCCCCCATAAGTGAAATCAACCAGTGTTTGTCTTTTCCTGTCTGACTTATTTCATTTAGCATAATACCCCCTAGGTCTATCCATGTTGTCACAAATGGCAAGATTTTGTTCTTTTTTATGGTGGAGTAATACTCAATTGTGTGTATATACCACATCTTCTTTATCCATTCATCTGTTGCTTTCTATCTTGGCTATTGTAAATAATGCTGCAATGAACATAGAGATACAGCATTTCTTTTTTAAAAAATTAATTAATTAATTTTTGGCTGCATTGGGTCTTTGTTGCTGTGCGTGGGCTTTCTCTAGTTGCGGCGAGTGGGGGCTACTCTTCATTGTGGTGTGCAGGCTTCTCATTGCGGTGGCTTCTCTTGTTGCAGGGCACGGGCTCTAGGTGTGCAGGCTTCAGTAGTTGTGGCACATGGACTCATTAGTTGTGGCTCACAGGCTCTAGAGTGCAGGCTCAGTAGTTGTGGCGCACGGGCTTGGCTGCTCCACAGCATGTGGGATCTTCCCAGACCAGGGCTCGAACATGTGTTCCCTGCATTGGCAGATGGATTCTTAACCACTGCGCCACCAGGGAAGTCCAGGATACAGCATTTCTAATTAGCGTTTTTGTTTTCTTTGGATAAATACCCAGGGGTGGAATTGCTGGATCATATGGTAGTTCTATTTTAATTTTTTGAGGAATCTTCATACTGTTTTCTATAGTGGCTACACCAATTTACATTTCCAGCAACAGTGTGCGAAGGTTCCCTTTTCTCCACATCTTCACCAACACTTGTTATTTGTTGTATTTTTGATAATAGCCATTCTGACAGGCATGAGGTTATATCTCACTGTGGTTTTGATTTGCATTTCCCTGATGATCAGTGATGTTGAGCATCACTTTAAACTTTAAAGCTTTTGCATAGCAAAGGAAACCATCAATAAAATGAAAAGACAACCTACTGAGTGGGAGAATATATTCGCAAATGATAAGACTGATAAGGGGTTAGTATCCAAAATACAAACATAAGGGGTTAGTATCCAAAATACAAACAGCTCATACAACTCAACATCAAAAAACCCAAACAGCCCAATTTTAAAAATGAGCAGAAGACCTGAATAGACGTTTTTCCAAAGAACATACAGATGGCTAACAGACACGGGCTTCTCATTGCAGTGGCTTCTCTTGTTGCGGAGCACAGGCTCTAGGTGTGCGGGCTTCAGTAGTTGTGGCACGCGGGCTCAGTAGTTGTGGCTCACAGGTTCTAGAGTGCAGGTGCAGTAGTTGTGGCACACAGGCTTTGTTGCTCCGTGGTATGTGGGATCTTTCTGGACCAGGGCTTGAACCCTTGTTCCTTGCATTGGCAGGCAGATTCTTAACCACTGTGCCACCAGGGAAGTCCCTATATGTAGGTCTTTAATCCATTTTGAGTTTATTTTTATATATGGTATGAGGAAATGTTCTAATTTCATTCTTTTACATTCTTTTACATGTCGCTGAGCAGTTTTCCCATCACTACTTATTGAAGCGAGTGTCTTTTCTCCACTGTATATTCTTGCCTCCTTTGTGCTATATTAATTGACCATAACTGTGTGGGTTTATTTCTGGGTTCTCTATTCTGTTCCAATGATCTATGTGTCTGTTTTTGTGTCAGTACCATACTGTTTTTATTACTGTAGCTTTGTAGTATAGTCTGAAGTCAGGGAGTGTGATACATCCAGCTTTGTTCTTCTTTCTCAAGATTTTCTTGGCTATTCAGGGTTTTTGTGTTTCCATACAAATTTTAGAATTATTTGTTCTTGTTCTGTGAAAAATGCCATTGATATTTTTATAGGGATTTCATTAATCTGTAGATTGCCTTGGGTAGTATGGTCATTTAAGCAATATTAGTTCTTCTATCCATGAACACAGTTTGTTTCCAACTGTTTGTGTCTTCTTCAATTTCTTTCATCAGTGTCTTAGAGTTTTCTGAGTACAGGTCGTTTACCAACTTAGTTAGATTTATTCCTAGGTATTTAATTATTTTTGATGCAATTTAAATGGGATTATTTTCTTAATTTCTCTTTCTGATAGTTCACTGTTAGTGTATGGAAATGATATAGATTTCTGTATACTAATTTTGTATCCTGCAACTTTACCAAATTCATTGACGAGCTCTAGTAGTTTTTTGGTGGCGTCATGAAGATTTTCTATGTGGAAGTCACTGATGCAGAACAGAAAAAAGAACAAAGAATAAAAAGAAATGAGGACAGTTTAAGAGACTTTTATTACAACATCAAATGTACTAACATTCCCATTATTGGGGTCTCAGAAGAAGAGAGAAAGCGGCAGAGAATATATTTGAAGACATAATAGGTGAAAACCTCCTTAACCTGGGAAAAGAACAGACATCCAGGTCCAGGAAGCACAGAATCACAAACAGGATTAACCCAAAGAGGACCACACCAAGACACATTGTCATTAAAGTGGCAAAAATTAAAGATAGAGAATACTAAAAGCAGCAAGGGAAAAGCAACATGTTAAGTGCAAGGGAACTCCCATAAGGCTATCAGCTGACTTTTCAGTGGAAACTCTTCAGGCCAGAAGGGAGTGGCACAATATATTTAAAGTGATAAAAGGGGAAAGCCTACAACCAAGAATTCTCTACCCACCAAGGTTTTCCTTCAGGTTTGATGAAGAGATCAAAAGATTTACAGACAAGCAAAAGCTAAAAGAGTTCAGCACCACCAAACCAGCTCTATAAGAAATGTTAAAGGGACTTCTCTAAGCGAAAAAGAAAAGGCCACAACTAGAGATATGAAATTATGAAAGGAAAAATCTCATTGGTAAAGGCAAATATACAGTAAAGGTAGTAAATCAACCATGTATAAAACTGGTAGGAAGGTTAAAAGACAAAAGTAAAATCTATATCCACAATAAGTAGTTAAGGGGTATATAAAACAAAAAGATGTAAAATATGATGTCCAAAACAGTAAATGTGGGAGAGGGTGAGAAATAATGCAGGGTTGTTAAAATGTGTTTGAATTTAAGAGATCAGCAGCTTAAAAAAAAAAAAAATATATATATATATATATATATATAAATTACAATATATAAACAAAAATGGAGAAGGACTGATAGGATTAGAACAGTGATTCTCAAAGTGTGGACCCCTGGATTCTTTCAGGGGTCCACGAAGTGAAAACAATTTTCATAATATTACTAAGATGTTATTTACCTTTTTCACTAGGTTGACATCGCATTGATGGTGGAGAAGCTAAAACTGCTGGTGCCTTAGCATGAGTTAAGGCAGTGGTACTCACTGTACTAGTGGTCACTTTATTCTTTGCTGCCATGTTCACAGTAAAAAAAAAAAAAAAAAAAATGCCAGTTTTTACTTAAGAATGTCCCTGTTGAAGCAGTAAAAATGATTAATTTTATTAAATCAACTCTTGAATACATGTCTTTATAATATTCTGTGCGATGAAATGGGAACTATGCAGCAGGCACTTCTGCTGCACACTGAAGTATGATGGCTGTCTCAAGGAAAAGCGATTGTGCAATTATTTGAGTGGAGAGCTGAACTAGCCACTTTTTTTTGGTGGAAAGCTATTTTTACTGACAGGCAAACTATGGTTATTCAGACAGAGGTATTTGGCAGACATTTTCTTGAAATTAAGATGTGAACCTTGTCAGTTCAAGGAAGACAACTTGACAGTATTTATTGCCAATGATAAAATTCAAGCTTTCAAGTGAAAATTGGAATTTTGGAAACTTGTATCCACCACTGTGAGTTTAATATCTTCTCAATATTTAAAGACTTTTCTGATGGGATGGCTGGTAATATTAAGAAATGTGATTTGGGGGGATATTGTGTAATGAAATGTGTCAAAATTTGTAATATTTGCATAACTCAGCGAACCAATATTTTTGAAATGACTAATGCATGATGTTACAAAATCATGCATGGGTAAGAATCCATTCAAAGTACAAGATAGATTTTTAACGAAACAGATTATAAAAAGTACATTGATGTGGTTTCAGATTCCACATCACAATTAACCTTGAAGAAACTACTGCTTCTTTCTAAAAAGAATGTCCACAGTTATCTGTAGAGGCTATTAAAATGCTCCTCCCTTTTCCAACTACAGATCTGTATGAAGCTGGATGTTCTTCATATACTTCAACCAAAGCAACATATTACAACAGATTGAATATAGAAGATGCGAGAATCCAGCTATCTTTTATTAAACCAGACATTAAAGCGATTTGCACAAGTGTACAGTGCCACTTTTCTCACTAATTGTCTTTGTTTTGGAAAATATGGTTATTTTTCATAAAATATGTTATTTATGCTATGCTTATTGCTGTTATATTTAAATGAACTGATACATTCTAAAGTTTCTCAGTTTTAATATTGTATATGGTAAATATCAATAGCTATAACCTACATAATCAAAAGCTCTTTGGGATCCTCAATAACTATTAAGAATTCTGAGTGTAAAATTTGAGAACTTTTTAAAAAAAATTTTTATTGGAGTATAGTTGATTTACAATGTTGTGTTAGTTTCAGGTGTACAGCAAAGTGAATCAGTTATACCTGTACATATATCCACTCTTTTTTAGATTCTATTCCTATATAGGTCATTACAGAGCATTGATTTCCCTGTGCTGTATAGTAGGTTCTTATTACTTATTTATTTTATATATACTAGTGTGTTTATGTCAATCCCTCTCTCCCAATTTATCCCACCCCCGCTAAAATTTGAGAACTTTTGAATATCATTGTTTTCCAAATAGTTAATAAAGTAACGGATCTGGGCATTGATCATCAATGCCCACCATATCACAAAAAAGGAGATATTATGTACTTCCTGATGGAGATTTACAGCATCACCTATGAAGTATTCTTTCCAAAAAAATCAAACCTGTCTCTGATAAAGCTTCTAGATTCCACCACCAGTTTATATAAAATACAGGGGCAAGATGAACCTGTTAAGGACACTCTGGGGATACAATAAGCAAAACCCAGCATAACAGGTCATTCCGTAGGAGAAATGACTCTATTTCTTCAATGAATAAATTTCAAGGAAAAGAAAAAGAGGGAGGAGCAACCCATGGACTTCTGTTCCTATTGTTTGGAATGCTTTACCCTACTTTTTCATTTGATGAACTCTTATTCATTGTTCTATTTATTTATTTATTTACTTATTTTTGGCTGCGTTGGGTCCTCATTGCTGCACGTGGGCTTTCTCTAGTTGCGGCGAGCAGGGGTCTACTCTTTGTTGCAGTGCGCGGGTTTATTGCGGTGGCTTCTCTTGTTGCAGAGCACAGGTTCTAGGTGCGTGGGCTTCAGTAGTCGTGGCACACGGGCTCAGTAGCTGTGGCTCTCGAGCTCTAGAGCACAGGCTCAGTAGTTGTGGCACACGGGCTTAGTTGCTCCGCAGCATGTGGGATCTTCCTGCACCAGGGTTCGAACCCGTGTTCCCTACATTGGCAGATGGATTCTTAACCACTGTGCCACCAGGGAAGTCCCTTATTCACTGTTCTTTAAAAAATTTGTTTTTCTTCAGGTTTTATTGAGATATAATTGACACACAGCACTGTATAAGTTTAAGGTGTATAGCTTAATGATTTGACTTACATTCATCATAGAATGCTTACTACAATGAGTGTAGTGAACATCCATCCTTTCAAATAGATACAAAATTAAAGCAATAGAAAAAAATTTTTTTCTTGTAATGAGAATTCTTAGGATTTCCTCTCTTAACAACTTTCACATATAACATACAGCAGTGTTAATTATATTTATCATGTTGTGCATTACATCCCTGGTACTTATTTATCTTGTAACTGGAAGTTTATACCTTTTGACTGCCTTCATCCAATTCCCCCTCCCCCCAGCCCCTGTCTCTGGTAACCACAAATCCTATCTCTTTTTCTATGAGTTTGTTTGTTTGTTTGTGTTTGAAGGATAATTGAACTTCAACACTGTGTTAGTTCCTATTACACAACATAGTGATTTGGTATTTCTCTACGTTTTAACATGATCACCAGATAAGTCTAGTTACAATATGAGTTTTACTCATTTTTCAAGTCAAAGTTACCTCCTCCGTGAAGCCCTTCCTGCCTCCCCAGATAGAACCCATTACTTCTTCTTTTGTACTCCAATGGCATTTTGTACAAATCTCCAGTTTACTGCTCACCATACTTTATTAAAGTGTCTGCTTATAAGTTTAATCTCTCCTTGAATGCCAGCACCATCTTCTCTATGCTTACATAGAGAAGGTGTAGAGAAGGCTCAACACCATAACTTTGGTTCATAGTAGATAGTCAACAGATGTTTGTTAAATGAATGAATGGGATGGTGGTTGGGTCCATGCTCAAAGTCCATGAATTCATTCCTTTTCTAATGAATTCTACTACTGCTATGGACTGAATTGTATCCCCCCCAAATTCATATGTTGAAGCCCTAACCCCCAATGTGATGGTATTTGGAGATGGAGCCTTTGGGAGGTCATTAGGATTAGATGGGGTCATGAGGGTGGGGTCCTCATGATGGGATTGGTGCCCTTATAAGAGTAGAGGTGGGGCTTCCCTGGTGGCACAGTGGTTGAGAGTCTGCCTGCCGATGCAGGGGACATGGGTTCGTGCCCCGGTCTGGGAAGATCCCACATGCCGCAGAGCGGCTGGGCCCATGAGCCATGGTCGCTAAGCCTGCACGTCCGGAGCCTGTGCTCCGCAACAGGAGAGGCCACAACAGTGAGAGGCCCGTGTACCGCCAAAAAAAAAAAAAAGAGTAGAGGTGAAATCTTTCTCTCTGTCACTCTTGCTCTCCATCTCTGCCATGTGAGGACACAGTGAGAAAGCAGTCATCTGCAAGCCAGGGAGAGAGCTCTTACCAGAACCTGACCATATTGGCACCTTGATCTCAGACTTCCAGTTTCCAGAACTGTGAGAAAATAAATGTCTGTTGTTTAAGCTACTCAGTCTATGGTATTTTGTTATGGCAGCCCAAGTTGGCTAATACACCTACATTTGCTCCTCCTACATCTTCAGGTTCTTCACCATTTTCCTTTATCCAGGAAACCAGACTTGACACAAGGTCCTAAGTGTTCAATCAGGACTAATCTTGACAGAAGGCAAGTTTAACAATAAGCACAAATAGTTACTGAGTGCCTACTTTACGGCACACACTTCTCTGGGTGTAGGATGGTAGCAGGGTTAAGAAATCTGGGGCCTGATGTTTTGAGCTTATAGCCTACTTGGGAGATGGCCAATGATCAAGTGAATCCGTAAAAATAATTCCAGCTATGGTAAGTGTTGTGAAGAAAATAAACAGAACATTGTGATGTAGAATCAGGGTTTACAGAGTGGAGGTGGGGTGGGAGGGTGGGGGGGAGTGGAGGGTACTCTGACTAGGGTGGTAAAGGAAGAGGTGGTATATAAGTTGAGATATAAGGGAGCCAGCTGTGTATGAAATAGGGGGAAAACTTGACTTATAGGCTTGGGAGACAGTAAGTGCAAAGGACCTGAAGCAGGGAAGAGCTTGGTGTGTTTTAATTGTTGGGAGGTGAAGGGGAGCAGAATTTGTCACCTCAAAATATGCCTCTTTGGCATAAGAATTATTTTGAGCTGGTTATTTTTAAGAAACAACAGGCATAGGAAAACTCTGAAAATCTACTAGAAGTTACCCTTTTGTAAGAGACATTTACATTTATAAGGGAAGTCTCCATTTGTAAGGGTGTCTCCCTCTCTGTATCCGGAGAGGAGAATAACTAAACCTCTAGAAACTCTTAACAATGGAGATGGCAGTGATATGTCAGCATAACAACCATACCTCTGCTTTTCCTGACAACCTCCCATACTGTGGCCCCACCACCTGCCCCCAGCATCTTCCTTTGTCTTTAGCTGGAGATGGGATTTAAGGTGATGGCTTGGGCCATTTTGGGGAGTAACTCAGTTTTCCTGAGTCTCTCTCATGTATGAGAGAGGTATGCATGTTATTAAAGTTCATTTTTCTCCGGTTAATCTGTTTTTATTTATTACGGGGGATAGGGGGTGTCTCAGCCAAGAACCTAGAAGGGTAGAGGGAAAATTGTTTCCTCCGCTACAAAAGCTAAGATGACTGGAGAGTAGTGAGAGCAGATGAAAGGAATGTGAGATGAAAGCAGAGGGGTGCAGAAGCTCTCAGTGCCCTGCACTCTGGGGCACACTGGGGTAAGGGCTTTAGATTTCCCTCATAGAGCAATGGGAACTCTTCCAAGGGCTTCAAGCCAGTAAATGACATGGCCTGACTGTAGGGTGGGCAAGAGCGGAGCCCTAGTCTCCCTAGACCAGTTAGTGTTACTGAACCAGGATCATTTTGCCCAGATTTGCAGCAAAGAGAGGGTTTATTCTCAAGGCAGCCAAGCGAGGAGACGGGAGAACAAGGAACAAGGGGCTCAGGGTATTTATGGGTTAAAGAGTAAAGCAGCAGGGCATGGCTGAGGTGTGGGGAAAGGTGATTGGAAAAAGGTGCTGTAATCTTAGTTCTGCGCCAGTGTAACTAAGCTACAGGCCTCTGCATGTTCAAAAATGGAGGCTCTTAACGTGATCTGGGGGTGGAGTTTTTGGCCCTCTGCTGTCAAAAGGTCACTGAGCCAGACATTTCTGCATGCCCAGTTGGAGGGTCTCAGTGGTCCTATAAAGTCTTTCTTTTTTTAACAGGAAGAAAATCCAGCAAACATTTAATAATATATACATGGGAGGGACTCAGGAAAACTAAGTAACTCTGACCCTGTTCAGTCTTAAGGAGCCCTGCTCAAACTAGACACAGCTGATTCCAAGTTCCTGGAAAACAACTCTGGTGAACACCTTATTGTTTAGCCTACTTGCTACTTGGAGGATTTGCAAGTCTTAAAACGACCTTGATTAGTGAAGGCAGGTGAAATGGATTTGACTAATGATTACCCAGGGTTTCATTAGGAGGCTTTATAGGAGTCCAGGCAGGAGATGATGGCGGCAGCAAAGAAAGAGAAGGTGAGCTGCTGGAGATTTATTTGGAGGGTCAACAGAACTTGCTGATGAATTGTATGGGAGTGTGGTCTCCACATACTGTAATGCCGCTGCATTCTTGCAGCCCAGGCCTCCTAACCTGGGATCCGTGTGTCCCAGGAGATCCATGAATGCACCTCAGTAGTCCACAGGCCCTCTGAAAATATACGAACGACTGTGTGTCTGAGCATTATCTTGGCAGAGGTGGTGGCCTATGGTTTTCATCAGGTTCTCAAAGGTCACAGAAACACCGACAAATGTTAAAGGCAAGTGAAGCTGGGTGAGGGGCACCTCGGGGTTTGTCATGCTCTTTATTTTTGTGTTTGCTTGGAAATTTTCATAATAAACTGTTCAAAATATTGGTGTGCCAACTGTGCGATAAAAGCAAAGAATGATTGTTGTGGCAGACCTTTTGAAAGCCACGTTGCTACATTTTATGCCTCGTGGTTGGTCTGTTGTCACTTAAGATCCTGAGGTGTTCTTGCCAGATTGGTACAGCACCTGCCCTCCCCTAGTGGCTTTAGTGGCCACTGTGTTTCTTCTCCAAGTGGACCGCCCTCCACTGAGTTTCATGTTCTGAATTTCACAAATACAGAGCATATTAAGGTCACTTGAAACAAAGAGCACAGGTGCTGGGGTCTGAGGGTCCTGACTTGGAAACTCAGCTTCCTCAGTAACTGTGTGACCTTGCAAAACAACCTGAACTCTGAGCCTCGAATTCTTCTGTGTAAAAGAGGATTTGTATTTGCTCATCAGGTGACTGGTGTTTAAATAAGAAGATGTATGTAAAACACATATCCCAGCCCTGCGTAAATAAACATGAGCCTGGCACAAGTTGTGGGAAAATCAACACAAAATTGGCGAGCACGGTTTTTGCTTCCATCATTCAACTGGTTGAGGTAGGATTTTATTTTTATTTTATCTTTAAAAAATTGCTATTGAAATGTAGTCGATTTACAATGTTGTGTTATTTTCAAGTGTATATAGCAAAGTGATTCAGTTATATATACATCTATTCTTTTTCAGATTCTTTTCCATTATAGGATGTTGGGTAGAGTTCTCTGTGCTATACAATAGGTCCTTGTTGGTTATCTGTTTTATATATAGTAGTGTGTATATTTTAATCCCAAACTTTTAATTTGTCCCTCCCCCACCTGTCCCCTTTCGTAAGCATAAGTTTGTTTTCCATGTCTGTGAGTCAAAGTAGGATTTTAATGTGAGCGTAATGAGAGGACTGTGGAAAGCCATTTGTTACATTGAATCTCTCTCACCCCCAACTGGCAATGAGCACTGCCACGGTCAAGCAGCTCTGTCGAGTTGGGCTGACACCCTGATTCCCCTGACTCTGCTGAAATAACTGCAGCGTGTCTTTGAGGTATAGTTATCTCACTTATTCAGTTCTGCTTTTGACGAAATCAGAGGTGTTCGCCTCCTGGCCCCGTGGGCAGCTTGCAGAGTCCGCACCTTGGCTGGCCTCCCCACCTCATACCTCTTCCCTCTGGTGACATCACAAGCTGCTCCTGGGGAATCCCCCTGCCTCTTCTCTGAGGCTTCAGACAGGTCAGCCTCCGGTACCTGGTTCTTCCCTTGTTCTCCGCTTGGCTTCCCTTTCCTCTCCCGCAGCTGCTCCCCCACCAAAGCCAAAAGATAAATAAATAAATAAAATTTAAAAACCCAGAAACATTTCTCTCCACAATGCAAGTGAGATCAGGGTTTCTACAGTCTCCCCTCTCTCTCTTTTTTAAAAAAAAATAAATTTATTTATTTTTGGTTGCGTTGGGTCTTTTTTGCTGTGCACGGGCTTTTCTCTAGTTGCGGCAAGGGGGGGGTTCCCCTTCGTTGTGGTGCGTGGACTTCTCATTGTGGTGGCTTCTCTTGTTGCTGAGCACGGGCTCTTGGTGCACAGGCTTCAGGAGTTGTGGCTCGCGGGCTCTAGAGCACAGGCTCAGTAGTTGTGGCGCTTGGACTTAGTTGCTCTGCGGCATGTGGGATCTTCCCGGACCAGGGCTCGAACCCGTGTCCCCTGCATTGGCAGGCGGATTCTTAACCACTGCGCCACCAGGGCAGCCCATCACATTGGATTGATTTGGGTCAAGGTAGATGGGAAGTCATTAGAAAGCTTTGAATTGGAGCATGACTTTTGCTGGCTTAAATATTGAAGGGATATTAATGCAGAATAAATTATAGATGGGCAAGAGTGGAAACAGATCATGTATGATATGTTGCAGTGGTCCATAAAGGAAGGGGGCTATCAGGAGGCTGGGATCAGGGCAGGTTAGTGGTGGAGGAGGTGAGAGGTAGTCAGAGCCAGCATACACTTTGAAGAAGGAGCTGACAGGATTTGCTACCAGTTCAAATGTGAGGTGTTGATAGAAATACAAGGGTCAAGGGTGACTCCAAAGTTTTGGCCCGAGCAAGTGGATACATGGAGCTGCCATTTCCTGAGATGGGGACTACCAGGTGAGGAACGAGTTTGGGAGTAATGCAAAATTTAGTTTTGCAAAGATTAAGTTTGAGATGCATATTAACCATCCAATGAGGATGTGGAGTAGGCAGTTGGGCATATGAGTCTGGAGGTCAGGGCAGAAGACATAAATTTGAGAGTCATTAGTGTAGAGATGGTATTTAAAGCCTTTAGAGTGGATGAGATCACCTAGGAGTATAAAGGTAGAAAGATAGAAAAGAGGTCTAAAGTCTGGGTCCTGGGACACCTCAATGTTTAGAAGTCAGGAAGAGGACAGTGAACCAGTTATGGAGATGAGGAGTGACCAGTGAGGATGGAAGAAGACCAGGAGAATGTAGTGTCCTGGAAGCCAAATGACGGAAATGTCTTGAGGAGGAAGTGGTTGCCTATGGTGTGGGAGGAATTAAATAATAAAGTAAAAAGCACTTGAAATTTTCAGGGCTACTGAAGTGAGGAGGTGAGGAGTTTAGGTACAGAGAAAGAGAAGACATGAAGTCAATGGAGACAGCTAAAGGTCCCAGGAACATGGCAGGACATCAAGGTCCATGAAGGACCATCATCAATGAGAAGTCCCCATGTGGTGGAGAATGGCCAGCACCTTCCTAGGGACAGTAATATCTGGTGTAAATTTGAAGTTATTTCCTGCTGTGGTGTGATTGGCTTCATTTCCTCTAAACATCAGTATAAGTCTGCTCTACGTGGCTGCCATGCATTAGTGGCACTTTGCACAGATGAAGGAACAGACAGTCATGTTGAAAGGCTGCAGCTGCCCAAGAAGGTGAAATGCTTAGAGGGATAAACAGGAAAAAAAGTGAGAGGTGACCAGGAGAAATGGAACCTCCCTGAGGCCCCTTGGAGACCTTGGGGGAGGTGCTGGTCTTCCCTTGGTTTGTGGGATGGAGTCATTAGCATTCTACTTAGATATTAAACGAAAAGATGAACTGTGCATACTGGAGGACATGGGGTCACCTGAGTAGCAAATATAAACTGAAAAGTGTGTAAGGGTATATGTACGGGCATGTCCTTAGCGGCATTTTTTTATACTAACAAAGATTGGGACACAGCTTGGATGTCTGACAGTGAGAGACTGACTAAGTAGATTAATAATGCTTCTTTTTAATGCAGCCATTAGAAATGATGACAAGGGCACATAATTGTTGAATGAGAGAAGCAGGTTTCAAAATAGCATGTTTAGTGGGATCCTAGTTTTGTAGGTAATATGTGCATATCTATGTGTGTGCAAGGAGAAACATTAAAACCATATTAATGGGCTTCTATGGTGGCACAGTGGTTAAGAATCCGCCTGCCAATGCAGGGGACACGGGTTCGAGCCCTGGTCCGGGAAGATCCCACATGCCGCAGAGCAATTAAGCCCATGCACCACAACTACTGAACCTGCGCTCTAGAGGCCATGAGCCACAACTACTGAGCCCGCGTGCCACAACTGCTGAAGCCTGCATGCCTAGAGCCCATGTTCCGCAGCAAGAGGAGACACCGCAATGGGGAGCCTGTGCACCACATTGAAGAGTAACGCCTGCTTACCGCAACTAGAGAAAGCCTGTGCGCAGCAACAAAGACCCAATGCAGCCAAAAATAAATTTAGTAAAAAAACCATATTAACCAATATATTTGAAATGGTCCCTGAGTGGTGGAATTATGGGTGACTTTTTTTTCTCCTTTGTACTTTTCTGTATTTTCTAAGATTTTTTTTACAGTGAATATTACTTTTATTATTAGAGAAAGTAATAAACGTTTAAGGAAGAATTCATTGATGTATGACTTAGCTATTCATGAGCACTCTCCCTACTTTTCTTGATTATACATTAGTTAACAGCAAAGATATTAAAAAAAGCTTCTAGGGGGCTTCCCCAGTGGCGCAGTGGTTAAGAATCCATCTGCCAATGCAGGGTACACGGGTTCAAGCTGTGGTCTGGGAAGATCCCACATGCCGTGGAGCAACTAAGCCCGTGTGCCACAACTACTGAGCCTGCGTGACACAACTACTGAAGCCCATGTGCCTAGAGCCCGTGCTCCACAAGAGAAAACACTGCAATGAGAAGCCCGCGCACTGCAACTAGAGAAAGCCCGCGCTCAGCAACGAAGACCCAATGCAGCCAAAAAACCCCCAAAATAAATAAAATAAATAAATTTTTTAAAAAAGCTCCTAGGTTCAAAATTTACCTGTGGATAATACAGACATGTGTAACTGAGATGATTCTGGGACAGTTGGATGTGTTCTGAGCTCTTGTGGTAGATCTGTTCTAGGAGAAAAAATGATTGCCAAGGCAGAGATATTAGTCTCCAGGTTGCCATTTACTATTCTCTGGTTTGCATCTAAGATCAAAAGACTGTAGGAGACTTGCTGGCTTCACTATGGAGCTTGGAGAAGGCAGATGCACAGTCGTCTTGATGGTAGATGGCGTGCTTTAGAGATGGACATTCCTGCTCCTTTAATCTCCTCACAGAGCCCAGCTGGACAGCTGTTTCCCTTTAGGTGCATATCATCAATCCTGATGTTTGTGCAAAGCAATCCTGACAAGCTGGTACAGCATGGTTCATTGCTCCAGGTGTACACAACGAAATCATCAATCATTAACATAAAAAAACCTACGTTCCCAGGTGCTGGGCAATGCTTGATCATGGTTCTAGGTTCCCTTGTAGACATGCAAGGAGTGAGCAACCAGACATACTGTGTTACTCCTTTTATTTAAAAATTTATTTATTTTTGGCTACGTTGGGTCTTCGTTGCTATGCATAGGCTTTCTCTAGTTGCGGCGAGCAGGGGCTACTCTTCCTTGCGGTGCACAGGCTTCTCACTGCAGTGGCTTTTCTTGTTGCGGAGCATGGGCTCTAGGTGCGCTGGCTTCAGTAGTTGTGGCACAGGGGCTCAGTAGTTGTGGCTTGCAGGCTCTAGAGTGCAGGCTCAGTAGTTGTGGTGCATGGGTTTAGTTGCTCCGCAGCATGTGGAATCTTCCCGGACCAGGACTCGAACCTGTGTCCCCTGCATTGGCAGGCAGATTCTTAACCACTGAGCCACCAGGGAAGTCCCTGTGTTACTCTTTCCTACCCTCCTATTTTCCAGGTTTGCACCAGAGAAGGGCAGCAACTTAGTCTCTCAGATTCCCAAGTTCAGTACTCCCAGGGAAGGGCCTGATTCTTGTGTTGGGTGCTCACTTCTGGGACAATCAAGTGATAGTAGGTGTGCATGGGTGTGTGTGTGCATGTGCCAATTTCTGAGGAGTTGAAATGAAAGCTGCCTGTTGGAGGTTGGCTCCAGGGAGCTGATTCTGAGATGGAGTTTAGTGTGTAGGATGTTAATGAAGAAGTGCTCTTGGCAATTAGGCAAGCAAAAGAAATAAAAGGTATCCAAAACAAAAAGGAAGAAGTAAAATTGTCTTTGTGTGCAGATGATATTATCTTATATATAGAAAATCCTAAAGACTCCACAAAAAACTGCTGGCACTAATCAACAGATTCAGGAAAGTTGCAGGATACAAAGTTGACACACAGAAAACAGTTGGGTTTTTATATACTAACAACAAAACATCTGAAAAAGAAAAAAATAAAATCCCATTCATAATAGCATCAAAAACTGTAAAATACTTAGGAATAAATTTAACCAAGGGGTTGAAAGATCTGTATACTGAAATCTATAAGACTTTGATGAAAGAAATTGAAGAAGACACAAATAAATAGATTCTGTGCTCATGGATTGGAAGAATTAATATTGTTAAAATGTCCATACTACCCAAAGCAATCTATAGACTCAGTGCAATCTCTATCAAAATTCCAATGGCATTTTTCACAGAAACAGAAAAAACAATCCTGGGACTTCCCTGGCAGTCCAGTGGTTAAGACTGTATGCTTTCAATGCAGGGGGTGTGGGTTTGATCCCTGGTCGGGGAACTAAGATCGCACATGCTGTGTGGCGTGGCCAAAAAAAAAAAAAAGAAAATCCTAAGATTTGTATGAAAGATGGAGCCACAAAAGATCCCCAATAGCCAAAACAATTCTGAGAGAGAAGAACAAAGTTGGAGGCATCGTATTCCCTGATTTCAAACTATACTATAAAGCTATAGTAATCAAAACAGTATGGTACTGCTGTAAAAATAGACACATAGACCAATGCAACAGAATTGAGAGCCTGGAAATAAACTCACACATGTATGGTCAACTAATATTTGACAAGGGAGCCAAGAATACTCTATGGGGAAAGAGTAGTTTTTCAACAAATGGTATTGGGAAAACTGGATAACCATATGTAGAAGAATGAAATTGGATCCCCATCTTACACCACTAACAAAAATTAACTCAAAATGGATTAAAGACTTAACATAAGACCTAAAACTGTAAAACTCCTGGAGGAAAACGGAGGGAAAAAGCTCCTTGATGTTGGTCTTGGCAGTGATTTCCTGGATATGATACCAAAAGCTCAAGCAACAAAATAAAAAGTAAACAGGTGGGACTACAGCAACCTAAAAAGCTTCTACACAGCCAAAGAAACAATCAACAAAATGAAAAGGCAACCTACGGAATGGAAGAAAATATTTGCAAATCATAGATCTGATAGGGGTTAATATCAAAAATATATAAAGAACTCACACAACTCAGTAGCAAAAACCAAAAAAGTCCAATTAAAAAATGGGCAAAGGACCTGAATAGACATTTTTTGAAAGAAGACATAAAAAAGGCCAACAGACATATGAAAAGGTGCTTGAACATCATTATCAGGGAAATGTAAATCAAAATCACAGTGAGATATCACCTCACACCCATTAGAATGGCTTTTATCAAGAAAACAAGAGATAAAAGTTGGTGAGGATGTGAAGCAAAGGAAACCCTCGTGTACTGTTGGTGGGAATGTAAATTGGTATAGCCATTTTGAAAAGCAGTATGGAGGGTCTTCAAAAAACTAAAAATAGAACTACCATATGAACCAGCAATCCTACTTCTGCATATATCCTCTAAGGAGATGAAATCCATATCTCAAAAAGATATCTGCACTCCTATGTTCATTGCAGCGTTATTCACATTAGCCAAGATATGGAAACGACCAAAGTATCCCTTAATGGATGAATGGATAAAGATGTGATACACTCATGCATATACACACATATTATTCAGCCATGAGAAAGAAGGAAATCCTGTCATTTGTGAAACTTGGATTAACCTTGAGGGCATTATGCTAAGTGAAATAAGTTAGAAAGACAAATACTGTGTGATATCACTTCTCTGTGGAATCTAAGAAAGCTGAAGAGACGCAAGAGGGAAGAGATGTGGGGATATATGTATATGTATAACTGATTCACTTTGTTATAAAGCAGAAACTAACACACCATTGTAAAGCAATTATACTCCAATAAAGATGTTAAAAAAAAAAAAAAAAGCTGAACTCAGAGAAACAGAGAGTAGAATGGTGGTTACCAGGGGCTGGGGATGGGAGAAATGGGGAGAAGTTAGTCAAAGTGTATAAACTTCCAGTTATAAGATTAACAAGTTCTGGGGATCTAATGTACAGCATGATGATTAGAGCTAATAATACTGTATTATATATTTGAATGTTGCTAGGAGAGTAGATCTTAAATGTTTTCACCATAACAAAGAAGTAGTAATTATGTGATAGATTGGAGGTGTTGGCTAATGCTAAAATGCTAAAGTATGCATTTTGCAATATTCAAATATATCAAGTCAACACATCGTACACCTTCAATTACACAATGTTATATGTCAGTTATATCTCAGTAAAGCTGGGAAAAGTGCTCTTGAAATCAACACTTGTGGAGGGGACAGGAAGAAAGCAGGACTGGGAAGAGGGAGAAGTTAAGCTTTGATACAAGCCTGGTGACAGACTTGGCTGACCCTACAGGGAGTGCTGGAGTTAGAATAGCTCTGCAGAGTTGTCCAGAGCTGGGTGGATATGGCTAGATCTTTATACCCCTGCATTGATCAGTCATTGGATGTGGGCTGCCCTGGTGGTTCTCTGCAGCTGAGGCAGACCCTGGAGGGCTGATATATAAGGGCTGTCTGCTGACCATACTCTTGAAGTTGGACAAGAAGAAGAAAGATCTGGGTGGTGTATCACAGTATCCACCACGATGCCCACTTGGAGGGATAAACAAAAATAAAGTTCTAGGGCATTTGGAACATAATACCATATTGTACTCTAGAAAGGTGGTTATTGATTATATTCAATTTCAACCCAGAATAAAGAACTCTTACAACTCAATTTTTTAAAAAATAAGTTTATTTATTTATTTTTGGCTGCATTGGGTCTTTGTTGCTGCGCATGGGCTTGTCTAGTTGCGGTGAGCGGGGGCTACTCTTTGTTGCGGTGTGTGGGCTTCTCATTGTGGCGGCTTCTCTTGTTGTGGAGCACAGGCTCTAGATTCATGGGCTTCAGTAGTTGTGGCATGTGGGCTTAGTTGCTCTGCAGCATGTGGGATCTTCCCGGACCAGGGCTCGAACCCATGTCCCCTGCATTGGCAGGCGGATTCTTAACCACTGCACCACCAGGGAAGCCCACAACTCAGTTTTTTTTTTTTTTTTTTTTTTTTTTGTGGTATGCGGGCCTCCCTCTGCTGCGGCCTCTCCCGTTGCGGAGCACAGGCTCCGGACGCGCAGGCTCAGCGGCCATGGCTCACGGGCCCAGCCGCTCCGCGGCATGTGGGATCCTCCCGGACCGGGGCGCGAACCCGGTTCCCCTGCATCGGCAGGCGGACGCGCAACCACTGCGCCACCAGGGAAGCCCCACAACTCAGTTTTAAAAAGACAAACAACCCAATTAAAAACGAGCAAAGGATTTGAATAGATATTTCACCAAAGACAATGTACAAATGGCTAATTAAGCACATGAAAAGATGCTTAACATCATTGTTATGACGGAAATGCGAATCAAAACCATGAGATACAATTTCATGCCCACTAGGATGGCTAGAATAAAAATGACAGATGGTAACAAATGCTGGCAAGAATGTGGTGGAGAAATAGGAACCCTACTGGGGGTAGGTAAGAAAAAATGGTACAATAACTTTGGAAAATTGTTTGGTAGTTTCTTAAAAAGTTAAATATAAATTTACCATATGACCCAGCCATTCCACTCTTAGGTATCTACACAAGAGAAATGAAAGTTTATGTCCACACAAAGACTTGCATGTAGATATTCACAGCAGCATTATTCATAATAGCTCAAAGGTGGAAACAACCCAAACATCCACCCACTGATGAATAGATAAACAAAATGTGGTATATCCATACAGTGGAATATTATTTTGCTATAAAAAATAATGAAGTATTGATGCATGCTACAACATGCATGAACCTTGACAGCATCATGCTAAGTGAAAGAAGCCAGACTCAAAAGAACATATATTGTGTAATTCCATTTATATGAAAAATCCAGAAAAGGGAAATCTGTAGAGGCAGTGGTTGCCTGGGGCTGGGATGATACAAATATTCTAAAACTGTATGTGGTGATGGCTGCACAACTCAATAAATTTACTACAAATCACTGCATTGCACATTTAAAAATAGGGTGAACTTTATGGTAGTAAGTTATGACTCAATAAAGTTATTTTAAAAATTTCAACTGGATCTAGAATGCTTAATAAAATCCAATAAAACTACAAAGGGAAATCTACAGTTAATTTAAAAGATAGACAGGTAATTCAACCAAGTTCTACTTATTTTTTATATATATATGTAACATCTTTATTGGAGTATAATTGCTTTGCAATGTTGTGTTAGTTTCTGCTGTACAACAAAGTGAATCAGCTATATGTATACATATATCCCCATATCCCCTCCCTCTTAAATCTCCCTCCCTATCCCACCCCTCTAGGTGGTCACAGAGCACCGAGCTGATCTCCCTGTGCTATGTGGCCGCTTCCCACTAGCCATCCATTTTACATTCAACCAAGTTCTACTTTTAAAACATGTTAGACATTTCATACTCTAACTCAGAACGCTTTCTGAGCACAGGAGAGGTACACACAGTAGATAATTTTCTTTTAGAGCAATGAAGTAGGATCTAAAATTAATCAGTGTCAGTAGATTAAAATGGTGCTGAATTTTTAAAAAGTTCAGTAGGTAATATGCAGAAATGTTTGCTTTCATTAGCCGTTTAATAATTCTTATGTGAAGAATTAATTTCCTGTTACCAACACAAAATTAATACAGTGCATCATTATATGGAGTGAGAACAGCTATGTGAGTCCAGTCATTCTCAGATTTGTGAGCAAAATATTTTATTGGTTTTAGGTCACCATTTTTGGGTGGTTTGTTACACATCAATTGATAACCTGAACATGTCCCAAGCTCCTCAACCAGAGGAGCCCCCTGGGAGACAGTTATCTTCTCTCTCCCAATCCCTTCATTTCTCTCAGTGGCTTCACCATCCTCCTGGTTGCCTAGGTTTAAAACTACAAAGTCATTCTCTGCATACTTTCCCTCATCCCCAGGACTGGTCACTTGCCAAGTCTTGTCAGTTCCATATTGCTTGCCTCTGTTTCTTCCCTTCAGGCTCACTGTCATTATCCTGTTTTCCCTCTTGCCTAAATGGTCACAGTAGTCTCCTAAGTTCTCTCTCTGCCTCTAGGCTCTCTCATTCCAGTCCTCTGGCCTCTAAGCCTTTAGAAGTTCCCACAGCCTAATCTCTAACATTCAAGGTCTTACTGACCTCCAGGCTCACTGTCATTATCCTGTTTTCCCTCTTGCCTAAATGGTCACAGTAGTCTCCTAAATTCTCTCTCTGCCTCTAGGCTCTCTCATTCCAGTCCTCTGGCCTCTAAACCTTTAGAAGTGCCCACAGCCTAAACTCTGGCAGTCAAGGTCTTTCCTCAGCTGGCCCATACCTTCCTGTGATGGTTAACTGTACATGTCAACTTGGTTGGTCCATGGGGTGCCAAGATCTTTGGTCAAACTATCCTGAGTGTTTCTGTAAGGATGTTTTTGGATAAGGTTAACATTTAAATTGGTGGACTTTGAGTAAAGCAGATTGCCCTCTCTAATTTGGTGGGCCTCATCTAATCACTAGAAGGCATGAATAGAACAACAAAACCAGCCTCCCCCAAGCAACAGAGGATTCTCTAGTAGACTGCTTTCAGACTTCACCTGCAACATTGGTCTTCCTGGCTCTACAGTAGCTGGTCTTCAGACTAGAGCTGCACTACCAGCTCTCCTGGCTCTCTAGCCTACTGGCCTTTGGACTTGAACTGCAGCATCAGCTCTCCTGGATCTCCAGCCTGCCAGCCCACCCTGTAGATTTTGGATTTGCCAGCCTCCATAATCATGTGAGCCAATTCCTTGTACCAAATCTCTTTCAATACATATACATATCCTATTGGTTCTGTTTCTCTGGAGAACCCTGGTTAATACACTTCCTAACCTTGTGTCTTTCTAAGCCCCTTTGTGCACCTGACCTCCATTCAAACTGAACTGCCCACTGCTCCCTGTGTTTGCTCTGAGTGTTTTATCTTCAGGCCTAGCTCACATTGCTCTGCCTCTGCTCCCATCTTCACTGATCACATTAAAAAAATGTCACCTTTGCCAGGAAATCTTTCCTGACCATCTCTGAACCCCTCTAGTACGTCATCTGTAATCTTATGTAATATAATACCTCATATTATGGATTTTTTTGGAGCACGTGTCTTCTTGATTATATCATGAACAGCTTGAGGGAAAAAAAATCTATTCTTTTTCTCATGTATGCAACTGCCTGCTTGACATTTCTTAGGTATGGCAAAGTTGCTTCAAAGGGAACATGTCCAAATCTGAACTCATGACTCTTCCCCAGTACCTGATCCTGCCTTGTTCTCTGTTTCAGGGAATGACAGTGTCACAGTTCAGGTACTGCAGGAAACAGACTTTTGAGACTGTGATTCACATGCAGGAAACTTACTGGGAAGTTCTGTAGAAATCATTACCTTTGGAGAGAGTGAAGCCTGACTCGGCAGAGGGAAAAGTTGGGTTTGGATGTGGTTGTAACAAAGGCCTCAGTGGATCCCATGGGGAGCTCTGGAGTGGGGATAAGCCTATCGTGATGCCCTGAACTGGGGCAAGTGGGCTGGGTCTTTATACTCCCCACAAAGACTAGTCACTGGATGTGGAGCTTATGTTCTAGCAAGGGGACCAGGTAGTAAGCCAAAAATATAATAAGTAAATTCTAGAGTATTTTAGGAGGTAAAAGGTAAATTAGAAAAAGTGAGAAAGTATGGTACAAAGGATCAGGAGTTGAGGGGCGTGAATTGCAATTTATAATAGGGTGGTCAGGATGGGCCTTGCTGACTCGGTGACATTTGAACAAAGACTTAAAGGTGAGAAGTTAGTTTTGCAGATACATGGGGGAAGAGAGGCCCTGGCAGCACTGTTTGTGTTTTACAATGAGCGTTTATTGCTTTTGTTAATAGCACCACCTCCAAGAGTTAATCATTATTTTGACTTCTGTCACAGTCTCTTAGTCTTGCCTGTTCTTGAACTTGATATAGATGGAATCATACAGTACGTACTGTTTTGTGTCTGGCTTCTTTCTTTCATCATGGTATCTGTGATATTCATCCATGTTATTGTGTATCTTAGTCATTGTTCTTTTTCGTGGCTGAGTATTATTCTATTGTATGAATATACCACCAATGTATTTATCCATTCTCCTGTTGGACATTTTCGTTGTTGCCAATGTTGACTAGTATGAATAGTGCTGCTATGAATGTTCTTATACATGAATTTTGGTGAACATATGCACTCATTTCTCTTGGGTATATACTCAGGAGTGGAATTGCTGGTAAGAATATGTTTAACTTTAGTACATATTGTAAAACTATTTTCCAAAGTGGTTGTATCAATTTATATTCCCACCAATTATATATATATAAATTTATTTATTGAGATATATTTGACATATAACATTGTGTAAGTTCAAGGTGTACAATATATAGATTGATATATTTATATTGTGGTATGATTGCCATTGTAGCATTAGTTAACACCTCTATCATGTCACATAAGTATCATTTCTTCTAGTGTTGGGAACAATTAAGATCTAGTCTCTTAGCAAGTTTAATGTTTATAATACAATTTATATTACACAATGTTATATGTCAAATATATCTCAATAAATAAATTTATATATATATAATTGGTGGGAATATAAATTGATACAACCACTTTGGAAAATAGTATCTATAATCACTGTACTGTGTATAGTGTCCAGGACTTATTTATCTACTAGTTGCAAGTTTGTACCCTTAACATCTCTCCCATTCCCCCACCCCCAGCTCCTGGTAAGCACCATTCTACCCTCTGCTTCTACAAGTTTGTTTGTTTTTTTTTTTTTTTTTTTTTTTTTTTTAGATTCCACATATAAGTGAAAATCAACTTTAGGACTAGTGCACTTTATATACTTTATGTATGCTATACCTCAATTTAAAAAGTTCAGAAAACTGGGGTTCTGAATGTGAAAAAGCCTCAGGAATACCTTCACCAATTTATTTTGTAATATAATTCTCCTTTTTATGTATATCCAAAGTGATAGATGATAAAAACAAATGTCTAAGTCCAAAAGAACTCTTTCAATATATTTGAAATAAAAATTCTCAGTACTCAAAAACACATATTTGTGTCCACACATATTCAAATTCAGGGGGACTGCACATGGTCCTTCATTTCCCAATAAGACAGAAAAATGCCAAACCAACTCATTGAAATCCACCCCAGAGAGTATAATGCTGAAGCTTCATCTGCAGGGCCTTTAAGGCACTGCCCAGAGAGTGGCTGGCAGGTAGATGGCTGGGTCTGTAAGGGCTGACCAAGGTCACTGACAAGTGCTTGGTGAAGGTCAGTGGTCAAGTTACCTTGCCAGTTCCTAACCTAGTTTATTTGTGGGCTTCAGGCTCCTGGCTCCACCCTGGAAGAGCTTCTGTTGTGACTTTATGACAATGTCCAGCTTGACCTTACCCCCTGCCAGTGCCCCACCCTCAGGATCTGGGGTAGCCCAGTGCCCTGTCTCACCTTCTCACCACCAACTAAGACCAGCCCCCTATATCTCTCTCTGCCGTGTTCTTTCTTCAAGAATCAGATACCTCAGCAAACTCTCAAAGCCCCCTAAATCATTGACCATATTGCACAAACTCAGGGCCCAGTGTGTAAAGTTACTATTTGGTCAGAATCTGATAAGGGAGTCTTACCTCAAAGTCTTACCCAAAGACAGGGCATTGGATGTGGAATTCAGTCCCAGTTGGTGCCACAATCCTATGACTGGATTGTGGAGGTTTAAGCTTAATTTGATCAGCCATTCTTTGTATATTAAAAAAAATCAAGAATAATGTTCATTTAGTTTTACGTAAGCACTAGGGGCCTTTCCTGAATTTTAATCCAATTCTCAGAACTGTCATTAGGATTTAAATTGGATTCACAGATACAGTGTTTGGAGAATTTTTTTTCTCACTGAGATTTAGTATATTATTTATTCCTGACCCATGTGATTCCCAGGTACTTAAAATGTATAAATTATTTATGGTCCAGATGGTGACCTGATACTGCTCTGCATCTCAAAATGTTCTGAGCTTTTGCTGCATGCACAGGCATTCAATTACAAAATTCAGGTTGGTCTTTAGGTACCAGTGTGATAGTTCAAGTCATTTTTGGTTACAAATAAATACTCCAGTTTTCAGCAACCTTTTTTCCCTTGCTTTTCATTGCTTAGAATTAAAAACTATTCTGTGGGAGCTACCAAGTTAAGGAAGAGAAAAGGGAGGAAAATTCCACTTTTGTCTCTTGTCAGAGACGGAAATTTTTTTTAAGCCAAATTAAAAATTTCCAAGTTTCAGAATGGGAGACTGCTAATTTTTCCTCAATAGCCTTTTTGTCTTTTTTTTTTTTTGGTAGTAATAGAAACCTGAGTTTAATAAGGTAAAATGGCTTCCCAGAATAGAGACTACATTACTCAGCTTCCTTTATAGCTAGGTATGGTCATGTGACTGCATTCTGGCCAACGATATGTGAGGAGAAGTGATATGTGCAATTTGCGGGTCATGTCCTTAAATGGGCAGAGTTGGCTACCCGCTATCATTTCCCTCTTCGTTTGGCCGGAAGACGGAAGAGGGATGTGCTAATGAGCCATCTTGGACCATGTGGAAAAGCTCCACCTGGGTATGGCAATTCCATAAGACAGAGGAGCCTGGGAACCATCATGGTACTGAGAGGGCAGCCCTGGACCACATGTGCCCGATGTTAACACAAAGGAGAAATGAACTGCTTTCTATTGTGTAAGACATTATTATTTTGGCTCTCCAAGACAACAGCTAAAACTATATTCTAATGAAAAACACTGATACAAACAAAATTGTAGAAAATTTTTATTAAAAGACTAGGAAAATGACCAACAAAAGTCTCTATTTTCCATTTGCAGTTGAGGGTTGGAAAAAGTTTTGATGAGTTTTTCTTGATACATGGTCACAGACATTTCTTGACTAGATGCTTAAAGAAAGGTTCTTTCAGGTCTGAGGCTAACGGTCTTTTTGCCTCTTCTTAAGACTGCACCAGGGATTGATTCAGCACTCAGGAAGGGTCTCAATATCATCAGAAAGAGTCTCAAACAAAACTGAAAGGGCCTTAAAGATGTCAGGCAGGGGAGGAGCTTCAGGATGGCGGAAGGGTAAGACGTGGAGATCACCTTCCTCCCCACAAATACATCAGAAATACATCTACATGTGGAACAACTCCTACAGAACACCTACTGAACACTGGCAGAAGACGACAGACCTCCCAAAAGGCAAAAAAACTCCCCACGTACCTGGGTAGGGAAAAAGAAAAAACAGAGACAAAAGAATAGGGACGGGACCTGCGCCAGTGGGAGGGAGCTGTGAAGGAGGAAAGGTTTCCACACACTAGGAAGCCCCTTCGTGGGCGGAGACTGCGGGTGGCAGAGGGGGGAGCTTCGGAGCCGCGGAGGAGAGCGCAGTAACAGGGTGCGGAGGGCAAAGCGGAGAGCTTCCTGCACAGAGGATCGGTGCCGACCGGCACTCACCAGCCCGAGAGGCTTGTCTGCTCACCTGCCGGGGCGGGCGGGGGCTGGGAGCTCAGGCTCGGGCTTCGGTCGGATTGCAGGGAGAGGACTGGGGTTGGTGGCGTGAACACAGCCTGAAGGGGGCTAGTGCACCACAGCTAGCCGGGAGGGAGTCTGGGAAAAAGTCTGGAGCTGCTGAAGAGGCAAGAGACTTTTTCTTCCCTCTGTTTCCTGGTGCGCGAGGAGAGGGGATTAAGAACGCTGCTTAAAGGAGCTCCAGAGACGGGCGTGAGCCGCGGCTATCAGCTCAGACCCCAGTGACGGGCATGAGACGCTAAGGCTGCTGCCACCGCCACCAAGAAGCCTGTGTGCGAGCACAGGTCACTCTCCACACCGCCCCTCCCGGGAGCCTGGGCAGCCTGCCACTGCCAGGGTCCCGTGATGATCCAGGCACAACTTCCCCGGGAGAACGCACGGTGCGCCTCAGGCTGGTGCAACGTCACGCTGGCCTCTGCTGCCGCAGGCTCGCCACGCATCCGTACCCCTCCCTCCCCCCGGCCTGAGTGGGCCAGAGCCCCCCAATCAGCTGCCCCGTTAACCGGGGAGAACGCACGGCGCACCTAAGGCTGGTGCAACGTCACGCTGGCCTCTGCCGCCGCAGGCTCGCCACGCATCCGTACCCCTCCCTCCCCCCGGCCTGAGTGAGCCAGAGCCCCCAAATCAGCTGCTCCGTTAACCCCGTCCTGTCTGAGCGAAGAACAGACGCCCTCCGGTGACCTACACGCAGAGGCAGGGCCAAATTCAAAGCTGAACCCAGGGAGCTCTGCGAACAAAGAAGAGAAAGGGAAATCTCTCCCAGCAGCCTCAGGAACAGCGGATTAAATCTCCACAGTCAACTTGATGTACCCTGCATCTGAGGAATACCTGAATAGACAACGAATCATCCCAAATTGAGGAGGTGGACTTTGGGAGAAACGCTATATATTTTTTTTCCCATTTTCTCTTTTTCCATGTGGATGACAGGCTGTTGGTGCTCCAGCCAGGTGTCAGGGCTGTGCCTCTGAGGTGGGAGAGCCAAGTTCAGAACATTGGCCCACCAGAGACCTCCCAGCTCCACATAATATCAGACAGCGAAAATCTCCCAGAGATCTCCATCTCAACGCCAAGACCCAACTCCACTCAAAGACCAGCAAGCTACAGTGCTGGACACCGTATGCCAAACAACTAGCAAAACAGGAACACAACCCCATCCATTAGCAGAGAGGCTGCCTAAAATCATAATAAGGTCCCAGACACCCCAAAACACACCACGAGACGTGCACCTGCCCATCAGAAAGACAAGATCCAGCCTCATCCACCAGAACACAGGTGCTAGTCCCCTCCACCAGGAAGCCTGCACAACCCACTGAACCAACCTTAGCCACTGGAGGCAGACACGAAAAACAACGGGAACTAAGAATCTGCAGCCTGCGAAAAGGAGACCCCAAACACAGTAAGTTAAGCAAAATGAGAAGACGAAGAAACACAGCAGATGAAGGAGCAAGGTAAAAACCCACCAGACCTAACAAATGAAGAGGAAATAGGCAGTCTACTGGAAAAAGAATTCAGAATAATGATAGTAAAGATGATCCAAAATCTTGGAAATGGAATGGAGAAAATACAAGAAACTTTTAACAGGGACCTAGAAGAACTAAAGAGCAAACAAACATTCATGAACAACACAATAAATGAAATTAAAAATTCCCTAGAAGGGATCAATAGCAGAATAACTGAGGCAGAAGAACGGATAAGTGACCTGGAAGATACAAAAGTGGAAATAACTACTGCAGAGCAGAATAAAGAAAAAAGAATGAAAAGAATTGAGGACAGTCTCAGAGACCTCTGGGACAATATTAAATGCACCAACATT
>NC_041234.1:23885395-23886313 GCF_002837175.3 Physeter macrocephalus | reverse complement strand
ATAAACAAAATGGATAAACCATTAGCCAGACTCATCAAGAAAAAAAGGGAGGGCTTCCCTGGTGGCGCAGTGGTTGAGAATCTGCCTCCCATTGCAGGGGACATGGGTTTGTGCCCCGGTCCGGGAAGATCCCACATGCCGCGGAGCGGCTGGGCCCGTGAGCCATGGCCGCTGAGCCTGTGCGTCTGGAGCCTGTGCTCCTCAACGGGAGAGGCCACAACAGTGAGAGGCCCGCATACCACAAAAAAAAAAAGAAAAAAAGGGAGAAGACTCAAATCAACAGAATTAGACATGAAAAAGGGGAAGTAAGAACTGACCCTGCAGAAATACAAAGGATCATGAGAGATTACTACAAGCAACTATATGCCAATAAAATGGACACTCTGGAAAAAATGGACAAATTCTTAGAAATGCACACCAGAGGGAGGAACACTCCCAAACTCATTCTATGAGACCACCATCACCCTGATACCAACACCAGAAAAAGATGTCACACAAAAAAGAAAACTACAGACCAATATCACTGATGAACATAGATGCAAAAATCCTCAACAAAATACTAGCAAACAGAATGCAACGGCACATTAAAAGGATCATACACCATGATCAAGGATTCTTCAATATATGCAAATCAATCAATGTGATACACCATATTAACAACTTGAAGGAGAAAAACCATATGATCATCTCAATAAATGCAGAGAAAGCTTTTGACAAAATTCAACTCCCATTTATGATAAAAACCCTGCAGAAAGTAGGCATAGAAGGAACTTACCTCAACATAATAAAGGCCATATATGACAAACCCAGAGCCAACATTGTCCTCAGTGGTGAAAAACTGAAACCATTTCCACTAAGATCAGGAACAAGACAAGGTTGCCCACTCTCACCACTCTTATTCAACATAGTTTTGGAAGT
>NC_041234.1:23837656-23885157 GCF_002837175.3 Physeter macrocephalus | reverse complement strand
CAAAGAATTTGGTAAAGTAGCAGGATACAAAACTAATGCACAGAAATCTCTGGCATTCCTATACACTAATGATGAAAAATCTGAAAGTGAAATTAAGAAGACACTCTCATTTACCATTACAACAAAAAGAATAAAATACCTAGGAATAAACTTACTTAAGGAGACAAAAGACCTGTATGCAGAAAATTATAAGATTATCAGAAATTAAAGATGATACAAATAGATGGAGAGAAATGGATTAAAGACCTAAATGTAAGGCCAGACACTATCAAACTCTTAGAGGAAAACATAGGCAGAACACTCTATGACATAAATCACAGCAAGATTCTTTTTGACTCACCTCCTAGAGAAATGGAAATAAAAACAAAAATAAACAAATGGGACCCAATTAAACTTGAAAGCTTTTTCACAGCAAAGGAAACCAAAACAAGATGAAAAGACAACCCTCAGAATGGGAGAAAATATTTGCAAATGAAGCAACTGACAAAGGATTAATCTCCAAAATTTACAAGCAGCTCATGTAGCTCAATATCAAAAAAACAAACACCCCAATCCAAAAATGGGCAGGAGACCTAAATAGACATTTCTCCAAAGAAGATATAGATTTCCAACAAACACATGAAAGAATGCTGAACATCATTAGTCATTCGAGAAACGCAAATCAAAACTACAATGCAATATCATTTCATACCAGTGAGAATGGCCATCATCAAAAAATCTAGAAACAATAAATGCTGGAGAGGGTGTGGAGAAAAGAGAACCCTGTAAGTCAGAAAGAGAAAAACAAATACCGTATGCTAACACATATATATGGAATCTGAAAAAAAAAAATGGTCATGAAGAACCTAGGGGCAAGACGGGAATAAAGACGCAGACCTACTAGAGAATGGACTTGAGGACACGGGGAGGTGGAATGGTAGGCTGGGACAAAGTGAGAGAGTGCTAATGTGTATATGGACATATATACACTACCAAATGTAAAATAGATAGCTAGTGGGAAGCAGTCGCATAGCACAGGGAGATCAGCTCAGTGCTTTATGACCAGCTAGATGGGTGGGATAGGGAGGGTGGGAGGGAGGGAGATGCAAGAGGGAAGAGATATGGGGTATATGTATATCTATAACTGATTCATTTTGCTATAAAGCAGAAACGAACACACCATTGTAAAGCAATTATACTCCAATAAAAATGTTAAAATAAAAAAAAGGTGTCAGGCAAAGTCTTAGTGTTCTTTTATATATATATATATATTATATATATATATATTATATATATATAAGGATGGGTCTCAAATAGGCCAGGAAGACACTCACGTATGTCAGGAAGAGGGTCAGACAAGTCAGGGAGAATCTCAAGTAGGAAGGGAAGGATCAAAAACATGTCAGGATGGAGAAGTCAGAAAGAGTCTCAAAACCAAGGAAGGGCTCTGAGCAGCACCTTGACCGTTGGCAGGAACAAGCACCTAACTAAAAGCAGCAAAAAGGGACCCAAGAAGTTAGTGGTTGATCCAATTTCTAAGAAAGACTGGTATGATGTGAAAGCACCAGCTGTGTTCAATATAAGAAATGTTGGAAAAACACTAGTCATGAGAACTCAAGGAATCAAATGATATCATGTTTTTGAAATGAGCCTTGCTGATCTGCAGAATGATGCAGTTGCATTTAGAATACTCAAGCTCATTACTGAGGATATTCAGGGCAAAACTGCCTGACTAACTTCCATAGCATGGAGTTTACCTGGGACAAAATGTGCTCCATGGTCAAAACATGGCAGCCCATGATTGAAGCTTATGTCAATGTCAAGACTACTGAAAGTTATTTGCTTTGTCTATTTTATTAAAAAATGCAACAATTAGATTTGGAAGAGCTCTTATACTTAGCACCAACAGGTCTGCCAAATCCAGAAGAAGATGATGGAAATCATGACCTTAGAGGTGTAGACAAATGACTTGAAAGAAGTGGTCAATAAATTGATTCCAGACAGCACTGGAAAAGACATAGAAGAGGTTTGCCAATGTATTTATCCACTCCATGATGTCTTTGTTAGAGAAATAAGGATGCTAAAGAAGCCCACGTTTGAGTTGGGAAAACTCATGGGGCTTACTTGTGATGGTAGTAGTTCTGGAAAATCTACTGGGGATGAGACAGGTACTAAAGTTGAACAAGCTGATGGATATGAGCCACCAGTCCAAGAATCTGTTTAAAATTCAGACTTTTAGTGGTGACAAATAAAAAGTCTTATTTGTGACCAAAAAGAAGGAAGGATCTCAAACATGTCAAAAAGTGTCTGTCTGACAGGAAGACTCTTAAATAGTAAGGAGGAGTCTCAAACACCTCAGAAAAGGTCTCAAGCAAGTCAGAGTGGAGTGTGTTGTTTAATTTCTTCTCATTTGTGAGTTTTCCAAATTTCTTTCACTTATTGATTTCTAATATCATTCTGTCGTGATTAGAGCACATACTTCCTATTATTTCAATCCTTTTATTTACTTATTAAATTTTTTTATTGGGGTATAGTTGCTTTATAATGTTAATTTCTGCTGTACAGTGAAGTGAATCAGCTATATGTATACATATATCCCCTCTGTTTTGGATTTCCATCCCATTTAGGTCACCACAGAGCATTAATTAGAGTTCCCTATGCTATACAACGGGTTTCCATTAGTTATCTATTTTATACATATTAGTGTACATATGTCAATCTCAATCTTGCAGCTCATCCCATCCCCCCCTTCCCCCCTTGGTGTCCATACTTTTGTTCTCTACGTCTGTGTCTCTATTTCTGCCTTGAAAACAGGTTCATCTGTACCATTTTTCTAGATTCCACATATATGCGTTAATATATGATATTTGTTTTTCTCTTTCTTTGAGGTTTATTTATGGCCTAACATATGGTCTTATTTGGAGAATGTTTCTGTGCACTTGAGAAGAATTTATATTCTGCTATTACTGAGTGAGGTGTTCTATGGGTGTCTGTTTAGTTCGTTTATAATGCTGCTCAAGTGTCTTATTTCCTTGTCGATCATCTGCCAGTTAGGCCTTCTGCCTAATTGTTCTATCCATTATTGAATGGGGGCTATTGAAGTTTCCGTTATTGTTGACTTGTCTATTTCTCCCTTAATGTTTGTCAATTTTTACTTCATGTATTTTGGGTTGTTAGGTACATATATGTTTATACTTGTTTTATCTTCCAGATGTATTAACACTTTTATCATTATAAAATATACTTTTTAATCTCTAGTAACATTTTTTTTGTTTTAAAGTCTATTTTATTTGATATTAGTATAGCCACTTCAGCTTTCTTGTGGTTGCTGTTTGCACCATATATCTTTTTCCATCCTTTTACTTTCAATCTATTTGTATCTTTGAATGTAAATTGTGACAGCATATAGTTTGATCTTGTATTTTAATCCAGTCTAACAGTCTCTGCTTTTTTATTGGATTGTTTAATCCATTCACATTTAATGTTATTATTGATACAGTTAGAATTGTGACTACCATTTTATATTTTGTTTTCTATATGTGTCATATCTCTTTTGTTCCTCTATTCCTTGTTTACTTTAATTTGCATTAAGTGAATATTTTCTAATGTAAATCTTAATTTAATGATTTTTTTCACTATATTTTTTGAATTATTTCCTTAGTTGCTCTAGGGCTTACCCTGTACATCTTAACTTACCATAATTTACTTCAGATTTATACTAATTCCAGTGAGATACAGAAATGTTATTCCTATATAGCTCTATTCCATTCCCCCTTTTTATGCTGTTATTATTATATATATTACAGCTTATATATGTTACAAACCCAACAATACATTGCTGTAATTATTACTTTATATAATTTTATGTCTTTTAAAGAAGCAGAGAGAAGAAAGGAGAACAAGTATATATTTATGGCATTATATCATGCCATTATATTATTATAACCATAATATATGGTTATATTAACCTTCTTATTTATTATTTCTAATTCTCTTCATTTATTCCTATGGATTTTTGTTACTATGTGATGTCATTTCCTTTGTCCAATACAGCTCAGCCACCACCCATTTCCTTTGTGCTATTATTGGCAAATATATTACATTTCTATATGTTATAGGCCCACTAATACAATTATATACATATTGTTTTAATAATTGCTTTAAAAATCAGTTAAGAGAAGAAATATGCATTTATACTGTCTTCTATAATTATATAATTACCTTTACTGGTACTGTTGTTTCTTGTGGATTCAAATGGCTGGGGTAACTTGCTTTCAACCTGAAGAACTTTCTTTAGTATTTCTTGTAAGGTGAGTGTGCTAGCAATACATTTTCTCAGTTTTTGTTTATCTGTAATGTCTTTATTTTTCTTCATTTCTGAAAGACAGCTTTGCTAGATATAGGATTTTTAGTAGACTTTTCTTTGAGCACTTTGAATATGTTATCGCACTGCCTTTTGGCTTTTGTTATTTTGCTGAGAAGTCAAATGTTAATCTTATTGAGGTTCCCTTGTAAGTGACTAGGCGTTTTTTCTTGCTGCTTTCAAGATTTTCTTCTTGTCTTTGGCTTTCTGCATTTTTTACTGTGATATGTCTGATTGTGGTTCTCTTTGAATTTATCCTACATGGAATTTGCTGAGCTTCCTGGATGCATAGGATTTTCATCAAATTTAGGGATTTTTCAGACATGTTTTTGAATATTTTTTTCTGCTCTTTCCTCTCCTACTGGCGTTCCCATTACATTGATGTTGGTGTGCTTAATGGTGGATGATATTTCTGAAACTCTGTTCATTTTTCTTCATTCTATTTTCTCTGTTCTTCAAATTGCATAATCTCCATTGATCTGTCTTTAAGTTCATTAATTCTTTCTTTTCCCACTTTAAAGCTACTTTTGAGCCCCTCCAGTGAATTTTTCATTTCAGTTATTGTATTTTCTAATATATGCATTCAATGCTACACATTTCCTTCTAAGCACTGCTTTTACTGCATCCCACAAATTTCGATAAGTTGTGTTTTTGTTTTCATTTAGTTCAAAATATTTAAAAATTTCTCTTGAGATTTCTTCTTTGATCCATGTGTTATTTAGAAGGATGTTGCTTAATCTCCACGTATTTTATGGTTTTCCAGTTATCTTTCTGTTATTGATTTCTAGTTTAACTCCATTGTTCTCTGAGAGCAGACGATGTATAATTTCTATTCTTTTAAATTTGTTAAGATGTGTTTTTGGCCCAGAATTTGGTTTGTCTTGGTAAATGTTCCATGTGAGCTTAAGAATGTATATTCTGCTGATGTTAGATGAATAGTCTGTAGATATCAGTTATATGCAGTTGATCAATAGTGTTGTTGAATTCAACTACTGATATAATTTACTGATTTTCTGCCACCTGAATCTGTCCATTTCTGACAGAGTTGAAGTCTCCAACTATGATAGTGGACTCATCTACTTCTCTTTGCAATTTTATTAGTTTTGGCCTTACATAGTTTGACACTGTTGTTAGGCACATACACATTTGGGATTGTTATGTCTTTTTGGAGAATTGACCCCTTTATCATTGTGTAATGATAAATCCTTCTTTATCCTTGATAATGTTCCTTGCTTTGAAGTTTGCTCTGTCTGAAATTAAAATAATGATTCCTGCTTTATTTTAATTAATTAATTAATTAATTAATTATTTTTGGCTGTGTTGGGTCTTCGTTTCTGTGCAAGGGCTTTCTCTAGTTGCAGCAAGTGGGGGCCACTCTTCATCGCGGTGCGCGGGCCCCTCACTATCGCGGCCTCTCTTGTTGCGGAGCACAGGCTCCAGACGCGCAGGCTCAGTAGTTGTGGCTCACGGGCCCAGTTGCTCCGCAGCATGTGGGATCCTCCCAGACCAGGGCTTGAACCCGTGTCCCCTGCACTGGCAGGCAGACTCCCAACCACTGTGCCACCAGGGAAGCCCCCTGCTTTCTTTTGATTAGTGTTAGTATGGCATATTTTCTTCCATCCATTTACTTTTAATCTATATGTGTCTTTATAGTTAAAGTGGGTTTCATGTAGAGCACATATAGTTGGGTCTTGGTTTTTGATCCACTCTGACATTCTTTGTCTTTTAATTGGTGCATTTAGACCATTGACATTCAAAGTGATTATTGATATAGTTGGATTAACATCTACCATATTCATTACTATTTTCTATTTGTGGCTCTTGTTCTTTGTTCCTATTTTTGTCTTCCACTTTTTTCTTCCCTTTTCGGTTTTAATTGAGCATTTTTTATAATTTCATTTTCTTTCCTTTCACAACATATCAGTCACAATTCTTTTTAAACTTTTTTAGTGGTTGCCCTAGAGTTTGCAATATACAATTATAGTTAAACCAAGTCCACTTTCAAATAGCACTATACCACTTCATGGGTGGTGTGAGGTTATAGTAACAAAATAATCCTAATTCCTTCCTCCCATCCCTTGTATCATTGCTGTCATTCATTCCACTAATATCTAAGCATACATAAGTATATATCTATATATATGATATATACATTAAGCATATATAATCAAATACATTGGTATTATTTTGAACAAACTGTTGTCTGTTAGATCAATTAAGTATAAGAAAAAGAAAAGTTTTAATTTTACCTTCACTTATTCCTTCTTTGATATTTTTCCTTACTTTATGTAGCTTGAGTTTCTGCCCTATATTATTTTCCTTCTCTCAAAAGAACATACTTTAACATTTCTTGCAAGGCAGGTCTATGGGCAACAAATTCTCTCAATTTTTTGTTTGTCTGAGAAAGTCTATTTCTCCTTCACCTTTGAAGGTTAATTTTGCAGGGTACAGAATTTTAGGTTGATGTTTTTTTCCTCTCAACACTTTAAATGTTTCATTTCATTCTCTTCTTGTTTGCATGGTTTCTGAGGAGTAGTTAGATGTAATTCTTATCTTTGCTCCTCTATAGGTAAGGTGTTGTGGGTTTTTGTTGTTTTTCTTTGTTTTTTTTTAACCTCTGACTTCTTTCAGGTTTTTTCTTTATCTTTGATTTTCTGTAGTTTGAAAATGATATGCCTAGGTGTAGTTTTATTGTAATTTATCCTGCTTTGCATTCTCTGAGCTTCCTGTATCTGTGGTTTGGTGTTTGACATTGATTTGGGGGAAATTCTCAGTCATTATTGTTTGAAATATTTATTCCTTTTTCTCTTTCTTCTCCTTATGGTATTCTCATTATGCCTATGTTATACTTTTTTTTAGTTGTCCCACAGACCTTGGATATTCTTTTCTTTCTTTCTTTTCTTTTTTTTTTTGGACTTTGTTCTCTTTGCTTTCGGTTTTTGAGAATTCTATTGATGTATCCTCTAGCTCAGAGATTCTTTACTCAGCCATGTCCAGTATACTAATAAGCCCATCAAAGGCATTCTTCATTTCTGTTACAGTGTTTTTAATCTCTAGAATTTCTTTATGGCTCTTTCTTAGGATTCTTATCTCTCTGCTTACATTGCCCATCTGTTTTTACATGCTGTCTACTTTATCTATTAGGGTACTTAGTATTTTAATCATAGTTGTTTTAAATTCCTGGTCTGATAATTCCAACATTCCTTCCATGTCTGGTTCTGAGGCTTACTCTCACTTCAAAGTGTGTTTTTTGCCTTTTGGTATGCCTTGTAATTTTTTCTTAATAGCCAGACATGGTGTACTGGATAAAAGAAACTGCTCTAAACAGGCCTTAGTATTGTGGTGGTGAGGTGTCGGGAGAAGGGAAGCATTGTACTGTCCTGTGATTAGATCTCAGTCTTTTAGTGACACTGTGCCTCTGGACTATGAACTTCATAAGAGTTTCTGTTTTTTTCTTCTCCCATAGCTGGGGCAGGATGGCTAGAATGGGCTGTAGTTTGTTATTTCCCTTTCCCCTAGGTCAGCTAGACTCTGATAATACTGCAGCAGGTTAGCCTCTGGTTAACTAGTTTCTCATGAGGGCAGACCTTGTTAAGAAGAACGGAGTGTGGTAGTGTATTTCAAAATGCTTCCTTTCCTCTCCTCCTCCCCACAAGCATGAGGGGATTTTTCTCCGATATTAACTGTGGGAAATTGGTTGAGTCCTGGAGGTAAATCTCACAATATCGTGGAGGCCCCCTTAATTGGGTCCCCCTGGAGTTTTTAGCTTTCAGAGTTGCACAGTGAGCTTCCAGCAATTTGTCTATTATAGTTCAGGTTTTTCTACCCTTGCAGTGGTTCCTATGGTTGTTTCCACTTGTGAGTCTCTGTTCAAGTAAGCTGTGACTCCCTGTGTTCACTTGTCTATCTCTTCAATCTTTGGGGCAGTGATTTGCTCTGTGTATTCCCCTCTTACAGATCCAAGAAGAGCTGTTGCTTTTTCAGTCTGTTCAGCTTTTCACTTGCTTTTAGGACAGAGTGGCAACGTCCAGACTTCTTACATGTAGAACCAGAAACCGAAAGTCTCAGTTATTGTATTTCCAACTCCAGAATTTGCATTTTGTTATTATTTTTTAATATATAACTTCTGTCTCTTTATTGCTATTCCCTACTTGATAAGACATGGTTATTCTCTTAGTTGATTAGGGCTGCTATAACAAAAATACCACAGACTGGGTGGCTTAAACAACAAACATTTATTTCTCACAGTTCTGGAGGCTGGGAAGTCCAAGATCAAGGTGGTGGCATATTTGGTAAGGGCCTGCTTCCTGGTTCATAGGCAGCTATGTTTTCATTGTTTCCTCACAAGGCAGAAGGGGCAAGGGATCTGGGGTTGCTCTTTTTTTTTTTTTTAAACATCTTTATTGGAGTATAATTGCTTTACAGTCGTGTGTTAGTTTCTGGTTTATAACTGGGGTCTCTTTTATAAGGACAGTAATCCCATTCTCAAGGGCTCCACCCTCATGATCTAATTATCTCCCAAAGGCTCTGCCTCCAAATACCATAACATTGGGGATTAGATTTCAACATATGATTTTTGAGGGGAACCAAACATTCAGTCTATCACAGTCATCATACCTTCCTTTCCTTCTTTAAGCAAGATTTCCTTTAGTTCTTTGAATATATTTATAATGGCTACTTTGATGTCTTGGTTCTATTAATCTGACATCTGATTGCTCTCACAGGCAGTTTCTGTTGCCTGATCTTTTCCCTGTGTATGGATCATACGTCCCTGTTTATTTTCATGTCTTGTAATTTTTTGTTGAAAACTGGACATTTTATATAATGTGTTACAGAAACTCTGGGCACTGATTCCCTTGCCCCTGGGGCTAGTTATTGTTGTTTGTTTGTTTATTTGCTTAGTGACTGGCTGGATTATTTCGGAGAAGTCGATTTCCCCTTCAGTGTTAAACCTCTGATATTGCTCCTCAGAGGGCAAAGTCTTGGGCATGAGCAATCAGCCTGGGATGAAAGTGGTTTTAGCAGGGCTCTCTTGACTCTCTTTCCCTGATCACACCCAGCTGTTAAACTCCACTAATTGCTGGCTGATTGCTCTATTAATTTCAACAATGCCCTGGGGCATAAATTGCCCCACAGAATGAACTCTTTAAATTCAGACTACTTTGGAGGGGTAGTGTTTGAAGTCAGTGTTTGAGGGTTTTTCTGACCCTAGGAGGGCTCTTCTAGCTATCACTTTCCCTGGTTCTCCCTGTAAACTAGCTGGACTGTGATTTAGTTTATATCTCTAATGAAACGATCAGTCTCCTCCTAATTGCTTTCCATCTTTCCTCCATTGTTTTTGATAGTATCCTTAGGCTTGAAGTTCCCTACATTATGTTTCAAATAAAGTTCCTTTGGAAAGAGCTCCAGAGCACTGTTTTATGCCCTGCCTCTCCCTTTGGGCAAAATTTCTAAGCCATGGCTCATAGGTGGGGCAGGAACAGTGGCAGCTTCTTTCTAAGTGATACACCTGCTTTAGGAGCTGGGCACTGAGGAGGGGGTGGTAGCCTCTGGTCTTCTCAGTTTGCCTCTTCCTTCATGAAACCTCTGCCCCATGAACAAGCTGGGAAAAGAGTGATCAATGCCCTAGTATTCTCAGTGTACTGCACCTGAAGTAGATCTTCCACCCAAGGAGTGGGGACTGTGTGGAAGACAGGAGCCCATGACCACTCAACCATGCTCACCTGGAACTTAGCCTCTGCAACAGGTACCTAGAGCGTGGAATGATAAATACTGAAGTTCTGCCCCTCCTGGGAAAATTCACAAATATGTGGAAATTAAACAACACACTCTTGAACAACCAGTGAATCAAAGAAGAAATCAAAAGGGAAATTTAAAAAAATCTTGAAACAAACAAAAATGGAAGCACAACATGCCAAATCTCATGGGATGCAACAAAAGAAATTCTAAGTGGGGAAGTTTATAAAGACCTACATTAAGAAAAAAGAAAGATCTCACATAAACAACCGAATTTTACACCTCAATTAGAAGAAGAAGAGCAAGCTAGCCCAAAGTTAGCAGAAGGAAGGAAAAAACAAAGACCAGAAAAGGAACAAGTGAAATAGAGACCAGAAAAAAAATAGAAAAGATCAACAAAACTAAGAGCTGTTTCTTAAAATTAATTAATTAATTAATTAATTAATTTTTTGGCTGCTTTGGGTCTTTGTTGCTGCGCGCGGGCTTTCTCTAGTTGTGGAGAGCAGGCCTTCTTCATTGTGGTGTGCATGCTTCTCATTGCGGTGGCTTCTCTTGTTGCGAAGCATGGGTTCTAGGCGCCTGGCCTTCAGTAGTTGTGGCACACAGGCCCAGTAGTTGTGGCTCGTGGGCTCTAGAGTGCAGGCTCAGTAGTTGTGGTACACGGGCTTAGTTGCTCCGTGGCATGTGGGATCTTCCCGGACCAGGGCACAAACCCGTGTCCCCTGCATTGGCAGGCAGATTCTTAACTACTGTACCACCAGGGAAATCCCTAAGAGCTGGTTTTTTGAAAAGATAAACAAAATCGACAAACCTTTAGCTAGACTAACAAAACAAAAAAGAAGACTCAAGGGGCTTCCCTGGTGGCGCAGTGGTTGCAAAAAAAAAAAAAAAAAAAAAAAAAAAAAGAAGACTCAAATAAGTAAAGTCAGAAATAGAAGACATTACAACTAATATCACAAAAATACTAAGGATAATAAGGACTATTATGAACAGTTATACAGTGAAAAATTGGATGACCTAGAAGAAATGGAAAAATTCCTGGAAACATAGAACCTATCAAGACCGGGTAATGAAGAAATAGAAAATATGAACAGACCAGTAATGAGCAAGGAGATTGAATCAGTAATCAAAAACCTCCCAACAAAGAAAAGCCCAGGACCAGATGGTTTCATTGGTGAATTCTATCAAATATATAAAGAAGAATTGATACCAGTCCTTCTTAAACTCTTCCAAAAAATTGAAGAGGAGCAAACATTTCCAAACTCATTTTATGAGGCCAGCATTACCCTCATACCAAGCCAGATAAGGATACTACAAGAAAAGAAAACTACAGGCAAATATCCCTGGTGAATATAGATGCAAAAGTTCTCAACAAAGTACTAGCAAACTGAATTCAGCACAGTAAAATGATCATACATCATGATCAAGTGGGATTTATCCCTGGGATACAAGTATGGTTTAACATACACAAACCAATTAATATGGTATACCACGTTGATAGAATGAAGGATAAAAATCACATGAACATCTCAATAGATGCAGAAAAAGCATTTGATAACAATCCAACATCCTTTCATGATAAAACTCTCAATAAGTTATGTATAGAAGGAATGTACTTCAACATAATAAAGGACATACATGACAAGCCCACAGCTAACATCATAATCAGTGGTGAAAGGTTGAAAACTTTCCTTTTATGATCAGGAACAAGACAAGAGTGCCCACTCTTGCCACTTTTATTCAACATAGTATTGGAAATCCTAGCCACAGCAATTAGGCAAGAAGAAATAAAAGGCATCCAAATCAAAAAGGAAGAATTAAAACTGTTACTATTTGCAGGTGACAGGATACTATATACAGAAAAACCTTAAAGACTACCAAAAAACTGTTAGAACTAAGGAGTGAATTAAGCAAAATCACAGGTTACAAAATATACAGAAATCTGTGGCATTTCTATCAGAAAGAGAAATTAAGAAAACAGTCACATTTACAATTGCATCGAAAAGAATAAAATACCTAGGAATAAATTTACCAAGGTGAAAGACCGGTACACTGAAAACTATAAGACACTGATGAAAGAAATTGAAGAAGACAGAAATAAATGGAAATATATTCTGTGCTCAAGTATTGGAAGAATTAATATCATTAAAAGGTCAATATTACCCCCAAACAATCTACAGATTCAGTGCAATCCCTATCAAAATTCCAATGGCATATTTCACAGAACTAGAATAAATAATTCTAAAATTTGTATGGAATCACAAAAGATTGTGAATAGCTGAAACAACCTTGAGAAAGAAGAACAAAGCTGGAGGTATCATGGCCCCTGATTTCAAACTATACTATAAAACTATAGTAATCAAAACAGCATGGTACCGGCACAAAAACAGACACAGAGATCAATGGAACAGAATTGAAAGCCCAGAAATAAACCCACACATGTATGGACAATTAGTTTATGACAAAAGAGCAAAGAACATACAGTGGAGAAAGGAAAGTCTCTTCAATAAATGGTGCTGGGGGACTTACCTGGTGGTGCAGTGGATAGGACTCTGTGCTCCCAATGCAGGGGGCCCAGGCTTGATCCCTGGTCAGGGAACTAGATCCCACATGCATGCCACAACTAAGAGTTCACATTCGCGTGCTGCATCTAAGGAGCCCACATGCTGCAACTGTGGAGCTGGTGAGCCACAACTTAGGAACCTGCCTGCCGCAACTAAGACCTGGCACAACCAAATAAATAAATATTTTTAAAAAATGGTGCTGGGAAAACTGAACAGCCACATGTAAAAGAATGAATCTAGACCACTATCCTACACAATACACAAATGTGAACACAAAGTGGATTAAAGACATGCATGTAGGACCTGAAACCATAAAATTCCTAGAAGAAAACATAGGCAATAACCTCATTGACATTGGTCTTAGTAATGTTTTTGTGGATTTGACTCCAAAGGCAAAGGAAACAAATACAAAAATAAACAAATGGGACTATGTCAAACTGCAAACCTTTTGCACAGTGAAGGAAACTATTATCAAAACAAAAAGGCAACCTACTGAATGGGAGAAGATATTTGCAAATCCAATAAGGGGTTACTAGCAATATATAAATAACTCATACAACGGAACAACAAAAAATAATTCAATTAAAAAATGGGCAGATATATGAATAGACATTTTTCTGTAGAAGACATACAGATGGCCAACAGGCACATGAAAAGATGTTCAACATGACTAATTATTAGGGAAATGCACATCAAAACCACAATAAGATATCACCCCTCACCTATTAGAATGGTTATTATCAATAAGACAAGAAATAACAAGCGTTGGAGAGCATGTGGAGAAAAGGGAACCCTTGTACACTGTTGGGGGGGATTGTAAATTGGTGCAGCCAATATGGAAAACTGTATGGAGATTTTTCAAAAAATTAAGAATAGAACTATGGAACTACCATATGATCCAGCTATTCCACTTCTGGGTACTTATCTCAAGAATATGAAAACAGTAATTTGAAAAGATATAGGCACCCCTATGTTCATTGCAGCATTATTTACAATAGCCAAGATATGGAAACAACGTAAGTGTCCATTGACAGAAGAATGGATAAAGAAGATGGGGTGTGTATATACAATAGAATACTACTCAGCCATAAAAAAGAATATGTTGCCATTTGTGACAACATGGATGGACCTTGAGGCTATTATGCTAAGTGAAATAAGTCAGAAGGAAAAAGACCAATACATATGATTTCACTTATATGTGGAATCTAAACAAAACAAAACAAAGGCAAACTCAGAGATACAGAGAACAGCTTGGTGGTTACCACAGAGGAAGGGTATTGGGGGTGGGTGAAAAGGGTGAAGGGAGTCAATTACATGGGGATGGATAGTTACTAGACTTTTGGGGGTGATCACTTTGTAGTGTATATTATAATGTTGTACACCTGAAACTTACATATAAACAAAAAGAAATAAAATTGTTTTTGTTTGTAGATGATATGATCTTTTTTTTTTAATTAAAAAAAATTTTTTTTCTTGCTGTATGTGGGCCTCTCACTGCTGTGGCTTCTCCCGTTGCAGAGCACAGGCTCCGGACGCACAGGCTCAGCAGCCATGGCTCACGGGCCTAGCCGCTCCACGGCATGTGGGATCTTCCCGGACTGGGGCACGAACCCGTGTCCCCTGCATCGGCAGGCGGACTCTCAACCACTGCACCACCAGGGAAGCCCCATGATATGATCTTATACATAGAAAATCCTAAAGACTCCACCAAAAAACTGCTGGAACTAATCAATAGATTCAAAAAACTTGTAGGATACAAAATCAACATACAAAAATCAGTTGCATTTCTATACGCTAACAGTGAAATATCTGAAAAAGAAAACAATCCCATTAATAATATTAAAAATAATAGGAAAAATTAGGCAGAATTTTAACCAAGGAAGTGAAAGATGTGTATAGTGAAAATTATAAGACTTTGATGAAAGAAATTGAAAAGACACAAATAAATGGAAAGATATCCTGTGTTCACGGATTGGAAGAATTAATATTATTAAAATGTCCATACTACCCAAAGCCATCTATATATTCAGTGCAATCCCCATCAAAATTCCAATGGCATTTTTCACAGAAATAGGAAAACAATCCTAAAATTCATGTGGAAGTACAAAAGGCTGTGAATAGCCAAAGCACTTTTGAGAAAGAAGCACAAAGCTGGAGGCACCACACTTCCTGATTTCAAAGTATATTACAAAGCTGTAGTTATAAAAACAGTATACTAGTGGCATCAAAACAGACACACAGACCAATGGAACAGAACTGAGAGCCCAGAAATAAAACCATGCACATACTGTCAACTAATATTTGACCAGGGGGCCAAGAATACTCAATGGGGAAAGGATAGTTTTTTCAATAAATAGTATTGGGAAAAGTGGATATTCACATGTAAGATAATGAAATGGATCCCTATGTTACATCACTTACAAAAACTAACTTGAAATTGATTAAAGACTTAAATATAAGACCTGAACCTGTAAAACCCCCAGAGGAAAACATAGGGGAAAAACTCCTTAACATTAGTGTTGGCAATGATTTTTTTATATGACACCAAAAGCACACGCAACAAAAGCAAAAATAAATGAGTGGGACTACAGCAACCTAAAAAGCTTCTACACAGCAAAAGAAACAATAAACAAAATGAAAAGACAACCTATGGAATGAGAGAAAATATTTGCAGACCTTATATCTGATGATAGGCTAATATCCAAAATATATAAGGCACTCATACAACTCAATAGCAAAAAAATCCCCCAAATATTCCAATTAAAAATGGTTAAAGGGCCTGAAAAGGCATTTTCCCAAGAAGACATACAAATGGCCAACAGGTAATGAAAAGGTGCTCAATATCACTAATCATCAGGGAAATGCAGATCAAAACCACAGTGAGCTATCACCTCATACTTGTTAGAGTGGCTATAATCAAAAAGATAAGCGATAACAAGTGTTGGGACTTCCCTGGTGGCGCAGTGGATAAGACTCTGCGCTCCCAATGCAGGGGGCCCTGGTTTGATCCCTGGTCAGGGAACTAGATCCCATGCGTGCCGCAACTAAGAGTTCACATGCCACAACTAAGGAGCCCGTGTGCTGCAACTAAGGAGCCCACGAGCCGCAACTAAGGAGACCACGTGCCGCAGCTAAGGAGCCCACCTGCTGCAACTAAGACCCCATGCAACCAAATAAAAAAAATAAAATAAATATTAAAAAAAAAAGAGATAAGTGTTGGCAAGGATGTAGAAAAAAGAGCACTGTTACATTGGTGGGGATGTAAACAGCCATTTGGAAAACAAAAAATTAAAAATTTTAATTAAAATCAAAAAATTAAAAATAGACTTATCATATGATCTATCAATCCCATTTCTGAGTATATATCCAAAGGAAATGAAATCAGGATCTGAAATAGATATCTGCATCTCCATGTTCAATGCAACATTATTAACAACAGCCAATACATGGAAATAACCTAAATGCCCATTGGCTGACGAATGGGTGAAGAAAATGTGATGCATACATACACACATAGGAATATTATTCAGCCATAAAAAGGCAGGAAATCCTCTCATTTGTGACAACCTGGATGGACCTTGAGGGCATTATGCTAAGTGAAATAAGTCAAATAAAGACAAATGCTGAATGATCTCACTTATATATGGAATCTAACAAGGCTGAACTCATAGAAACAGAGAGTAGAATGGTGGTTGTCAGGAGCTGCTGTGGGGGGGATGGTGATGGTGTTGGAAGAAATGGGATATGTTGGTCAAAGGGTATAAGCTTACAAGTTATAAGATGAATAAGTTCTGGGGATCTAATGTATAGCATGGTGAGTATATTTAACTATAGTTTATTATATACTTGAAAGTTGCTGAGAGAGTAAATCTTAAATGTTCTCACCACACACTGAGAAAATGTTATTATGTCAGGTAATGGTGGTGTTAACTATCCTTAATGTGGTAATCATTTCACAATATACATGTGTATCAAATAATCACATAGTACACCTTAAAGTTACACAATGTTATATGTCAAGTATATTTCAATAAAGCTGGGGAAAAATAAAACCATTTATAATCTTAAAAAAAAAAACACATCAGGAAAGGTCTCCATGTCTTCATGTCTCACACATGTTCTTAAAGGTCTTAAAAAGTCAGAACAGGTCTTAAATACATCAAGAATTATCTCAAAATTGAAAGTCATCAGGAAGAGTTTTTTGTTTTTGTAACAGAGTTTCTTTTTGATATATAATTCACATACAGTAAAATTCACCATTTTGAAGTATATAATTTAGTGGTTTTTAATGTGTATACAAGGTTGTGCAACCATCACCACTATCTAATTCCAGAATTTTCATCACTCTAAGAACAAACCCTATACCCATTAGCAGTCCCTCACTGTTCCTCCCTACCCGCAGCCGGTGACAATGACAAATCTACTTTCTGTCTCTATGGATTTTCCTATTTTGACATTTCATATAAATGGAATCATATAACATGTGACCATTTTTTCTGTTTTCTTTCCCTTAGTGTAATATTTTCAAGATCCGTCTGTGCTGTAGTATGTATCAGTACTTCATTCCCTTTTATGGCTGAATAATATTCCATTGTATGGATATATCACATTTTATTTATTCATCAGTTGATAGATATTTGGGTTGTTTCTCCTTTTTGGCTATTATGAATAATGATCCTATGAACATTTGAGTACAAGTTTTGTATGAACATCAGTTCTTATTCTGCAGGGAATGTATACCTAGGAGTGGAATTGCTGGGTCATATGGTAAGGAAGAGTTTTAATTACCTCAGGAAGGGTCATAGACAAGACAAGAAGGGTCTCAAGCATATAGGAAGGGTTTAAATACATCAGGAAGTGCGGCAAATGTATCATAAATGCTCTCAGAGAGAGAGGGGGTGTCTCAGATACATCAGAAATCATCTCAAACAAGTCAGTAATGGTCTCAGCGTAGTCAGGAAGATTTCAAAATATGTCAGTAAGGGCCTCAAACTGAGATAAACATCTTAAATACATCACAAAAGGTCTCAAACCCGAAGGAAAGGTGTCATATAATCAAGAAAGGTATCAAATCTGTTAAGAAGTTTCTCAAAAAGTGAGTAAGGATCTTAAAATTTTATGAGAAAGGTCTCAAGTAGTTAGGAAAGGTAACAATATGTTACGGAGTGTCTCAAATATATCAGGAGTCATCTTACCCAGGCAGGAAGAGACTCAAATAGTCAAGAGGAATATCTAACACAGTAGTCAACTCAAGCAAGTCAGGAAGGGTCTGACACTGGTAAGGAAGGGTCTCAAATTTGTCAGGCAGAGTGTAAAATATGTCTCTAATGGTCCTAAACAAGCCAGCAAATTAGGAAGAGACTCATACATTAGGAAATGTCTCAAATCTGTCAGGAAGAGTCTCAAACACATCAGAAAGGGTCACATTAGAGAGACAATGTCTCAACCATCACAAATCATCTCAAACAAGTAAGGAACACTTTCAAAGTCATTAGGAAGAGTTTCAAATAGGTCAGTAGGTGTCTCAAACTGAGAGCAACAGTCTCCAATAGTTGGGAAAGGTCACAGTATGTCAAGAAGTCTCAAACTTGTCAGGAAGAGTCTCAAATAAATAAATATGGGTCTCAAACATGTCATGAAGAGTCTCAGGAAAGTCAGAAAGAGTCTCAAACAGTCAGGAAGAGCCTCAACTTTGTAAGGGTTTCAAACATAGCAGGCACATCTCAAATGGTCAGGAAGAGTCTCATCATATCAAGATGTGTTTCAAACATGACAAGAAGTGTCACAAAGAGAGAGGAAGGATCTGAAATATATCACAAATCCTCTTAAACCAGACTGGAAGATTCTCAAAGTAGTAAGGAAGTGTTATGAATAAGTCAGTAAGAGTCTCAAACAGAAATGGAGTGTCTCTGATACAACCCAGAGAATCAGCATATCAGGAAGTGTCTCAAATGAATTAGGAAGAATCTCAAATACATCAGGAAGAGTAGCACACAAGTCAGGAAGTTTCTCAAACATATTAGGAGTGTCGCAAGCAGAGAGGAAAGGTCTCACATGCATCAGGAATCTTCTCAAACAAGTCAAGCAAGTAAATAAAGGTCTCAGACAGAGAGCAAGAGATCTAAATACCTCCAGAAGAGTCTCAAACTTGTCAGGAAAGGTTTCAAGCAAGTTGAAAAAATGTTCCTAATATATCAGGAAGAGTCTCGAAGAAATCATGGCTGCTCTAAAACATGTCAGGAAGGGATTTAAATATGTCAGGAAGGTTCTCAAATATGTGAGGAAGAGCCTCACACATGACAGGAAGAGTCTTAAACTTCTCAGGAACAGTCCAGAACAGAGAGAAAAAATCTCAAATACATAAGGAGGCATCTCAAATAAGTGAGGAATGTTCTCAAGGTGGTAAGGATGGACTGTAAATAAGCCAGTAATGTTTACTGAACCGAAGGAAGTGTCTCAAATTCATTTGTGAGTCTTAAGCATGTCAGGAAGATTCTCAAACAAGTTGGGAAGTCTCAAGCAAGTTAGAAAAGATTTCGTAAATGTCAGGAAGAGTTTCAAAAATGTTATGAAGAATCTCAAATACATCAGGAAGAATCTCAAATAGGGAAGGAACTTTCTTAAATCTGTCAGGAATGATTACAAAGGGACAGGGAGAGTCTCAAATATGTCATGAATGGTCTCAAACAGGAAATGTCTCAAAGACAGCAAGAAGATTTTCAAATGTATCAGAAAGAATAGCAAGTGTGTCAGGAACAGTCTCCAACATATGAGGAAGAGTCTCAAACAAGTCCGGAAGTCTCAGACATCTCAGGAAGCATCTCCAACAAGCCAGGATGTGTCTCAGAGAGGAAGAGTCTCAAATACTTCACATACCTGTTAGGAAGGGAGGGTCCCAAGTACATGAAAAGGAGTCATGCATGTCAGAAAGGGTTTCAAATACATCAGGGGGCGGGGGGCGCTCACTATCATCAGGAAGAGTCTCAAACATGGTGAGATGTGTATCGAACTTGACAGGAAGTGTCAAGAGAGAGGAAGGAGCTGAAATGCATCATGAATCCTCTCAAACCAGACTGGAAGGATCTCAAAGTAGTCGTGAAGAACATTACATTTGTCAGTGAGCGTCAGTAAGTGTCTTGAATACTTCTGGAAGGGTCTTAAACATTTCACTAAGGGATTCTAGTTGGGAAGCATGTCAACCAAGTCATACGTGTAAGGAAGAGTCTCACACACATTATGAAGGGTCTTAAACATGGGAGGAAGAGTCTTAAGTACAGAAAGTTCTCAAATCCATTAGGAATGGTCTCAAAGAGACAAGAAGAATCTCAAAGATGTCAAAAACAGTCTCAAATTCTAGTAATGTCTCAAATATATCAGGAAGAGGAGTAAATATGTCAGGAGTGGTCTCAAACATGTCAGGAAAGGTCTCAAAGAGTCAGGAAGAGTTGCAAGCAAGTCAGAGAAGGCTTTAAATATTTCAGGATGTGTCAAAAATCAGGAAGGGTCTCATATAAGTCAGAGAGAGTCTCAACCTTGTCAGGAAGGGTCTCAAATTCATTAGGAGGGGCATCAAATATGTCAGGAAGTGTCTCAAACAAGTCAGGAAGGGTCACAGACAGAGAGGAAATGTCTCAAACACATCAAGAATCATCTTAAGTTAGAAACAGTTTCAAAGTAATCTCACACATGGCGGGAAGTGTCTTCAAGCCAAAATGGTCTCAAACAGACAGGAAAAGTCTCAAATACTCTACGAATAGCTTCATACATGTCAGAAAGGGTCTCGAACAATTCAACAGAGTCATTTGAAGATCAGAAAGCGTTTCAAATACATCAGGTAGGGCCTCAAAATCATCAGGCGGAATATCAAAAACCTTTGGAAGAGTTTCAGACATGTCGGAAAAAAATCACAGTCAGGAAGAGTCTCAAATACCAGGAAGTGTCTCAAACACGATGGGAAGTGTTGCAGAGAGAGAGAGGAAGCATTTGAAATACGTTGCAAATCCTCTCAAACCTGACTGGAAGGATCACAAAGTTCTCAAGAAGAGCTTTTGTTAGTAAGGGTCTCAAACAGAGAGAAGACTCTCAAATAAACCTGGAAGGGTCTCAAACATTTCAGAAAGAGACTCAAACAATTCGAGAAGCATCTCAAGCATGTCAGAAAAGGTCCCAAATATACAAGAGTCTCAAACAAGCCATGAAGGCTCCCAAACACGTCTAGAAGAGTCTTACATACATGAGAAATGTTCTCAGATATGGCAAGGAAGGTCTGGAACACATGAGAAGTTGTCTCAAACATGTCAGGAAGGGCTTTAAATATGTCAAGAAGTTTCTAGAACAGAGAGGAAGATTCTCAAATACATGCGGAAGCATCTTAAACAAGTCAGAAACATTCTCAAAGTAGTTAAGAAGAGTTATAGATAAGTCAGTAAGGGTCTCAAACAGAAAGGAAGTGTCTCAGATACAACTGAGAGGGTGAAGAATGTCAAGTGTATCAGGAGGAACCTAATCATCAGGTAGAGTAGCAAGCATATCAGGAAGTGTTGCAAACAGAGGGAAAGAGTCTCAAATAATACATCAGGAATCTCCTCAAGTCTGGAAGGTTCTCAAAGTAGTCAAGAAGAACTTGTAAAACAAGTTAGTAAACATCTCAAACTGAGAGAAAGAGAAAGAAACCTAAATACCTCCAGAAGGATCTCAAACATGTCAGGTAAAGTTTCAAATAAGTTGAGAAGGGTCTTAAGGTGTCTAATATGTCATGGAGAATCTTAAACAAGTCTTGAAGGCTCTCAAGTATGTCAGGAAATCTTAAATACATGAGGGTAGGTTCTCGAATATAGCAAGAAGTGTCTCAAATACTCCAGGAAGACTCTCAAACTTGTCAGGAAGTAGCCAGAACAGATAAGAAGTGTCTCAGATACATCAGGAAGCATCTCAAATAAGTCAGGAAGGTTCTCAAAATAGCAAGGACAAACTAGAAATAAGTCAGTAAGGTGTTTCAAAGAGCAGGAAGTGTCTCAAATACATCTCAGATGTTTTGAACATGTCAGGAAAGATCTCAACCAAGTTGAGAAGGGACTGAAGGACATCAGAAAAAGTCTCATATACATCTGGAAGAGTCTCAAAAAATTCATGTAGTCTTCTCAAACATGTCAGAAAGAGTGTTAAATAGTTAGGAAGCTTCTTAAATCCATCAGGAATACTCTCAAAGAGACAGAAGACTCAAATATGCCAGGCACACTCTCAGTCAGGAAATATCTCAAATAAATTGGGAAGATTAACAAATATGTCAACAAGAGTAGTAGATATGGCAGGAACAATCTCAGACATGTCAGGAAGAGTCTCAAACAGGAAGACTTTCAAGCAAGATAGAAGGGGCTTCAAATACATTAGAAAAATTCTCAAAAAATCAGGAAGCATCTCAAACAAGTCAGGAAGTGTCTCAAATTCATCCGACAGTTTGCAATATGTCTTGAAGGGTCTCAAACAGTTGGGAAGAATCTCAAGTATGTTAGTAGCTGCACCTGTGTTGAATGATGCACACCACCCCCCATTCATGTACACCTGGAACCTCAGGATGTGACCTTATTTGGAAATAGAGTCTTTGCAGATGTAATTAGTTAAGACAAGGCCATACTGGATTAGGATGGGACCTAAATTCAATGATTGCTGTCCTTATAGTAAGGCCATGTGAAGACACATAGGGAAGTGAATGCCATATGAAGGCGGAGGCAGAGATTGGAGTGATATGTCCACAAGCCAAGGAATGCCAAGAAGTACCAACAACCACCAGAAGCTAGGAGAGAGGCATGGGACAGATTCTCCCTCAGAACCTCCAGAAGGAATCAATCCTGCTGATACCTTGATATCAGACCTCTGGCCTGAACTGTGAGGGAATTACTTTCTGTTGTTTTAAGACACCCAGTTTGTGGGAGTTTTGTTTGTTTGTTTGTTTGTTTTACAGCAGCCCTCGGAAACTAAATACAGTAGAGATATCAAATACATCAGGATGAGTCTCAAGGTTGTTAGGATGTGTCTCAGACAAGACAGGAAGTGTTGCCAAGAAAGAGGAAAAGTTTGAAACACATCAGTTCTCTCAAATTGGACCACAAGGATTCAAAGTAGTGAGGAAGAGTTTTAATTTTGCCAGAAAGGGTCTCAGACAAAAAGGAAGGGTCTGAAGCACATCCAGAAGGGCTCAGAGATTTCAGTAAGGGTCTCAATAGGAGAAGTGTCTCAAGCATGTCAGAGAAGTCCTCCAATATGTCATGAAGAATCTTAAATAAGTCATGGTGACTCTCAAACTTTTCAGGAGGAGTCTTAAATACACAAGGAAGGTTCTTTTTTTTTTAATTTATAAATTTATTTTTGGCTGTGTTGGGTCTTTGCTGAGGTGAGCGGGGGCTACTCTTCGTTGTGGTGTGTGGGCTTCTTATTGTAGTGGCTTCTCGTTGCAGAGCACAGGCTCTAGGCAGGCGGGCTTCAGTAGTTGTGGCATGCAGGCTCAGTAGTTGTGGTATGTGGGCTTAGTTGCTCCACGGCATGTGGGATCTTCCCGGACCAGGGCTCGAACCTATGTCCCCTGCATTGGCAGGTGGATTCTTAACCACTGCGCCACCAGGGAAGCCCAAGGAAGGTTCTTAAATACAGCATGAAGGGTCTCAAACACGTATGGACGAGTCTTAAACTTGTCAGGAAGTATTTGAAGCAGAGAGGAAGAGTCTCAAGTACATGACAGAATATCTCAAACCAGTCAAGAAGTTTCTCAATGTAGTTAAGGAGAGTTATTAATAATCCAGTAGAGGTTGCAAACAGAAAAGAAGTGTGTCAGATACAAGCGAGTGTCACCGTGTTAAGAACGGTCTCAAAAGTCAAGAAGGGCCTCAGATACATCAGGAAGAATCCCAACTATATCAGGAGGAGTAAGAAACATGTTAAGAAGGGACTCAAACATGTCAGGAAGTGTCACAAACAGAAAAAAAGTCTCAAATACATCAGGAATCTTCTCAAACAATTCTGGAAGCATCTCAAAGTCATTAGGAAGAGGTTTAAAGACATCAATGAGGGTTTTAACAGAGATAAAGGGTCTCAAAAACAACAATAAGGGTCTCAAACATGTCTGTACATTTCTCAAGCAAGTCATGAAGTACCTCAGACATTTCAGCAAGAGTTTTAAGTAGGTCAGAAAGGTTCTTAAGTGTGTCAGGACTGGTCTCAAACAGAGAGATGAGTCTCAAATACATCAGGAAGCTCTGACACAGCTCAGTAAGGGTCTTGAATATATTAGGAAGTATTTCACCCTGAGAAGAAGAATCTCAAATACAAGGAGAATCTCTAACACCTCAGGAAGAATCTCCAGCAGGTGGGGAGGGGTCTCAAACATGACAGGTAACATCTTAGGCTAGTCACAAAGGATCACACTGTCTGGAAAAGTCTTAAATATGTAAGGAATTTTCTCAGGAGACATCTCAAATATATCAGAAGGGTCTCAATCTGTCAGAAATGCTGTCGAACAAATCAAGAGAGGTCTCATCCGGTCAAGAAGGCTCATGTAGTAAGGTAGAGTCTCAAACTTGTGAAAGAGTGTCTTTTTTTTAAATAACACTTAAAAAATTTATTTATTTATTTATTTATTTTTGGCTGTGGCGGGTCTTAGTTGTGGCACGCGGGCTCTTCGTTGCAGCGCGTAGGCTTCTCTCTAGTTGTGGTGCGTGGGCTCCAGAGTGTGTGGGCTCAAGAGCACATGGGCTTCGTAGTTGCGTTGTGCGGGCTTAGTTGCCCCGTGGCATGTGGGATCTTAGTTCCTGGACCAGGGATTGAACCCATGTCCCCTGCATTGGAAGGTGGATTCTTAACCGCTGGACCAACAGGGAAGTCCCCGGGAGTGTCTTAAACAGGCAAGAAGAGTCTATCTGAAGGTAGTCAGGAAGAGTTTTACATTCACCAGGAAGGGTCTCAGAGACAGGAAGAATCTCAAATACTTCAGGAATGGTCTCAAATGATTAAGAAAGGATTTAAAAATGGTCAGGAAGGGGAATTCCCTGGCAGTCCAGTGGTTAGGTCTCGGTGCTTTCACTGCCGGGTCCCGGGTCCAATACCTGGTTGGGAAACTAAGATCCCACAAGCCACGAAGCGTGGCCAAAAAAAAAAGGAAGACAAAAAAACTTGTCAGGAAGGGTCTCAAATGAGTCAGGATGAATTTCAAGTATCTCAGGAAGGGTTTAAAATACATCGAGAAGTTTCTCAGTACTTTGAGAAGAGTCTCAAATATGTTAGGAAGGATTTTATTTATTTTATTTTTTTCATTATTTTTTTTTTGGCCATGCCACACAGCTTGTGGGATGTTAGTTCCCTGACCAGGGATCGAACCCATGCCCCTGGCAATGGAAGCTCAGAGTCCTAATCACTGAACCACCAGGGAATCCCCAGGAAGGATTGTAAATAAGGCTGGAAATGCCTCCAATATCTCAGCAAGGGTCTCCACCATATAGGAATGGTTCAAATACATCACTAAAGAGCTCAAACACTCAGGAAGATTTAAAAACATGTTTCAAAGCCATTAGGAAGGGTCTCAAATACATCAGTCTCAAACAAGTCTGGACAGTGTTAAATAGAAAGTATCTCAAACTGAGAGGGAGTCTCAAATGTATCAGGAAAAGTCTCACACAGGTTAGTAATAGTTTTAAATATGTCAGGAAAATTCTCATATACCTCAGCAAGGATCACAACTAGTCAGGAAGGGTCTCAAACATGTCTGGGAGGCTTTCCAAGGGTCAGAAAGGCTGTGAAACAAGCGAAGAAGGGTGCCAAAGTCATCAGAAAGAGTCTCCAACAGTCCAAAAGGGTCTCAGAAATGTCAAGCAGGGCCTCATTCTTGTAAGGGTGTTTCTCAAACAGGCAGGCAGGGTCTCAAATATGTTGGAAAGTTGTTTCCCCAAAAGTCAGTACCTGATTGTAATCAGGAAGAGTTTTAAGTACATTAGTAAGGATCTCAGAACCAGGAAGAGTCTCAGGTACTTCGGGAATGGTCTCAAACAGCTCAGCAAGAGTTTCAAACAAGTCAGAAAGGTTTTCAAATATATCAGGAAGAGTCTCAGAAAAATAGGGAAGGGTCTTAAACTGGTCAGAAAGGGTCTCAGATTCCTCAGGTAGAGTTTAAAATACATACAGAAGGGTCTCCAATAGACAGAGTCTCAAAAATGTCAAAAAGAATTTCAAACAAGTTAGGATGAGTCTCAAATATGTCAGGAAGGATTTCAAATAAATCAAGGAGTGTTTCAAGACGTCAGGAAAAGTCTCAAGTAGTTTAGGAAGTGTCTCACGTATGTCATAAAAGGTCTCAACCATGCAGGAATTGTTCACATACATCAGCAGGGGTCTCAAGCATGACAGGATGTGGCTCAAACAGTCAAGAAGAGTTTCAAACATGTTAGGAAGGGGCTCAAAAATGTCAGGAAGTAGCTCAAAACAAGTCAGGAACAGTCTTAAAGTAGTCAGGAAGGGTCTCAAACACACCAGAAGAAGTTGGAAACATTTCAGGAATAGTCCTAAATACATCTGGAAGCGTCTCAAATTAAAAGGCAGAGTCTCAAATAGAAAAGTTCTCAAACCTCTTAGGAAGCATCTCATTAAGTCAGATAGGGTCTCAAACATGTCAGAAATGGTCATGATAAGTCAGATAAGAAGACTCAGATAAGTCAAGAAGGGTCTCAAATATGTCAGGGAGTATCTCATACTCAGTAGGCATTGACAGTAAGTCATGAAGAGTCTCAAATAGACAAGAAGAATCTAATACACATCAGAAAGAAACTAAGACAACTTAGGAATGGTGCCACATAGTCATAAAGACTGTCAAAACAAGTCAGGAAGGGTCTCAAATACTTTAGGTACAATCTCAAACAAGTTATCTCTGACACCTCAGAAATGTCTCAAAAATGTCAAGAAGAGATTCAAACAGTCAGAAACGGTTTCAAGCAAGCCAGGAAGGGGTCAGATATATGCAAGGATCTCAAATGTGTCATGAATGTTCTCAAACAAGCCAGGAAGAGTCTCAAACATGGCAGGAAGATCTCAGGAAGCGTTTTCATTACCTCAGGAAGTGTCTCAGTCAGGAAGAGTCTCAACAAGTCAAGAAGTGTCTCAAATATTTTTGGAATGGTCACAAACAGAAAGAGTTTCAAATAATCAACCTAGTTCTCTAAAATGTCAGGAAGTCTCCAACAGTAGCGAAGGATCTGAAACATGTCCAGAAGAGGATGAAATACATGAGGAATTTTCTCAAATCAGGCAGGGGCTCAGACATCTTAGGAAGAGTCTCAAGCATGTCAAGAAGTTTCTCACATAGTGACAAAGGCTGTCAAACAAGTCACGAAGGGTCTCGAACACGTCAGGAGGGTCTGAAATATGTCAGGTGGGGTCTCCAACATGGCAGGTATCATCTCAAACAAGTTAGGAAGCATCTAAAATAGTCCAGAAGAGTTTTAAATATGTGAGTCTAAAACAGAGAGAAAGAGTCTCAACACATCAGGAATGGTCTTAAACACACCAGGAAAGTTCTCGAACAAGTCTGGAAGAGCCTCAAACAAATCAGCATGGGTCTCCAAGTTGTCAAAGTTTTAGATATGTTGGGAAGGATCTCAGACAGACAGGAAGAGTCTTAAATATGTTGGGGATTGTCTCAAATGTATCAGGAAGCATGTCAAAGTCCTCAGGACTAGTCTCAAATACATCAGGATGGGCCTCAAGTCCATCAGGAGGTATCTCAATCAAGTCAGGAACGATCTCAAATATGTCAGAAAGCTCTGACATGAAAAGATAGGTCTGAAACAAGTTAGGGATGGTCTCAAACATGTCGGGAAGAGTCTTGAACAAGTTAGGAAGGGTCCCATACAAATCAGGAAGGGTATCTAATTCATCAGACAGAGTCTGAAACAAGTCAGTAAGGGCTTAAATAAGTCAGAAAGAGTCTTAAATAAGTCAGAAAGAGTCTCAAGTCAGAAATCTTCTCAAATATGTCAGCAAGGGTCTTAGCTTAGACAAGGACAGTTCATTTCTAAGGAAATGATTTCACCCACTTGTGTATCATCACAATGAGTCTGAGCCTCTAGCTGTATGCTCTGATGTGCTCAGAACTTCAGATAGGGCCAGAAATATGTGGCCATTCCATCCTCTCCATCCCCTCCCTCCCATATTTGTTTTATGGCCAATTGATACAATGCCAGACTCTTCTGACATAACTTCCAGGTCATGGTGAAAGAGCCAGTATTTATTTCCTTCTCCATGCATTTATATCACAGCTGTCAGCTGGGATCTTTTCAACAGCAAAATGAATCCAAGCTTAGAAGCACCTAAGGGTTTTTTTTTTAAAGGCCTTTTGGTTTGTTTGTTTGGTCATTTGTTTTTTGATTAAGCTATGCTAAAATTAATAGCACTTAACAATTCTGCACAAAGAAATTTAGTGAGGAAAACTGCCATCAGTTTTTTCCTTTATAGAAAGCCAGGAAGGGGTCTTGTATAGAAATTAAATGGTGGCATGCTTGTGATTAGCAGTTTACATCCTCTTCCAGTGGAAAATAAACACAGTGTTCAGCATGGCTAGATTCCCCGCTTCCTTGTTTACAGAGGTGACTGGGTGTCTTTATCAATCATTTGTTTACTGTAAATGTTCCAATTAGAAGCAAAGCTCTTTAGGTAAAATTCACATTGCCCAAGCTTGCCACTAACTTTGCATTTTTTAGCTCTAGGAAATATTTCTTACCCAAACTTTGTGTTTGTATAATATGCAGTAAATGAAAACACACACACACCTCTCCCAGACAGTGTTTTAGCTAATATCAGAGAATACATGAGAGTCAGCAATTGCTGGTCAAAGGGTAAGAGAAGAAATATGTGGAAAGCTGTTATGCCTTGGAACTAAAGAATTAAGGAAAGAATACCTTGGAAGGGAATGCTAATATTTCCTCAAGTCTCCAGAATTATTGCCTGGGAGAACAGTATTGAATTACAGTTTGTCAAATTAATAACCATAAAAATTAAAAATAGATGACCTAATTTGGTCTAATAAATTATTTTTGAGAACCACTGACTCATGCCAAGGTGTTTCTGCAGTGAAGACTTGGTCCTGCCCTGGTTTCTCCTCTCAGGGGTGAGGGGCTAGCGGCTGCCTAGCCCCTCCAATTCCCCAGGCCCTGGCTTAGTCTGCTGAGAAGCAAGAAAAACATCAGCCAGTGTGGTCCAATTACCTTCTAGAGACATATATGAGTACTTTTTTTGGTGTGATTCTTGGAATCTGTATTTTTATCTATGGACCAAGTACTGAGGAAACAGGAACACTTGGTGGTGGATTAAAGAGGGCTACAAATTCTTTGCCCCTGTCCGCATTAAGAGGTAGAGTTTATTTCCCCTACCATTGTGTCTGAACAGGGCTTGCTACTCTTTAACCAACAGAATGTGGCAGAAGTGACCCTGTGCCAGCTGCAGGCTCTCAGAACTGGCAGCTTCCACTTCGCTCTTGGGCACTTCCTCCACCATTAAGTGAGAAGCCCGAGTGACATGGAGAGGCCATGTGGAGATGCTGTGGACAACAGCCCTAGCTGAGCTCTCAGCCAACGGTTGATATCAACTGCCGGCCATCTGTGTGAGTCATCTTGGTTGTTCCAGCCCAGTTCAACCACCAGATGACTGTAGTCCCAGCTGACAGCAGACAGAGTAGAAGAAGCTCCCAGCTGAGCCAAGTGAACCCACAATAGATAACTGAAACAATTAAGCATTAGCTGCCCCTAATATTTATGGAGCACGGCCAGGTACTGTGCCAAGTGCTGAGTCTTTGTATTCTCTATCTTAATTAATCCCCCAAACAACCCCAGGTGAGAGCTATTATTACGATGCCTGCTTGACCAGTGAAGAAATTGAGCTTTGAGCTTCAGAAATGTTAAGTATCTGACAAAGTTAGTGAATACTGGTGCCAGAACTCAAACCCAGGCTTGCAATAAACCAAAATGGAAAAGAATACGAAAATGTATATGTATACACACACACACACACATCCGAATCACTTTGCTGTATACCAGAAAACAACACAACATTGTAAATCAACTATACTTCAATTAAAAAAAAAAATAAACCGCAGACCCAATTTCAAAGCATGCCTCTCTGCCGTCCAAATGATCTGCTTTAGTCAGATTAGGCAAAAAGGAATTCCCGTAAACTATACTAGGCAAAAAACATACGGAGTTATATGGAAAAAACATACTCAAGCCTCAACTCAATGCTCCAAAGAACACTTAAAAAACCCCTTTTTACTCTGGAACATTTCCAAACATATATACTAGTAGGACAGTGTATGAACCACCATGTACCCATCACGTGGTTTCAACGATTACGAACAGATGACCAATCTTGTTTCATCTACATTCCCAACTACTTTTTTCACCCCACCATGAGATTATCTTAAAGCAAGTCCCAGACATTATGTCTTCTCATCTGTAAATATTTAAGTATGTATCTCTAAAAGATAAAAACTTTTTCCCCCAAGCATAACCCTTATCACAGCTAAAAAATATTGACAGTTTAAAAATATCATTTATATCCAGTTAGTGTTCAAAATCTTCCACATTATCTCATAGTTATTTGTTTTAATAGTTGGTTTCTTCAAACAAGGAACCAGACAAGGTCCCTCATTGCATGTGGTTAATATATCTCAAGTCTTTTTGATAGGTTACTTCTTCCTCTTATATTCTTGCTATTTGTTCGCAGAAAAAAATGGACACATCTGCCCTGGCAAATTTCCCACAGTCAGTATTTGGCTGATTGTATCCATGTCTCCAGTGTCATTTAATATGTTCCTTTAAACCCTGTGTTTCCTATAAAGTGGCAGTTAGGTTTACAGGCTTGATCAAATTCAGGTTTGATTTTACTGGCAAGAATACTTCATAGTATTCAGTCTTATATTTAGGTCTTTAATCCATTTTGAGTATTTTTGTATGGTGTTAGAGAATGTTCTAATAAATGAACTTATATATAAAACAGAAATAGACCCACAGACATAGGAAACAAACTTATGGTTACCAAAGGGGAAAGGGTGAGGGAGGGATAAATTAGGAGTTAGGGATTAGCATATGCACACTACTGTGTATAAAATAGGTAACCAAAAAGAACCTACTGTACAGCACAGGAAACTACACTCAATATTTTGTAATAACCTATAAGGAAAATGAATCTGGAAAAAAAATATATGTGAATCACTTTGCTGTACACCTGAAACACACAACATTGTAAATCAACTATATTTCAATTAAAAAAAATATTTTGTAAGTAGTACTGTGTACTTCCTTTTGCACCATATCAGGAGGCCTGTAACGTCTGGCTGTCCCATTTTTAGTGAAGCTAAGATTAATCATCAGATTCTGGTGGTGTTAGTCCCTCTTTTAAAGTTTCCATCAGCCTTTCACCTGATGGAAAACATTGCCTTGATCCATTATTTCATTAGGGCTTACAAATTTGTGAGATTATAATTGTCATTTATTCTGCCTTTATTAGTGGGAATTTTTCTGTAATAAAGAACTTTCTTTTATCAAGTGTTTGGATACCCTGAAGTACAGTTCATATAAGAAAGGCAGAATAAGTGCTTGATTCCTTACCTTTATTCACCAATATTGTCTAAAGATGACCAAAGAGCTTTTGAAAAAAATCATTACGACCCTATGGATTTTTAGCATATATCATGTATTTCAATTCATTACATTCATTTTTAAATTCCTCACTTTTAACCGTTTCATTGAGATTATAATTCACATACCATACAATTCACCCATTTAAAATGCACAATTCAATGGTTTTTAGTATATTCACAGAGTTGTGCAATCATTACCATAATATAATTTTAGAACATTTTCATTCTGCCAAAAAGAAACCCTATACCCATTAGCAGTTGCTCCCCAGCCTGCCTAAGGCTCCAACAACCCTACGCAACCACTGATCTACTTTCCGTTTCTATTGATTTGCCTATTCTCGACATTTCCTTTAAATGGAATTGCACCACATGTGGCCTTTGGCTTCTTTCCCTGAGTATAATGTTTTCAAGGTTAGTCCATGCTGTAGCATGTGTCAGTACATTTTTTTTTTGGTCAGTACATTTTAGCACCAAAATATCTTCCATTGTATGGATGAACCATATTTGTTTACTCATCATCAGTTGATGGACCTTTGGGTTTGTAGAGGGTTGAATGGTGGCCTCCAAAAAGATATGTCCATCTCTTAAGCCCTGAAACCTGTGAACATGACCTTATTTGGAAAAAGCTTCTTTGCAGATGTAATTAAGTTAAGGATCTCAAGATGAGATCATCCTAGTGCGCCCTAAATCCAGTGACAAATATCCTTATAAGTGACACATAGAGGAGAGAGAGAGAGAAGGAGGAGACACGTAAAGATCAAGGCAGAGATTGGATTGATGGGATCACAGTAAGCCAAGGAACCACTGGAGACACCAAAAGCTGAAAGAGGCAAGGAAGGATTCTGCCCTAGAAACTTCAGAGGGAGCACAGCCCTACCAGCACTTTGATTTCAAACTTCTGGCTTCCAGAACTGTGAGAGAATAAATTTCTGTTGTTTTTAGCCACCCAGTTTGTGGTGATTTGTTACTGCAGCCTTAGGAAACAAATACAAGGTTATTTTCACTTTTTGGCTATTATGAATAATGTTGCAATGAACATTCACATACAAGTTTTTGTGCAGACATATGTTTTCATTTCTCTTGGGTATATACCTAGGAGTGGAATTGCTGGATCATATGGTAACTATATGTTTAACATTTTGAGCAACTACCAAATTGTTTTCCAAAGCAGCTGCACCATCTTACATTCCCACCAACAACGTATAAGGGTCTCAATTTCTCCACATCGTCACCAACACTTATTATCATGTGTATTTTTGATTATAGCTAGCCTATTGGGTGGAAAGTGGTATCTCATTGTGGTTTTGATTTGCATTTTTCTAATGACTAATGATATTGAGCATCTTTTCGCGTTCTTCCCCCACCCCAGTTTTGAGGTATCTTTTCACATTTTTATTGGCGTGTACATCTTCTTTTGAGAAATGTCTATTCAGATCCTCTAAAATTTGGACATTTCTGGCCACCACTGGCTTCAATATGGCTGCCCCCAGGGAAAGGCGAGGCTAATGTGAAAGTGCAGACCCTAACTCCCTCCTTGCATGGATAGTAGTGCAGCATTCAAGAGATGGAAGGTGCAAGTGTCTGAGCAAAGTGGGCCTCAGCTGGAAAGGCAGTGTGGACGAGGATGTGGTAGAGCTTGTGCAGCCCTTGACTGGGCGAGAACAGTTTTTCACCGCCAGTTTCTGTGCTGGCTGCATCATCCTCCTAGACGGGGGTATAAATGGTTTTGAGGTTCAGAAACAAAACCGTTGCTGGCTATTGGTTACAAACAAACTGTGCGTGAAAGATGATGTGATTGTAGCCCTAAAGAAAGCGAATGGTGGTGCCATTTTGAAATTTGAACCACTTGTTCTTCATGTGCAGTGTCAACAGTTGCAGGATGCACAGATTCTGGTAAAATTTTGTGATTATACTTGAATTTCTAGCATTCAGTGGCAATAGATTCCGCTTTCAGGAACTCTGGCATAATAGTGGGAAAGAGAGGAAAGACTGTGTTGGTTGTCCGGAGCACACATGGCTTAGAAGTTCCATTAAGCCATAAAGGAAAACTGATGGTGACAGAGGAATATATCGACTTCCTGTTAAAGATAAGCACATCAAAAAATGAAGGAAAGCAAGAAGAGAATTGAAAGGTTTTACAACTGCCTATAACATGCTTTGTAAAAAGAAACTATTTCTACTACCTCACATCCCAAAGAGAAAATCAAAGAGAAAAATAACTCATCATATACTCATAAGAAAAAAAGAAACCCAGAAAAAGCACATGGCAAATGTATTACTGAAGAAAATGATAAATAACTTGAAAATGATGATCATGATGATCCAGGAATCAGGGTTACTGTCTTCCCTGAAGATTGCTTAGATTTGGTTCCAAAGTGTCTTGGTAGAATAATGTTTCTAATAGATTTTATAAAGTTGCTCTATATAAGAGTATTTTAGTCTGTTGAGTGTATCAGCCTGTCAGAAAAGCAAGATTTAATTTTTTTCTATATTTTAGAGAAACCCTTAGCTTTTAAAAATACTCGTGTATAATATTTGCTCTTAAATACTATCTTTTTTAGTCACATAGTCATTGAAAAGATAAAATTATGATTTTTAATGCCAAAAAAAAAGAGATCCTCTGCTCATTTTTAGGTTGGGTTGTCGTTATTATTGAGGTTTTTTTTTTTCTTTTTGCGGTACGCGGGCCTCTCACTGTTGTGGCGTCTCCTGTTGCGGAGCACAGGCTCCGGACGCGCAGGCTCAGCGGCCGTGGCTCACGGGCCTAGCCGCTCCGCGGCATGTGGGATCCTCCCGGACTGGGGCACGAACCCGCGTCCCCTGCATCGGCAAGCGGAATCTCACCCACTGTGCCACCAGGGAAGCCCTATTATTGAGTTTTAAGAGTATTTTTTTTTAAAAAACATATTCTGGATATAAGTCCCTTCTTAAGGATATATTTGCAAAATTTCCTTCTGTCCTTTGTCTTCTCACTTTCTTGATAGTATTGTTTGCAGCACAAAAGATTTTAGTTTTGGTATAGTTTAATTTATCTCTTCTGTTGTTGTTGCTTGTGCTTTTGGTGTTGTATCTAAGAATCCATTGCCTAACCCTAGGTCATGAAGATTTACTCCTATATTTTCTTCTAAGAGTTTTATAGATTAAACTCTTACATTTAGGTCTTTAATCCATTTTGAATTAATTTTTTGTGTATGTTGTGAGGTAAGTGTCCAACTTCATCCTTTTGCAAGTGGATATCTAGATTTCCCAGCACCACTTCTTTTTTTAAAAATTAAAAAAAATTTTATTGAAGTATAGTTGATTTACAATGTTTCAGGTGCACAGCAAAGTGATTCAGATATATATATTCTTTTTCAGATTCTTTTCCATTATAGGTTATTATAAGATATTGAATGTAGTTCCCTGTTGTTTCCAGATATTGAGTACAGTTCCCTGCTGTTTATCTATTTTATATATCTGTTAATCCCCAATTCAAAATTTATCCCTCCCCCCTTTCCCCGTTGGTAACCATAAGTTTGTTTTCTATGTCTGTGAGTCTATTTCTGTTTTGTAAATAAGTTCATTAGTATCATTTTTTAACATTCCACATATAAGTGATTTCATATAGTATTTGTCTTTGACTTACTTCACTTAGTATGATAACCTCTAGGCCCATCCATGTTGCTGCAAATGGCATTATTTCATTCTTTTTTGTAGCTGAGTAATATTCCATTGTATATATGTATCACATCTTCTTTATCCATTCTTCTGTCAGTGGACATTTAGGTTGCTTCCATGTCTTTGCTATTGTAAATAGTACTGCTATGAATACTGGGGCCAGCACCATTTCTTGAAAAGACTCTTCATTTCCCATTAAATAGTCTTGGCACGCTTGTTGAAAATTGTTTGACTGTAAGTGAATGGGTTTATTTCTGGATTCTCAGTTCTATTGCATTGATCTATATGTCTGTCTTTATTCCAGTGTCACACTGTCTTGATTATAACAGTTTTGTAGTAAGTTTTGAAATCAGGAAATGTGAGTCTTCCAACTTTGTTCTTCTTTTTCAAGGTTTTGGCTATTGTGGGTCTCTTGCATTTCCATATGAATTTTAGGATTAGCTTGTCAATTACTGCAAAAAAACAAGCTGGGATTTTGATAGGTATTGCACTGGATCTGTAGATCACTTTGGGAAGTATTACTACCTTACCCATAAACATGTGATAAGTTTTCATTTATTTAAATCTTTAATCTTTCAACAATGTTTTGTAATTTTCAGTGTATAAGTTTTACACTTCTTTTGTTAAATTTATTCCTAAGTATTATTTGATGCTGTCATAAATGGAATTGTTTATTTTCAGAGTGTTTATTGCTAGTGTATAGACGTACAGTTGGTTTTTGTTTCTTGATCTTGTATCCTGCAATCTTGCCGAACTATTAGTTCTAATAGTTTTTTTAGGAGATTTCTGAGGATTTTCTATGAGATCATGTCATGTGCAAATAGAGATATTTTTACTTTTTCCTTTCCCATCTAGATGGCTCTTATTTCTTTTTCTTGCCAAATTGTCCTGGATAGAACCTCCAGTACAATGTTGAATGGAAGTGTTAGGAGCAGACCTTCTTATCTTATTCCTGACTTTAGGATCATTGTTCTTTTTAATGTTCAAATTGTTCCATCATTAGCAAGTAGAACCCCTTAAAATTGATTACTGTGCCCTTTAGACATCAATAATATTTGATAGCTTCCATGTTTTCTGTGTTAGTGGCTTATCTTGTATATATCCTGGTTCAGGGAGTCCTAGTTATTTTTACTGGGTAAAAGCATTGAGAAACCAGTCTGGGTACTAGGAGTACTCATTGCCCCTGAGTTGATCATTGCCTTTTCAGTGGACAGAGCTGGGAAGTGTGATCTTTTTAGAAAGATAAAAATAAAATTCACAAATTCATACTGGCATCTCCAATTCAAAATTAAGGTTACATGGCTTTTACATCAGTTCCCTGAATTTATATTTGTATCTCTTTTCTATTAGGCTGAGAATATTAGTTCCTAATGACATTAAAATAGTTATTTATCTGCTTTATCCTAATATGTGTGTATGAGTGTATATATTTATGTGTGTTTATATGTGTGTGTATATATATATATATATATATATATATATATCATACACACTAATGGTTTCAAAAAAGCAATAGTAGAGGGCTTCCCTGGTGGCGCAGTGGTTGAGAGCCCGCCTGCCAATGCAGGGGACACAGGTTCGTGCCCCGGTCCGGGAAGATCCCACATGCCGCGGAACGGCTAGGCCCGTGAGCCATGGCCGCTGGGCCTGCGCGTCCGGAGCCTGTGCTCCGCAACGGGAGACGCCACAACAGTGAGAGGCCCGCGTACCGCAAAAAAAAAAAGCAATAGTAGAATCATCACTAAAAGTTTAAGATTTTCTAAAATTTCTTTTGTCTGTAGGATATATCCCACAAGAGATGTACAGTCAACACTATATATTTTAAATTATTTGACATAATTAAAAAATTTTAATTGAGGTATAATTGACATATAACATTATATATGTTTCAGATGTACAGATTTGATATTTGTATGTATTGTGAAATGACCATCACAATAAGTCTCGTTAACATCTGTCACCATACATAGTTACAAACATTTTTTTTCTTGCGATGAGGACTTTTAAGATCTGCTCTCTTAGCAACTTTCAAATATGCTATACAGTATTATTAACTGTAGTCACCATGTTTTACATTACATCCCCATGATTTAATTATTTTATAGCTGGAAGTTTGTACCTTTTGACACCCTTCACTCACTTCTCTCACCCCTAGCCTCCATCCCCCACCTCTGGCAATCACCAATCTCTTATCTGTATTTATGAGCTTGGTTTGCTGTTGTGTTGTTTCTAAATTCCACATGTAAGTGAGATCATACAGTGTTTGGCTTTCTCTGTCTGATTTATTTCACTTAGTATAATGCCCTCTAGGTCCATCCATGTTGTTGCAAATAGCAGGATTTCATTCTCTTTTTATGGCTAAATAGTATTCCATTGTATGTGTGTGTATGTGTGTGTGTGATCAACACACATACAACATTAACTTCTGATCAACTGGCTATCCATCAGAGATTCCCATGACCCCCTCCTTAAGTTTGATTAATTTGTTAGAACAGCTCACAGAACTCAGGAAACCTGTTTACTCACTAGGTTACAGGTTTACTACAAAGGATATTAAAGGATATGAATCAACATTCAGATAAAGAAATACACAGGACGAGGTCCTGAACAGGGGAGCTTCTGTCCTCGTGGAGTTTGGGGCCCAGCGTGGGGCACACAGAAGCATTCTGGTTGCCCAACCTGGAAGCTCTTCAAACCCCCTCCTTTTGGGGTTTTTTTGGAGGCTTCATTAGATATGCATGATTGATTAACGCATTGGCTATTGGCAGTTGAGTCAGCATCCAGCCCCTCTCCCCTGCCTGGAAATCAGGTGGTGGGACTGAAAGTTCCACCCCCTCTATTCTTGGTTGGTTTCCCTAGTAGCCCCCATCCTTAGGTGCTCTCCAAAGTCACCTCATTAACATGAACCCAGTTGTGGTAGAAAGGGGCTTGTTGTGAATAACAAGACACCCATTGCACCTTAATGTCTCTGAAGGGCACTGAGGGCAAGAGAACGAATATTTTAATGAAAGATGCTCCTATTCTTCTTTTTTTTTTTTTAAACATCTTTATTGGAGTACAATTGCCTTACAATGGTGTGTTAGTTTCTGCTTTATAACAAAGTGAATCAGTTATACATGTACATATGTTCCCGTTTCTCTTCCCTCTTGTGTCTCCCTCCCTCCCACCTTCCCTATCCCACCCCTGTAGGTGGTCACAAAGCACCTAGCTGATCTCGCTGTGCCATTCGGCTGCTTCCCACTCTATTCTTCTTATTGCTCAGGAGATTCCAAGGGTTTGGGTAACTATGAGCTAGGAACTGTGGATGAAGACCAGATATATGTGAGAAATGTATTTTGGTCATCTGGATGACAAAATCTCTATATTTCTCATAAATCATAGTATTGTAGAAACCAACATCAAGTCTAAGCTCTTCAAGATGGTCTGTGTGCTCCCTCACCAAAGCCACAGCACAGCAAAGGTACAACAGCACATAACCCAGCACCACAAATTTGCTCACGCGTACTTTTCCTTTGTCAAAAAATACAACGATTGGCTGAGTTAAAGCTCCTCTTTTCCTTATATATCAATGATTTCAGATTTAAGTGGCTTAATCATTACCTTAGGAAACCTAACATTTCTGGCATTTTTCTCTAGGATAATTCATATGTAAAATTTAAATTTTCCCTTCCTTGGTCAATGTATCAGTTAGGATTAGATTCCACAGCATGTAACAGAAACCCAGAGTACAGTGGCTTAAACATGATAGGGGTTTATTTTTTTTTCTCCATTAAAGGAGTTCCGGAGTAGGCATCCAGGGCTGATATGGCAGCTCTACAGACATCTAGGACCCAGGACCCTTTTTTCTGCTCCCCTCTATTTGGTGCATGGCTCCCATCATCAAGATTGCTTCACAGTCCATGATGGCTGTTGCAACTCAGCCATTATATATACACATTCAAGGCCATAGGCAGGAGGAAAGGACAAGGGAAAAAGGTTAAATCACTTGCATTAGTCAGTTTTCTTTACAAAGCTTTCTCAGAAGTCTCACGCAATGACTTTTGCTTTCACCCTATCAGCCGTCAGTATCTGCAGGGAAAGCTGGAAAAGTATTGTTTTAAAGCTAAGCGCATTGCCACCCCCAATAATATAGGGTTTCTGTTCATAACAAAGAAAGGGAGAATAAACAGTGGATAGGCAACTAGCAATCTGTGCCACAGTCTGTCAATCTCAATAATTGTAATTTTGTGAATTGCTTGTAGCACACTCTGAACACTGCCACTTTAAGACAACAGGACCCTTCCATAGGGTCCCCTCACAGGGGAGGGCTTTCCACAGCACTTTGTCCAAAGCCATCCTGGATGGCCTCTTCTCTTGCTTGGATTTGGTGACTCATACACAGATGCCACTCTGGGCTCCTGCTTGTGCCACTCAGCCTGGTGACCTACCCACTTCCCCTCATTTCTGATCTTTACTCCTATCCCCGTTCCAAGTTTAGCATTCCCAGGTGGTCCCTGACCTCTTCAAACATCCAGCCTTTCATAAGGAATAAGTTCCAGTCCTAATGGCTGACAGTTACCATATCCATCTCTGTGTTTATCTATGAAATCGTAGCCCCCAAATGTTGTGGAATTTTTAATAACTAAGGGTAAATTGCTTCGTGGAAAGAGCACCAAACTAGCAGGCAGGAAACATGGGTTCTACACCTTCATTCTTAATTCTTCAACCAACAGTTTTTTGAGCACTTACTCTGTGTGAGTCTAATTAAATGTGAGGGCTGGGGGATGTCACTTCACCTCTTTTTTTCTTTCCTGGACCAAATGGACTTGAAGGCTGTTTTAGCTTGTGCTCTTCTAGAAGCGGACCGTGAGACAAGGATTCAGAGGAGTTGTGGTCAGATGTTTTGTAGCACGTCCTCCAATGGGGATGTGTTTGGTGTTTTTTCTCATGATTAGACTGGAGTTACAGGTTTTGGGGAGAAAGACCATAGAGGTAAAGTGCAGTTCTCATTACATCATATCAAGTGTACAAACTATCAACATGACATCACTATTAATGTGGACCTTGACCACCAGGCTGATATAGTGTTTGTCAGATTTCTCTACCATAAAGCTGCTCCTTCCTCCTGCCCTGCCTTTCCATACTCTTCTCTTTGTAAGGACATTACTATATACGGCCGACACTTAAGGAGTTGGGAGATATACTCTACCTCCTAAAGGGCGGAGTATCTACATAAATTACCTGGAATTCTTCTGCACAGGGACATTTGTCTCTTCTTCCCCACTTACCTATTTATCTATTCAATCATTTATATCATGAGTATGGACTCATGAATATATGGGTTATAATCCAGTAGTACTTTATTTTGTTACTCGAATTGTTCTAGCTTTGGCTACTGGGAGCTCTTTCAGTTCTTAGTTCCTTGACCAGGGATTGAACCTGTGCCCCTGCAGTGGAAGCGCAGTCTTAACCTCTGGACTGCCAGGGAAGTCCCTGACTCCTTGTCCTTTTGCCCCTTGTGTGTGTGTGTGTGTGTGTGTGTGTGTGTGTGTGTGTGTGTGTTTAGCACTACCTTACCTTCTGGCACTACAAGGTGCTCTAGGCTTATTTTGTATATTCCCTGCCCCAGCTCTAGAATCAGCCATTTCTGCAAAGAGCCTGGGTGCCTTTTTTTTTTTTTTTTTTTTTTTAGAAAATGGTATTAGAAACCAATATCTAGGTGCTAGGTGTGTTCATTGTTACTAGTTCATCATTGCTTCTAAGCATTCTCAGCTGATGGAGCAAGGAAACGTGTGTATACTAACCAATGTATATCTACATATCTATAAATAGTTCTATATGTATTCATCTATATCTATATTAAGCTAAACACATCTCCATACTGATGTCTCCAAGTCTAATCCAGTACTACAAGGATTATGCTAGCCTTCTCCTCTTGCTTTTCTGGAACCTTCCCCTCTAAAGGTGAGAAACCTGGCTTCCATGATCTGCCATCTATTTGCTTAATTGCTCATGTCCAGGACATACGTACAGCAGCATTAGAATTGTTAACCTCTACCCTCCATGGGAAACCACTTTATCAACCAGAATGTGCTGCTTACACACAGTTTCTTTTGTTTTTAGTCTTCTAGTATCCGCCCCATTCCAAAGTTACTTAGGAACTTACCTTTTTTCCCACCCCCTTCAGTGAAGTTATTTCATACATTTGTAATGTAGTTAGATTCTTTTGTCATAGTCTGTATCCTATCTTGGGATCCCTTGACCTCCTAAATGACTTTTAAAAGAAAGTCATTAAGCTCCCTCTGTATGCTATAACGTTCTATGGGTTTTTTTTTGTTGTTGTTGAGAATTTGTCATAAGATTTATTTACCCAGATGGGAAATGTTTTTACAGAGGTATTCATCATAATCTTGTTTGTAAGAGCAAAACATTTTTGAAAAAAATATCCATTAATAGCAAAACAAACAGATTTTGATGCATTTATGTAATGGAATATTACGCAGATAAAAATATGGAGCGCTTCACGAATTTGCGTGTCATCCTTGCACAGGGGCCATGCTAATCCTGATGTCTCCAAGTCTAATCCAGTACTACAAGGATTATGCTAGCCTTCTCCTCTTGCTTTTCTGGAACCTTCCCCTCTAAAGGTGAGAAACCTGGCTTCCATGATCTGCCATCTATTTGCTTAATTGCTCATGTCCAGGACATACGTACAGCAGCATTAGAATTGTTAACCTCTACCCTCCATGGGAAACCACTTTATCAACCAGAATGTGCTGCTTACACACAGTTTCTTTTGTTTTTAGTCTTCTAGTATCCGCCCCATTCCAAAGTTACTTAGGAACTTACCTTTTTTCCCACCCCCTTCAGTGAAGTTATTTCATACATTTGTAATGTAGTTAGATTCTTTTGTCATAGTCTGTATCCTATCTTGGGATCCCTTGACCTCCTAAATGACTTTTAAAAGAAAGTCATTAAGCTCCCTCTGTATGCTATAACGTTCTATGGGTTTTTTTTTGTTGTTGTTGAGAATTTGTCATAAGATTTATTTACCCAGATGGGAAATGTTTTTACAGAGGTATTCATCATAATCTTGTTTGTAAGAGCAAAACATTTTTGAAAAAAATATCCATTAATAGCAAAACAAACAGATTTTGATGCATTTATGTAATGGAATATTACGCAGATAAAAATATGGAGCGCTTCACGAATTTGCGTGTCATCCTTGCACAGGGGCCATGCTAATCTTCTCTGTATCGTTCCAATTTTAGTATATGTGCTGCTGAAGCGAGCACAGTTCTGTGGGTTTTGACAAATGCATAGCATCATGTATCCGCCAGTATAGTATCACACAAAATAGTTTCACTGATGTAAAAATCCCCTGTGCTTCACTTGTTCAACCCTCCCCCTTCCTCAAACCCCTGGCAACCGCTGATCTATCTACTATCTCTACAGTTTTGCCTTCTCCAGAATGTCATATAAATGGAACCATACGGTATGTAGCCTTTTCAGACTGGGTACTTGAACTTAGCAATATGCATTTAAGATTCATCCATATTTTTTGCGTGGTTTGATAGCACATTCCTTTTCATCACGGAAGGACCTCTTGGTTGCCCCACTTTTTGGTGATTATAAATAAAGCTGCTATTAACATTCGCATGCAGGTTTTTATGTGGACATAACTTTTAAATCAGTTGGGTAAATACCTAGAAGCACAATTGCTATATTGTGTGGTAAGACTACGTTTAGCTTTATAAGAAACTGCCAAATAGTCTTCCAAAGTGGCTAGAATTTCTGTTGTTCCACATCCTTGCCAGCAATTGGTGTTGACATATTTGTGGATTTTAGGATTCTAATAGGTGTTTATTGGTATCCTATTGTTAAATATAATCTTTGGTAGATTCTTTGGCATTATTTCTCCTACTCTGACATTTTATATTGCCTTCCCCTTGGGGACTTACATCTGGGCTTTTTGGTATCATTTATGTCATAAGCTCCTCACTTTCTCCACATTTCTTGATAGAAAAAGAGCTAGCTGCGGCCTTGGAGACAGCTTTAAGTGCATTGCTGATATGGATGCTATATCATTTCTCTGTAATGAAATGGGGTGTCTAAAACTAGTGCTTCCTCACTCACATCCTTCAAACAGCACAGTTTTGAAGGTGTAATTCCAAGTTTTTGCTGGCAATTGACTGGCCTGAGCTGTGATGCCCAGAGAACAAAATTGCTCCAGGAACTAAAATATGGTTGGCGTAAAACAACTTCTGAGCCCTTTCCTATTCATTTCTGCCAGGAATTCAAAACTCTGTCTTGACCCAAATTCATGATACAAGTCAGCAGCCCCCTGCCCACATGTAGCTGGGCAAACGCTTGGTGCTTAGGCGAACTCTGAGGCCTCACCACTTCTTCTGTCATCTTTCTTTCTGACCAGCTGTCCACATCCACATGGCAGTCTGGGTACCACTTAGTTATATTTTTATTATAAAATAAAACACAGAAATGCACACAAAACAAATGTATAGATTAGTGACTTATTATAAGGTCACACCTTCATAACTACCATCCAGGTGAAGAAGTAGTACTTTGCCAGCCACTCCATGCCCACGATCCTGATTTTTATAGTAATACTTTCCTCACACTTCTTTATGGCTTCATTATACAAGTGTGCATCCTTAGACACTCTAGTTTAGACTTGCTCATTAAAAATTATTGATTGATCTTTTAAACCTCTTTTTTTTTTTTAAACCTCTTTTAATCTACAGGTCCCCTCTTCATCTCTTTCTTTTCCTTTTATGTTACCTATTGAAGGTCATGGACAATTTGACCTATAGAGTTTCCCACAATTTGAATTTTGTTGATGACACATTCATGGTGCACTTCAACATGTATCCTGTCCCCAGCTTTTCTTGAAAATAGTCACCTGGATTCAGAGGTTTGACCAGACTTAGGCTGGATTTCTTTTGCAAGACTATAAACAGCGCTGAGGTCTTTCATCAGGAGATACACAGCATCTGATTGTGTCTCTTTTTGCAACATTAGCACCTGTTGATTCTCATTGTCTGAATCAGTTACTTCATTGAGAGCTGCAAAATAGTGATAATCTAATTCTGTCATTTTATTTGCATTTATTAGTTGGTTGGAATAACTTTAAAGAAATGCTTCCATGATGTACTATTTGGTTACCTAGTGGTACAGTTTCTATAGGAAAAGCAGGATATACATTTGATTCTTTCCCTTTATTTTTCAGATGATTTTTAAATTTCATTTTTAGTTTCCAGGTGGTGAATTTGTTCCCTGATATCCTCCAAAGTGGCTGGTTTTAAAATATCACTATAAATTAAAAGATTTAAACATACTTTATGGGTTTTAATCCATTACATTAAAAAAATTATGGTCAAATACACATAACATAAAATTTACCATTTTAGCCATGGTTAAGTGTACAGTTCTGTGACATTAAGTCTCTATTGCATTCTTCTACTTATTGAAGTTCAAACTGTCTCATCTGTTCCATTAAAAAAAAAATCTTTAGATATTTCTTAGTCCAGAGCCTTTTTTTTTTTCACACAGAGCCTTTGAATGAAATTAGGAGAACCCTATTCTCAAATTTGCTTTCCTCTTATGTCCCTACTTTCCAATCAGCCCAAGCAAACATGAGCCAAAGTGAGAAGTGAAACACCCCACTGCACAGACGCTGTCTGCAGTGTCACAAGTTATGACTCACGTTTAGCCTGGAGATCGTCACCAGAGTCAGCAGGAGGAGACGGGCTAAGTGTGCCAAGGTTGAGGTTTTAAAATTAATGCAGTTTAAATATTGATGATGTTTAAATCTGAGCTGAATCTCTCCTATCCTGCATATATGCTTTATTAAAATTCATCACTGGATTTTTAATGTATGAAAATGTTTGAGTTGCAAATACTTGAACATTTTTTAAGTTGGAAAATATGTGCACATAGAGCTTTCCCTTTTGAACTTTAACCCAGACTTCAGCAGCTGAATAGACAGCTGCAGAAAACTTGCACAATACAGTTGAATAGGCAAGTTGTCCTAACCTTTATCCATTTCTCCCCTTTTGAGTCAATTGATTCCCTATTTTTATTTCCCCCTATTTTCCTTCTGGGTTTGCCCACTCAGTTGGACAAATAGTTGGGAATCCAACCTATAAGTGTACAGGGAAGCATTACGAGTTTCTTTTCTAAAGTCTATAGGAAAAATTTCCATAAAGAAATCAAAGCTCATAATGAAATGAATTTCAGAAAAATAAGAGCCCTTGTATAACTGTGCTGGGTATAAGGAAACCCTGCATCAGGCACCATCCCAAAATGCTTTAAAAATTACAATACACCCAAGTTCCCAAATGCTGCGAAACCACTGTCTTAAGAAGTACTGGACGATGACAGGAGATTGATGACCATGTCAAGTAAAATGGTATTTCCAAGACTATTTATTAAGATCAAAGAACAAATAAAAATGAATAATTCATTCATTTGACAAGTATTTCTGAAGTGCCAATTAAATAAAAGCCCCGTGCCCAGCACTGGGAATATGACTGTGAAAGATTCTCATGGATCCAATGGTTGCAAGGCAGAAGCTACTGATGTCAAGAATTGTGAAGGCTCTAAAATGAATAAAGCAAATGTGGTATACACACACACACACACACACACAAGGGGATACTATTCAGCCATAAAAAAGAAGGAAATCTTGCCATTTGTGACAACATGGATGGGCCTTGAGGGCATTATGCTAAGTGAAATAAGTCAGAGAAAGACAAATAATGTATGATATCACTTATATGTAGAATCTAAACAGTAACAACAGCAAACCCCACAAAAAAACCCCTAACTCATAGAAAAAGAGATCAGATTTTGGTTGCCAGAGACATGGGTGGGGGCAGGGGGCATTAGATGAAAGTGGTCAAAAGGTACAAACTTCCAGTTATAAGATAAATAAGTACTAGGGGTGTAATGTACAACATGATGACTATAGTTAACACTGCTGTATGGTATATTTCTAAGTTGCTAAGAGAGGAGATCTTAAATGTTCTCATCACAAAGGAAAATTTGTTTTTGTAATTATATAAGGTGATAGATGTTAATTAAACTTATTGTGGTAATCATTTCACGGTATATGCAAGTCAAGTCATTATGCTGTACACTGTAAACTTACATAGCACTGTATGTCAGTTACATCTCAATAAAACTGAAAAAGAATAAGCACTTTTTATTTTTAAAATAAACTGTGAAGGATCTTGAGATTCTACCTCATTAACTTGCCACAGTTTCCTGGATGCTGGCAAGAGACATGTGACTTCTGGGTCAAAGGCAAAGGATTTTATTACTCATGGTGCAGCAAGCAGACTTGCTCCCCAAGTCTGATGAGGCTGATGTGGATGGGCTCAGATGGATGCCTGCACACACAGTGGACGGCGGTTACAGGAGAATAACTCTAAGGTTAGGGAACTTGAATCTTTTATAATAGATGGTAAGTAAACATGCTTGCCCTTTGTTGTGGAGGGAGATACCATCTCTATCTTCCAAGCCTCTTAGCTATACAAACGTCCATGAAAAGACAGTTTGGGACAAGCCAAGGCCAGTCTAGATCAGCCAACAGGCGATTACTCACAGACGTGTGGATGAGCCTTGCCAAGACCCGCAGGGTTGCCTAGCTGGCCTCTGGCTGACCCCAGACATGTGAGCAGTGAACACTGTTGTATATCACTGAGGTACTGTGGTTCCTTGTTAAACAGCATTATTGTAGCAATAAACAAGTGATACCATCACCAATGGCTTCTTAATTCCAAAATCTAATTTATGTTTCCCACTGTAGCCAGAGCTCTCCTTCTGAAATACAGATCTTATTAGAGCACTTTCCTGTCGAAGAGCCTTCAACTACCAACTGCAACCCAGATATGGAATCCGAAGTCCTTGCTGGTCTGGTTCCCATTTTCATTTCCAATTTCATCCTTCACCTCTCTTCCCCCTGCCATCCTCCTTCTTGCTTTTGGCATTCCACTCACATAGACCACAAAATGTCTCTGCACTTAAAAAAAAAAATTCTTTAGAGTACTTTTTAAGATTATAAAAGTTAGTTACTCATTTTAGTAAACCTGAGAAGTACAGAAAAGTGCAAAGAGCAACCTTCCCCCCAGGACTTTTTGCATATATGGTGTATGCTAATATCAGACAATTTTTAAAAATTGTTACTGGGTGCGAAGGTATTTTCTATTTAGAAAATTTGGAGAAATTAAAAAAAACACAGTGCCACCAGCATTAATAATATTAAAAGACAAATGAAGCTTAAGTAATTACAGTATCTCTGATAGGCAATGGGTTAATATATTTACCACATAAATAATTCAAACAACTCAATTAGAAAGTGTATATACATTAATAAAAAAAGGTAAAGAGCAGGAACAGGCACTTCCTGAATAACTACAAATGGCCCAAACCCACACCAAAACAAAAGAAAAACATGTTCAACTTAAAAGGTACAGGGCTTCGCTGCTGGCGCAGTGGTTGAGAGTCCGCCTGCCGATGCAGGGGACGCGGGCTC
>NC_041234.1:23821409-23837569 GCF_002837175.3 Physeter macrocephalus | reverse complement strand
CTCGTGCCCCGGTCCGGGAGGATCCCACATGCCGCGGAGCGGCTGGGCCCGTGGGCCATGGCCGCTGAGCCTGCGCGTCCGGAGCCAGTGCTCCGCAACGGGAGAGGCCACAACAGTGAGAGGCCCGCGTACCGCAAAAAAAAGAAAAAAAGGTACAAATTAAAACAACAGTGATCCACAATTTTTTGCTTATAAGTTTAGCCAAGTTAAAAATAATCTGGTTGCTAGCAAGTTTATAACTCTCATATACTGCTGGTGTATGTGTAAATTGTTATAATCTTTCTAGAGGGCAATATAGCACTGTTTCACCAAAGACTATATAAGATTCTGACTCTTTGATCCTACAATTCTACTTCTAGGAGTTTATCTTAAAGAACTAATCAGATATGTGTGTGTAGAAGTATGGTCACTGCCAGGCTGTGTAATAGAAAGCAAGTAGAAACAGTATGGTTATTGGCATAAAAACAGACACATAGACCAATGGAACAGAATCAAGAGCCCAGAAATGAACCCAAGCATATATGGACAACTAATTTTTGACAAGGGTGCCAAGAATATACAATGAGAAAGGATAGTCTCTTCAATAAATGGTGTTGTGAAAACTGGATATCTGCATGCAAAACAATGAAATTGGACCCCTATCTTACAACATACGCAATAATCAACTCAAAATGGATTAAAAACTTAAACATAAGACTTGAAACTGTAAAACTTCTAGAAGAAAACATAGGGAGAAAGCTCCTTGATATTGGCCTTGGCAGTGATTTTTTGGGTATGACATTAAAAGTTCAGGCAACAAAAGCAAAAGTAAACAAGTGGGACTACATCAAACTAAAGATCTTCCTCACAGCAAAGGAAATAACCAACCAAATGGAAAGGCAACCTACAGATTGGAAGAGAATACTCACCAACCATATATCTGATAATGAGTTAATATCCAAAAAAAAAAAAAAGGAACTCATACAATTCAACAGCAAAAAACCAATCTGATTTAAAAATGGGCAAAGGACCTGAATAGACATTTTCCCAAAGAAGACATACAAATGGCCAACAAGTACATGAAAAGGTGCTTACCATCATTAATCATCAGGGAAATGCAAATCAAAACCATAATGAGCTGTATCACCTCACACCTGTTAGGTTGGCTATTATCAAAAAGATAAGAGATAACAAGTGTTGGCGAGGATGTGGAGAAAAAAGAACACTTACTTGCACACTGTTGGTGGGAATGTAAACTGGTACAGCCACCATGAAAACAGTATGCGGGTTCCTCAAAAAATTAAAAATAGAACTACCATACAATCCAGTAATCCCATTACTGGGTATATAGCCAAAGGCAATGAAATCAGTATCTTACAGAGATATCTGCACTCTCATATTCATTGCAGCGTTATTCACAATAGCCAAGATATGGAAACAACGTAAGAGTCCACTGATGAATGGATAAAGAAGACATAGTATATATATTGAGATATATATGCAATGGATTATCATTCAGCCTTCAAAAAGGAAATCCTGCCATTTTGAAAACAAGGATGAACCTGGAAGACATAATGCTAAGTGAAATAAGCCAGACACAGAATGAAAAATACTGCATGATCTCACTTATATGTGGAATCTAAAAAAAGTTGAATTCATAGAAGGAGATAATAGAATGGTGGTTACCAGGGGCAGAAAGTTGACGGAAATGGGGAGATGTTGGTCAAAGGGTACCAAGTAGCAGTTATGTAGGATGAATAAGTTCTAGAGATCTACCGTACAGCGATGGGGACTGTAGTTAATGATACTGTATTGTATACTGGAAATTTGCTAAGAGAGTAGATACCAGGTGCTTTCACCACACACACATGCCACATATAACACACACATAACATGCACACACAAATGGAAATTATGTGAGGAGATGGATATGTTAATTCGTTTGGCTGTGGTAATCATTTCACTATTTATATGTGTATCAAACATCATGTTGTCGATCTTAATATGTACAATTTTTATTAAAAAAACAAAGCAAATAGAAATGACAAAATCCCAATAATAGGAAATTGACTAAATTAATTATGGTATATTCAAGCAATGGGTTGCTATTTGACAATTAAAATAGTAAAGTACAGCTATATTTATTTATTGACATGGAAAGATATATAGATATGTTGTTAAGTGAGAAAAGTAGGATACAGAATTGAATGTTTCATATGGTCACCCGTCTATATATCCAAGTGAATACAATATTTCTTTATTGTATATTATAATTTATTATATATATCATTAATATGTATAATTTCTTTAAAGAATACACCAAGATATGATGAGTGCTTATCTCTGGGTGGTGGGATTTTGTTATTTTTTTTCTCTTTAAAAATTTTCACTTTTTAATTTATCTAAAATGAAATATGGATTACTTGTATATTTAATTAGGAAATAATAGAGGATTGAGTAGTGTTTTCTTTTAGTTACTTTAAATTATATTTTCTTACATTTATTGTATATACTTGTAGCCAACACAGTAGGAAATAAGTTCAAAATGCTGTTGGTTGTGCTTTTCATGGGCTCCATACATCAGGCCACTTCATAATTACTCTCAAGTTGAAAATCTTTAGCCCTTCCTTCACTGGGTCCTTGGATGGCAGCCTGGTCAGGGAGCCCTGGATCTCTATGAGGGGCTTTCAAGGCTCCCAAGTATGGCGCCTTTTCAGAGATTCTTAATTTGACTTGGATCAAGCATAGTTTATTTGACAGTATTTTAGAATGACGAGTTTGCTTGTTGGGGGGAGGATTTCAATATAAAATGGCATGGATGCCAAAGGCTTAAATAAATAGGATTTGCCATGGGAAAATTCTTTTTTTTTTTAAGTTTCTTTTTTAAAATTTTAATTGTATTGGCGTATAGGTGACTTACAATGTTGTGTTAGTTTCAGGTGTACAGCAAAGTGATTCAGTTATACATGTACATATACTCATTATTTTTCAGATTCTTTTCCCATATAGGTTATTACAGAGCACTGAGTATAGTTCCCTGTGCTATACAGTAGGTCCTTGTTGGTTATCTATTTTATATATAGTAGTGCGTGTATGTTAATCCCAATCTCCTGATTTATCACCCCCCACCCCCACGTTTCCCCTTTGGTGACCATAAGTTTGTTTTTGATATCTGTAAGACTGTTTCTGTTTGGTAAGTAAGGTCATTTGTATCATTTTAAAAATTAGATTCCACATATGAGTGATATCATATGATATTTGTCTTTCTCTAACTCACTTCACCTAGTATGATAATCTCTAAGTCCATCCATGTTGCTGCAAATGGCATTATTTCATTCTTTTTTATGGCTGAGTAATATTCCATTGGATATATGTACCACCTCTTCTTTATCCATTCCTCTGTTGTTGGACATTTAGGTTCCTTCTATGTCTTGGCTATTGTAAATAGTGCTGCAGTGAACACTGGGGTGCAGGTATCTTTTTGGATTATGGTTTTCTCAGGATATATGCCCAGGAGTGGGATTGCTGGATCATATGGTAGTTCTATTTTTAGTTTTCTAAGGAACCTCCATACTGTTCTCCATAGTGGTTGTACCAATTTACATTCCCACCAACAGTGTAGGAGGGTTCACCATGGGAAAATTCTGATGTCCTTCTTTCCTAGAAACCATACTCTTTACCGTTTTATAGTTCCTGTATTATCTATTACTACATAACAAATTATTCTAAAACTTAGTGGCTTAAAACAACAATAATTACTTATCATCTCTTATGGTTTTTGTGGGGTCAGGGATTCAGACAGGGGACAGCAGAGACAATTTGTCTCTGCTCCACAGTGTCTAGGCCTCAGCTGGGAAGACTCCATGACTGGGAGCTGGAAACATCCAAAGGCTCACTCACTCACTCACTCACATATCTAGTGGCTGATGATGGCTGTCAGCCAAAATACCTACACTTCGCCTCCTCAGATGGCTCACATAGCATGGTGGCTGGATTCCAAGAGCGAGTATCCAGAAAGAGAGAGAGTGCAGAGCCAAAGCTGTATCCTTTTTATGACCTAGGCTTGGAAGTCACATTAGCATTATTTCCACCATATTCCATTGGTTGGATCAGTCATGAACCTCCACCTAGATTCCAGAGGAGGGAACAGAGACCCCACTTCTTGGTGGGAGGGGTGTCAAAGTCACATTGAAAAAAGAGCATGTGGGATGGGATACGTCAATTGATGCAGCCGTATTGGCCACATACAATCTGTCACACTTCCCAAATTTCTGCAGGAACTCTCTTGGATCTTGGATCTACATTTGTAAAAAAGAAATCCAAACCTCAGAAGACTTTCTTTTCTTTCTTCTTTCCCTTCCACTCTCCCTCCCTCCCTTTTGTCCTTCCATCCTCTCAGTTATAAACAGCACAACCATCAGTGAGTTATTGTTTCACAGTATGATATCTTGCCAGCAGGGTCATTTTGATGGTCTGTCTGGCGCTCCCTAAATAATTTTGTTTTTGCTATGTTTATATTTTATTTTCCACATTGCCAGAAGAAGGCTGTCTTTCCAGTCTTTTGATATATCTTATCCAATTATTTTTCAAGAAAGATTGTATAACATTAAGAACATTAGAATTGGATCAGTGTTTTTATTTACCAAGTATTTTAACATACTCACTATGTGTCAGGCACTGTTCCAAGCAGGCCCTTTACAATATTAACTTGCTTAATCCTCATAACATGATTCTCAACTTGTAGACGAGAAAACTGAGGCACAGAGAAGTTAAGTAACTTGCCACAAAGCTAAACATGGCAGAGCCAGGTGTCGAAACCAGGGCACCTGCCTTCCAAATCTATATTCTTTTAAAAAAAATTTTTTATTGAAGTATAGTTGATTTACAGTGTTGTGTTAATTTCTGCTGTACAGCAAAGTTATACAGTTATACATATATTTACATCTTTTTAAAAATATTCTTTTCCATTATGGATTATCATAGGATATTGAAATAGTTCTCTGTGCTATACAGTAGGACCTTGTTGTTTATCCATTCTATATATAATAGTTTGCATCTGCTAACCTCCCACTCCATCCTTCCCCCAACCCCCAACCCCTGGGCAACCACCAGTCTGTTCTCTGTGTCCGTGCAAATCTATATTCTCAACCACCGTGTTATACTGCCTCTCCATCATCATTTTACTCCATCGGCCCTTGTTAACTTGAACCATAATGAATAGATAGTCTCAAGAAAAAAAATATGAACTCTCAGATGTACGAAATACTGGAAAGCTAAGGAAATATTCCTGGAACGGTATACCCCACAGGCTACCCCCTGGCTAGTCTTACCACCCTGAACAGTTCTTTGCCTCAGAGTGACTGACTGGGACAAAGAACAGTAGTTTGCTAGATCTGCTGTGGTGAAATATACAAGAAGTGCAAAGCATTGTTTAGAGGGACTTCCTCACATCTCACAGTCAAAGGACTTCTGAGAAGTGAACAAAATTCTGCAGACATCAGGCCTCTGACTTTTACCGCTGCAAAGTAATCTCCCCCGAACAGCCTCTCCCAACAATATCAGGTTTCCTCAGCTGAGTATTTAGGAGGCTGCCGGCAAGTTTAATCACCTGGGACATCTTAACAACTGAAGTCATATTTGATGGAAAAACTCATGAAGAAGCTGTGGGTGACAGAGGGCATCTTGTCAGAAGTCTGGCTCCAAGTACGCGTGATGCCACATATTTGGAATTCTGCGAGGAGAATGCAGAAATAGTTCAAGAAAAGTAGCAGAGAGGTTTATCTGATTCTTTGAATACAGTGTTTTCAAAGGAGAAACAAGTTCTCCATGAGCTGAAAAGCACCATCTATTCAAAATAATAAGTGAAGTATTTGTTATTGGTATAAACAAAGATATAAAATAGATCCTCTGGCAGGCGTTCAGGAAACCAGGGGCAAAGGGAGCAAAGAAAGAAGAACCGAAAGAGAGAGAAAGCTTAGACAAATAAGCAGTTTTGTCTTGAACATTGGCCAGGGAAAGCTGGTAATGACGGATTAAAAACAAAACAAAAAGGGAACAGGGTAAGGAAAGTACTACGAGGAATAAATGGCTGGTGACGTGGTCCATATAAATGAAAAGATCCAAATCTTGTTGGAGGTGGTGTTGGGGACGTGGGGACAGCCGGCTGGGGTCAAACTCCGGGTTAAAAAAACAAATTGCAAGTAAATGAGCAGAAAAGGGAAAAGATGAATAAGGAGCAAGACTAGAAAGAGGAAAGGAAGCACGTTTAACAGGAAACCAACCAAAATAGACAAGTACAGGACAGTGTCACCGGAAGGGCGAGTGGGACAAGGGGCCATTAACACTAAGCAAGCAGAAAATTCGGGGAGAGACGGTTTTAAATATTCAAAAATGCAGGGCTTTCAAATTACCTGCCAATTCTATCTCTGTGAATTATAGAGGACGGAAGCTCTGGATGTTGTCACAGGAATGATTGGCTCCTATGATTTTCCATCCCAGAAGTCAGCTGTTTTTCAAGGCCGCTAGGCAGGATCGTGATGCCCAGTTTTTTAAGTGCTCCAAAAGCTTAGGGTGGCAGTCAGTGGGGCAGGGAGAGGAGGGGATATGCGAGGCCCTGAGGAAGGTATTGGGAAGGATGGCTGGGCTGCTTGCCAAGAACCGCTGACCACCTGGCTGCAAATGCCACAGTAGGGGGCCAAGTCTTGCCTGGTCTCAGCGAACTTCCTCCCCTACTGCTAGGGCTGCTTGATGTCCATCTGTTGGTACAGCCTTCCCAAAGCTTGAGGACAAATTCTGGTCTTAGCCTGGACTATCTCAGGAGCCCTGGCCCCATGTGCTGGGACCCAGAAACAGGGCAGCCTTGCTGTTAATGTCGTCTGGATCTTTTTGTCTCGCTAACTGGAAGCCACAGTTCTACTCTCTCCTGGTCTTGGATTTGTGCTCTGTATTTAAGGCCCTGCCTTGGACACCCGTCTGGTTCCTAAAAGCCTTTCAGGCTGGGGGCCTTGCTGTAGCCTTGACTGGCTAATCACAGAATCCAGAGTAGTGCCCAAATCACTTCCCAGGGACTGGCCCCAGTGGAGGCAGATGATGACTGTCACCCGCTGCCCGTCTGTCCTCTTGGCTCTCTAAGCACCACCTATGCCTGATTCCCATCACTTGCTCTGAGCACCTTTAGGGACATTTTGTTCACCCAGGTGTGTCCTTCCTAATGCTGCCAAGATCACACAGTCAGCTGTGCTTTGCCATGGCTGTCAGAGGCCACGGGCTTTCTGCTATATTGGACTGTTCTCCTCCTAGAAGCTGGGTCGTGGCCCATGTCCCTGCAGCTGAGACTGTCCCCACTGGCCTCTGTGCCATTCCAGGGAGGGAGGGGGTAGTTTGAGATGTCAGTCCTTCCCAGCCTTCCCTCATCTTACTGCAGCCAAGCTGGTCATTCCCAGACGGCTTCTTAAAAAACAAAAAGAGAAAAAAAATATATTAGAATATACATAGTAAATAAATAAATAAATAGTTCATTTCAGCATCCTCAAAAATATTTTACTAATAGGGTTTTTTAAATAAATTTATTTATTTATTTATTTTTGGCTGGGTTGGGTCTTCGTTGCTGCACGCGGGCTTTCTCTACTTGCGGCGAGCGGGGGCTGCTCTTCGTTGTGGTGCGCGGGCTTCTCATTGTGGTGGCTTCTCTTGTCCGCGGGTGTGCTCTACTTGCGGCGAGCGGGGGCTGCTCTTCGTTGTGGTGCGCGGGCTTCTCATTGTGGTGGCTTCTCTTGTTGCAGAGCACAGGCTCTAGGCGAGCGGGCTTCAGTAGATGTGGCACGCGGGCTCAGTGGTTGTGGCTCATGGGCTTAGTTGCTCTGCGGCATGTGGGATCTTCCTGGACCAGGGCTCGAATCCTTCTCCCCTGCATTGGCAGGTGGATTCTTAACCACTGCACCACCAGGGAAGTCCCACTAGTAGGGTTTTATATTTACCTACACGAGAGCCAAGAAGAGACTAGGAAAAACACATTTATTTATTTCAATCAATATTTTTTAATTGAAGTATAATTGATTTATGATGTGTTAATTTCTGCTATACAGCAAAGTGATTCAGTTATATATATATATATATATATATATATATATATATACACACATTCTTTTTAAAATATTCTTTTCCATCATGGTTTATCATAAGATATTGAATATAGTTCCCTGTGCCATACAGTAGGATCTTGTTGTTTATCCTTTCTATATGTAAGAGCTTACGTCTACTAACCCCAAACTCCCAGTCCATCCCTCCCTCATGCCTCCTTCCTCTTGGCAACCACAGGTTTGTTCTCTATGTCTGTGAGTCTGTTTCTGTTTTGTAGGTAGGTTCATTTGTGTCATAGTTTAGATTCCACATGTAAGTGATATCATATGGTATTTGTCTTTCTCTTTCAGACTTAACTAATCTCTAGTTGCATCCATGTTGCTGCAAATGGCATTTTTTCGGAAAAACATGCTTAGAATCCAGGGATGTGGCAGATGCTGTCAGTGCCCTACTCACAGCCCCTTGGCGCTCACTTTTCCGATATGAGACTCAGGCTCCCTCCAGCGAGCACCTGTGACTCAGCCTGTGCAGTTCTCTCAGCCTTGGGCAGGGCAGGGCAGGGCGGGGCAGGGCAGGCAGGAAATGCCAGAGCATTAACACCCCTGCAAGCAGCCCTCAGCCAGAGATGGAGTTGAGGATAAATACTCTGGCTTCCTTTCTTCATTGTGAGGAGGTAACAAGACACCCCCAAAGTGTGTCCTGCGCTGTCTTCCCAGAGTTCCCCAGTGGGACGGAGGCTCAGTTGCCCATAACTGTAACCCGCTCAACAACTCACACTTTTTGTCTCCCTTCTCTTCCCCAAGTCACTTTCTCACTCTCCTACTGATGTTTCCTGAGATCATCTTCCCCCTGCTCCCCAAATTTGTGCTCAAATTCTTGTCTTGGGTCTGCTTCTGGGGGAGTCCAAACTAAGGCAAGAGATTGCATATTCAAGGTTAAGGATTTAAGTGTTTTCCTGAGAAGGCATACCTGATTTGAACACTAGCATAATAATGTATAATAATATACTTTCTATAATGTATTATTAGAGGAAAAAATACCAGAGTCCCCTGTGCACAGCACTTCTTCCTACCTGGGTTGCATGAACTCTGCTGGACTTTGAGAGGCTAATAGGTGTTATGAGATTCGGGGGTCAAATATGCTTGGGTTAAACAAAACTAAGCAAGCTTCTTCACTTCAGTGCTCTTGTAGTCTTTAGGAAATTAATGGGCTTTGTCAACTTCCAAATGTGCAGCCTATAGGCTTTCCAAATTCAATTGACCTTAGAATCCCTTATCCTCAAGAAACCCTGTTAACACCTTGCAGGAGGCTGGCATCTCAGGGAATACAGTTTAGGAAAGGCCTTGGTGCTTAGCTACAGAATTAAAACATAATATTGAGAAATACACGAGGCAAGTTTTTCTGGTGGTGAGAATGCTGCATTTCAGAGCACCTGTGTTTTCTTTCATGTCTCAGCCAACTAGAAGGACAGTCATCTATGAGCTGAGATCAGATGTCAATATTTCTTTTGCACAGAAAACCAATTATTTAATTTTTTTGATTTGAAAATTCACTGAGAAGAGAGGCAGAGAAACTTGTTCCTCAAAGTGTGGTGTGTAGACCAGCAGCATCAGCATAACCTAGAAGCTGGTTAGGAATTAAATCCCAAGTCTCATAACATAGGTTTCAACAGAAAATTATTCATCATACCAAGAGCCATGGAGATCTTATATGGGTGTAAATGTATGTAAAGGAAATATTTAAGACAATTATATTATAAATTGAGGAGGGTAGAGGGTTACAAAAGGAGATAAAGTTTCTAGACTTCATTCAAACTGATAAAATGGTGACACTGGTAGACAGGAATAATATGTATGTGTCCATACACATTAGTATAAGTATTACCTAGAAGAGCCAAAAAGAAAACTATACAAGGAGATATACTCAAAAACACTACACATAAAACACAATTCTAAACAATATTCTAGAAACCCAGAGGAAGGCAGAAAAAGAAAACTGAAATGAAAAGCAGAGAATAACCAGAAAACAAAAAATAAAAAGGCAGACGTAAGATTTTACATATAAATAATTACATTACATTTAAATGGCCTAAAAATACCAATTATAAGACAGAGTGGCAGAATGGATTTTAAAAATGACTCGGTTATAGTCTGTCTATAAAAAATACACTTCAGGGCTTCCCTGGTGGCGCAGTGGTTGAGAGTCCGCCTGCCGATGCAGGGGACGCGGGTTCGTGCCCCGGTCCGGGAAGATCCCACATGCCGCGGAGCGGCTGGTCCCGTGAGCCATGGCCGCTGAGCCTGCGCGTCCGGAGCCTGTGCTCCGCAACCCGCATACCACAAAAAAAAAAAAAAAAAAAAAAAAAAAAAAAAAATATACACTTCAAATATGATATGGGTTGATTGAAAGTAGAAAGATGGGAGAGCTATATAATTCAAAGATTGATCAGAATAAAGCAGGAGTGGCTATATCAATAGAAGATAAAGTAGACTACAGAAAAAAGAAAATTACCAGGAACAGAGAATGATACTACATAATGATAAAAGAGTCAATACACCAAGAAGACATAGCATTCCTAAATGTGTATGCACCAAACCACAGAACAGCTAAATATGTGAATCAAAAACTGATAGAACTGAAAGGAGAAATAGACAAATCCACAATTATAGTTGGAGACTTCAACATTCCTCTCTCAACAATTAACAGCTGGACAGAAAATTGGCAAAGATATAGAAGAACGCAACACTACCATCAACCAGTAGGATCTAAATCAACATTTATAAAGCGCTCCACCTAACAAAAGAAGAATACAGATTCTTTTCAAGTGCCCATGGAACATATACCAAGATAGAACATATCCTGGGCCATAAAACAAACCTCAAGAAATTTAAAAGATTTGAAATCATATAGTTGTTTTCTGACTACAGTGTAATCAAACTATGAATCAATACATGAAAGATAACAGGAAAATCTCTAAAAACTTGGAAATGAAACAGAACACTTCCAAATAATCCATGTGCCAAAGAGGAAGACTCAAGTGAAATTTTAAAAAAATATTGAGGGGCTTCCCTGCTGGTCCAGTGGCTAAGACTCTGCACTCCCAATGCAGGGGGCCCGGGTTCCATCCCTGGTCTGGGAACTAGATCCCATGTGCTGCAACTAAAAGATCCTGCGTGCCACAACTAAGACTTGATGCAGCCAAATAAATAAATAAAATAAATGTTAAATAAATAAATAAATAAATGTTGAACTGAATGAAAATTAAAATGAAAACACATTTTATCAAAATTTGTGAGGCACAGCTAAAGCAGTGCTGAGAGGAAAATTTATAAACACTAAATGCTTACATTAGAAAAGAGGAGGAAATTCCCTGATGGCAAAAAAAAAAAAAAAAGAGGAAAAGTCTTAAATCAGTAATCTAAGCTACCACTCAAGAACCTAGAAAAAGAAAAAATAAACCCAAAAGAGCAAAATAAATCCAAAGCAAGTAGAAGAAAGGAAATAATAAAGATAAGGGCAGAAATTAACAAAGTTGAAAACAATAAAAAAGAGAAATCAGTGAAACAAAAACCTGGTTCTTTGAAAAGACCAATAAAACCTATGGTGGTCAGTACATAAATCTACACATGTGGCAAAATGGCACAGAACTGTACACACAATGTCGATTTCCTGGTTTTGATATTGTGTTATAATTATGTCAGATGTAATCACTGGGGAAAACTGGGTAAAGGGTTCATGGGACCTCTCTGTACTATCTTTACAACTTCCTGTGAATCTGTAATTATCTTAAAACAAAAAGTTAAAGAAATTGGAAAACATCTGTACAACAAAAATTTTGTTTATTTTATAGTGTTATATAAATTCCTCGTAGGAAAACTACAGGGTACTTATAACAAATGGACCCTATTCCTTCATCTGGTTTTAATATTACATGGTTCCTTGACATTCCAAAAGTCTGATCACCTTCCTCTGAATGCTGTCTAATTTGTCAGTGTTCTTAAATACTGATGCCCAGAAGGGAACACCTGCTTCAGATGGGATATCACCTCCCTTGTTCTAGATACTATACTTTTATTAATGTGGCCACAGTCTTCTCTGGCTTTTTAAGTAGCCACAGCACACATTCTTGCATTGTTTATGGTCTTGTCGTCATATAAAACTTACAGATCCTTGCATATGAATCCAAAAATAATTTCACCATTAGTACTTATATAGTTGGTTTTCTTGAACCTAAATGGAAGATTTTTCATTTATCCTTGTAGGATTTCACCTTGTTTGATTCAGTCCAGCTCTGTCCCCATCAAGATAGTTTTCAAACTCAATTTAGTTCCCTATCATAAGGGCTATCTTCACATTGTGATTCAGCTGCAGATATGTCAGTATCTATCATTCTATAGCTTCATCTCAGTCACTGCTATAAAAATGTTGTAAAGGATAAGGTACAGTAACTGTGGAGGTACGCCACTTTGATGTTCAAGAAGAAACTTACCATTGAGCTGCGTGGAATGCAGTTAACTTCAGCAAGGAATGCAGATAGCCTTTTCAGTTAATGACTTCAGGTTCTGCCTCAACTTTTTTTTTTATTGTGGTAAAAAAACCCCAAACATGTAACATGAGATCTACCGTCAACAAATTTTTAAGCGTAAAATACAGTATTGTTAACTATAAGCCTACAGCAGATCTCTAGAACTTTTTCGTCTTGCATGACTGAAACTTTATGCCCATTGAACAGCAACCCTCCCACCCCCACTCCCCCCAACCCCTAGCAATCAACAATCTACTTTCTGCTTCAATGGATTTGATTACTTTAGATGCCTCATATAAGTGGAATCATTGTAGTATTTGTCCCTCTGCGACTGGCTTATTTCCTTAGCATAATGTCCTTAAGGTACATCCGTGTTGTAGCATATGACAGTATTTCCTTCTCTTTGTGGTTGAATAATATTCCATTGAAAGTATATACCATTTTTTCTTTATCCATTCATCTGTTGAAAGACATTTAGGTTGTTTCCACTTCTTGGCTATTGTGAATAATGCTGCAACAAACACAGGAATGCAGATATCTCTTTGAGATCCTGATTTCAATTCTTTTGGGTAAATACCCACAAGTGGGATTGCTAGATCATACGTAATCCTATTTTTAATTTTTTGAGCAACTGCCTTACTGTTTTCCATAGTGGCTACACCATTTTGCAGTCTTACCAACAGTGCAGAAGTGTTCCAATTACTCCACATCCTCACCAACTCTTTTTTTTTTCATTTTAGTGCTGTGTAGTATTTTTCTTTTTCTTCTAGTTTTACTGAAATATAATTGACATACAGCACTGTATAAGTTTAAGGTGTGCAGCATAATGATTTGACTTACATGCATCATGAAATAAAATTCTTTCTGTTTGCACGTGACATGATTTTATATGCAGAAAATCCTAGATTCAACACCAAAAAAGAAAAACTATTAGAACTAATAAATGAATTCTGTAAAGTTTCAGGATCCAAAATCAACATATAAAAATCAGTTGCATGTCTATACAGTAAGAATGAACTATCTGAAAAAGAAATTAAGAAAAATATCTCATTTACAATAGCATCAAAAATAACAAAATACAGGGCTTCCCTGGTGGCGCAGTGGTTGAGAGTCTGCCTGCCGATGCAGGGGACACGGGTTCGTGCCCCGGTCCGGGAAGATCCCACATGCAGTGGAGTGGCTAGGCCCATGAGCCATGGCCGCTGGGCCTGCGCATCCGGAGCCTGTGCTCTGCAACGGGAGAGGCCACAACAGTGAGAGGCCTGTGTACCGCAAAAAAAAAAAACAAAAAAAACCATAAGAATAAATTTAACCAAGGAGATAAAAGATCTGTACACTGAACACTACAAAACACTGATGAAAGAAATTGAAGAAGACACAAATAAATGGAAAGATATCCTGAGTTAGTGGATTGGAAGAATTAATATTGTTAAAATGTCCATACTACCCAAAACCATTTATAGAGTCAGTGCAATACCTATCAAAATTCCAATGGCATTTTTTTTTTTACAGAAATAGAAGTAAAACAATCCTAAAATTCATATGGAACCACAAAAGACCCCAAACAGCCAAAGCAATATGGAGAAATAAGAACAAATCTGGACACCTGGTGTAGAGTTAGGTTGCTTATTTGAGATCTTTGTTCTTTTCTTTTAATGTAGGTGTTTATCACTGTAATATTCCCTCTTAGTAATACTTTTTCTGTAGCCCATAAGTTTTGGCATGTTGTACTTTAGTTATCATCTTTCTCAAGGTATTTCTGATTTCTTTGATCCATTGATTGTTCAGGAGTGTGTTGTCTAAATTCCACATATTTGTGAATTTTCCAATTTTCCTTCTGCTATTGATTTATAGCTTCATTCCTTTGGTCAGGAAAGATACTTGGTATGATTTCAATCTCCTTAAATTTGTTGAGACTTGTTTTGTTGACCTAACATGTGATCTATCCTGGAGAATGTTCCCTGTGCACTTGAGAAGAATGTGTATTATGCTGATGTTGGGTGGAATATTCTGTAAATGTCTCAAATCCATTAGGAGTATAGTGTTGTTCAACTCCTCTGTTTCCTTGTTGATTTTCTGCCTGGATATTCTATCCATTACTGAAAGTGGGCATTGAAATCTCCCATTATTGTCATGTTGCCATTTATTTTTCCCTCCAGTTCTGTCAATGTTTGCTTCATATAATTAGGTGCTCTGATTTGGATGCATATATGTTTATAATGGTTATATTTTCCGGGTAAGTTGATCCTTTTATTATTATGCAATGTTCTTCTTTGTCTCCTGTGCCAGCTTTTGACTTAAAGTCTATTTTGTCTGCTATAAGTTTAGCCACTTCGGTTCTCTTTTGGTCACCATTTGCATGGAATATTTTTCCTCTCCTTTCATTTTCAGCCTATATGTATCCTTAATTGAAAGTGAGTCCATAGGCAGCATATAGTTGGATCTTTTTTATTCATTCAGCCATTCCATGACTTTTGATTGGGGGAGTTTAATTCATTTACATTTAAAGTAATTATTGGGGCTTTCCTGGTGGTGCAGTGGTTAAGAATCTGCCTGCCAGTGCAGGGGACATGGGTTTAAGCCCTGGTCCGGGAAGATCCCACATGCCGCGGAGCAACTAAGCCTGTGCGCCACGACTACTGAGCCTGCGCTCTAGAGCCCACGAGCCACAATTACTGAGCCCTCGTGCCACAACTACTGAAGCCTGCGCGCCCAGAGCCAGTGCTCTGCAACAAGAGAAGCCACCGCAATGAGAAGCCCAAGCACTGCAACAAAGAGCAGCCCCCACTTGCTGCAACTAGAGAAAGCCTGTGCACAGCAATAAAGACCCAACGCAGCCCAAAATAAATTAATTTTTAAAAACTGAATTTATAAGTAATTATTGATAGGGAAGGACTCACTACTGCCATTTTGATCATTGTTTATTGTTTGTCTTATAGCTCTTTTGTCCCTCTCTTCTTTTCTTGCTGTCTTCCTTTGAGCTTCATTGATTTTTTTTTTTTATAGTGACATGCTTTGATTCTTTTCTTATTTTCTTTTGTATATCTTCTATAGACATTTTCTTTGTGGTTACCATGGGACTTAACATGAAACATCTTGTAGTTGTAACAATCTATTTTAAGCTGATAACAATTCAATCACATATAAAAACTCTACACTTCTACTTCTCACCCCTCCACTTTATGTTATTTATGTCAGAAATTACATCTTTTATATTGTGTATCCATTAACATATTTTTATAGTTATTTTTATTCTTTTGTATCTTTATACCACAATTAAAAGTGATTCATGCATCATAGTTTCAGTATGACAGTATTCTGTATTTACCTATATATGTATCCTTACTAGTGAGCTTTATGCTTTTTTTTTTTTTTTTTTTTTGGCTGCACCGTGCGGCATGGGGGATCTTAGTTCCCTGACCAGGGGATTGAACCTGCACCCCCTGAAGTGGAAACGCAGAATCTTAACCACTGGACTGACAGGGAAGCCCTATACTTTCATATGTTTTTTTTTTTGTTTGTTTGTTTGTTTGTTTTTTTTGTGGTATGCGGGCCTCCCTCTGCTGTGGCCTCTCCC
>NC_041234.1:23791648-23820879 GCF_002837175.3 Physeter macrocephalus | reverse complement strand
CTCCCAGACCGGGGCGCGAACCCGGTTCCCCTGCATCGGCAGGCGGACGCGCAACCGCTGCGCCACCAGGGAAGCCCCCTTTCATATGTTTTTGTGTTGCTGTTTAGTGTGTTTTCATTTCAATCTAAAGGACTGACTTTAGGATTTCTTGTAAGACTAGTCTAGTGGTTATTAACTCTTTCAGCATTTGCTTATCTGGGAAAATCTCTACATCATTTCTGATGGACAGTTTTGGTGGATATAGTATTCTTGGTTAGCAAGTTTTTGTTTTGTTTTTTTCCCACTACTTTGAATAATATTCCTTCTGGCCTGCATGGTTTCTGCTGAAAAATTCACTTATAGTCTTACAGGGGTTCCTTTGAATGTGATGAGTCACTTTTCTCTTGCTGCTTTCAAAATTATCTCTTTGTCTTTGACTTTTGACAATTTGATTATAATGTGTCCATTGGGATTCTTGTATCTGGATGCTACTTCCTTCCCCAGATTTGGAAAGTTTTCAGCTACTATTTCTTTAAATAAGCTTTCTCCTCCTTTCTCTCTCTTCTCCTTCTGGGACTGCCATAATGCCTGTGTTGATCTGCTCAGCGGTGTCCCATAGATCCCCTAGGCTTTCTTCATCCTTTTTCATGTTGCTTCTTTGATTGGATAATTTCAAAATGAACTGTTGAGCTTGCTGATTCTCTTTTCTGATGATCAAGTCTGATGTTGAACCCCTCTAGTGAATGTTTCATTTCATTTATTACATTCTTCATCTCCAAAATTCTATCTGGTTCTTTTTTACATTCTCTATCTTTTTGTTGAACTCATTTTGTTCATGTATCATTTTTCTGAGCTCATTGTGCACCTTTATGGTGGTTATTTTGAATTCTTTTTTAGGTAATTCATATACCTCCATTTCTTTAGGGTCGGTTTTTAGAGATTTATTTTGTCCCTTTGTTTTTATTTATTTATTTTTATTAATTTTTAAATTAATTGATACTGGAGTATAGTTGCTTTACAATGTTGTGTTAGTTTCTGCTGTACAGCAAAGTGAATCTGTTTTATATATATATATATATATATATATGTCTCCACTCTTTTTTAGATTCCCTTCCCATCTAGGTCACCACAGAGCACTGAATAGAGTTCCCTGTACAGTAGGTTCTCATTAGTTATCTATTTTATATAGAGTAGTGTATATTTGTCAATCCCAATCTCCCAATTCATCCCCCCCCTTGGTAACCATAAGTTTGTTTTCTACATCTGTGGTTCTATTTCTGCTTTGCATATAAGTTCATCTGTACCATTTTTCTAGATTCCACATATAAGTGATATTACACAATATTTGTTTTTCTCTTTTTGACTTACTTCACTCTGTGTGACAATCTCTAGGTCCATCCATGTTGCTGCAAATGGCATTATTTCATTCCTTTTTATGGCTGAGTAATATTCCATTGCATATATGTACCACACCTTCTTTATCCAGTCCTCTGTTGATAGACATTTAGGTTGCTTCCATGTCATGGCAATTGTAAATAGTGTTTTGTCCCTTTGATTGAACAGGGCCATTTCCCCCTGTTTCTGGATGTTCCTTATAACTTTGTGTTGATAGCTTTTGATACTGAAAAAACAGCCATCTCCCTCAGTCTTTAGGACTGGCTTTGTACAAGGGAAGACCTTCACCAATCAACTTGGCTAGAGATTCTGGGGGCCTCTCAAACCTTTTCTCTGGATGTATCTTCTCTGGACTTGTGCATGTAGATTTCTCATGAAAGAGATTTACTTGTTTTTTCATTCAGGAGCTCATAATCCCTTGCTTACTCTGGCATCTATCTGCTCTACTGTGCATCCTTTGAAGCAGCAGCATGCCACTTGGCAGGTTTTATTTTTCTTCAGTGGCCCCCAGGCATCTAGAGTATATCACATCCTGTCAGCACCCCAAGTTGTGCTAGACAGAAACCAGTCCCTTGGGCAGCCCCCCAACAAGCCAGAATGTTGGATGCATGCTCCACTCTTCTCTTCCCCCTCTGAGGGAGAGGCCACCAACTTGTATTGGCCTCTGTCCCCTGTACCTTGGGCCCTCCAGAGCAGCAGCAGGATGCACTGATCTTTTTTGTTTTCAGCAGCCCCGAGACACTTGGATGGTAGCTTCCATCCATGCTCTGAGATAGAAATCAGTCCCGTGGGCTGCCCCCTGCAAAACTAGAACATTCGACATATGCTCCACTCTTCCCTTTCTGCTTGAAGGAGAGGCTTCTTGAGAGAGAGGCCTCTGTCTGCTGTACTGAAGGTTCTCAGGAGCAGCAGCATGCTGCCCAGGTCTTTGTGTGTGTGTGTGTGTGTGTGTGTGTGTGTGTGTGTGTGTGTGTGTGTGTGTCTGCATTCTCAGCGGCCCCCAGGCATTTAAAGTATGCTGGGTCCTGTCAGCACTCTGAGACAGGTGAGACAGAAGCCAGTCCCTCAGGTAGCCCCTCCTGAAAAGTCAGAACGTTAGATGTATAGTCAAGTCTTCTCTTTCCCTCCCTATGGAGAAGCCAGGAGCTGGGAGTTTCCTCACGATCTTATGGCACTGTGCCAGGGGGAGGGACTATGGTGAGAGGATGCCACAAAATTTCCTATTGGCTTTGATATAGCTGGTTTCATGCTTGCCTCGTGTACAGGAGCCTTTTAATTGGTTTCTGGATTTCTCATAAAGGGATTTCTCATCCGTGTACTGTTGAATTGGGTGTCTCCATGGGAGGAAAGAAGGTCCTCTTCTGCCATTTTGCTGACATCACTATGCCTCAGCTTTTGAGCCAAGGCCATTCTCTTCCTTGGTAGCTCCTACACAATGTCTGAGTATGGTGCGGGTACTAAGCCCTTGCCATGACTGTGCAGTATGGAACTCCTGTAACGAGCAATCTTCACTTTGGAGCTTCCCATTGTATTGGCTAAGACTGTCAAGTCTGCGTTGCATTCTGAAGCTGGCCCTGCCCAGCCTGCATTCTCTCCCCTTTATCTTTCACAAGCATTACCTACCAGTAAACCTCCTCACTCCTAACTCTGTCTTAACATCTGTTCCTGGAAGACTCAACTAATAAACAAGTCTGAGATCACAGTCTTGTGGCTCTGCCTCACAGTCTTCATTCTTGGCTGACATTGATCACTCAGTGAATACCCTCTGGGGAAAGTTGTTCAAGTGGTCTCTCTTCAGTTCATCCTCCATCACCACCAATTTGCTTGTGGCAAAGACTGACTGGCTGTTTACCAAACCGCTTAATTCTTCTTGGGAACATTGCTAGACTACATTTTCCACCCTCCCTTGCAGTTAGGTGGATATCAAAGAAAATACATTTATTTTCTTCTCTTGGTACTTGTAGTGGTTCAGGTATGTTGGAAAGAGCGTATGATAGACTTAGAGATGTATGATTAGTGTTTCCTTTTTCTTGGTTCTCTCATCTAGAAGGAATCATATTTCAACTAACTTTGAAAAATGGACTCTGAAAGACTAGATGAAGAGATATGTCCTTGGATGGCAAAGAAAGACAGTATCATATTGGTTTGCAAAACCTGACTAGGAGCTCTTTAATTGGATGAACAGGGATTAGAGTTATTGTTCATCACTGCCACCATCTGGAGGTAATGTTAGCGTGTTCTTTACCACAGGGCTCCAATAACAGAAGTACCTGCCCATGAGAGGCTCACCCAGAGAAACCCAACTCCCCGTGGTGCCTGCCTGTGAATGCTGAACCAGTTATTGTTCTGCAGAGACATATTAGGCATTGGTTATGAAAGTTGAAAATACTATTTGTCCTTTCTGGGAATGACTTGCAGTCCACTGTTCTAATCTGGGCCAAATTTTCAATGACACCTTAAATGTCTTAATTAGTAATGCTATTCCAGAGGCATTGATATTGCAGAAGAACACTATTTGTGGCACATCTAATGATCCTCCATCTGCCCCAGATCCATGACATTTACCGTCTAGCCACTGCAGCATCTCCTTACTGGCATAAGCAATATTCCATAGAACAATCTCTATAGTAATGGTTGACAACATGACAGAGGTTAATAACCTATCTAAACTTGGAATGGCACCAACATACTTGCCTTTGTTTTGCTATCATTACCACTGTTAGCGCAATTTAAAAATGTATTTTCTTTCATGAGCCACTTTAAAATGTTACACATTGGCAAATATTTAGCCACTTTGAATTTTTTCATCTTTTTCCCTTTTTAAATGATCATACAGTAAAATAGACTTTTTACTTTGGTGTACAATGCTATGAATTTGAAACCATATATAGATTTGTGTAACCATCACCACAATCAGGACACTGAATAGTTCTATCACCCCCCACACTCTCTCATGCTGCCCCTTTATAGTTATATCTTCTCACCCTAAACATCATTGATCTGTTTTCTGTCTCTATAATTTTATTTTTTTGAGAATGTCATATAAGTGGAATTGTATAGTATATGACCTTTTGAGACCGACTTCTTTCACTTAGCATAATACCTTTGAGATTCATCTAGGTTCTGTGTAATAATAGTTTATTCCTTTTTATTGCTGAGTAAAATTTCATTATTATGGATGTATCACATACAGTTTATTAATCCATTCACCAATGGAAGGAAATTTGGGTTGCTTCCAGTTTGGGGCAAAGGGAAGAGAGGGGACATAAAAGTTAATGTGCAGGTTTTTGTGTGAACATAAGCTTTTGTTTGTCTAGGGCATAGGTGGACAAACATTTTCTGTAAAGGGCCAGATAGTAAATACCTTAGGCTTTATGGGCCATGTATAGTAACATATTCTTTAAAAAAAAAAAAAAAAAAAAAGAGAAAAACCCAACTCTTTAAAATTGTAAAAAGCATTCTTAGCCTATAGGCCTTGTAAAAGCAGATCCTTGGCTTGATGTGAACTGCTTGCCTTAGTTTGGTGACCTCTGTTCTAGGACAAATACCTAGAAGTGGGATTGTTGGAACATATGGTAAAGATATGTTTAACTTGGTAAGAAACTGCTGCACTGTTTTCCAGAGTGGCTGTACCATTTTTGCCTTCCCGCCAGCAGTGTGTGATAGTTCCAGTTGCTCTGCATCCTTGGCAGCATTTGGTATTGTCAGTGTTTGTTTTGTTTTGTATAGCTAGTCTAATAGGTGTGTGGTAGTCTCTCAATGGGATTTTATTTTGCATTTCCCTAACAGCTAATGATGATGAGCATCTTTTCATGTGCTTATTTGCCATGTGTATATCTTCTTTGGTGAAAGCCTATGTATATCTTTTGCCCATCTTCTGATTGTTTTGTTACTGTTGAATTTCAAGAATTCTTTATATATTCTGGATACAAATCCTTGGTCAGATTTGTGGTTTGCAAATTCTTTCTCCCAGGCTATAGCTTGACTTTCCACCCTCTTAACAGGGTCTCTCACAGAGACAAAGTTTTAATTTTGATGATGTCCAGTTGATCAGTTTTGCCTTTTATGGATTGTGCTTTTGGTGTCAAGTTTAAGAATTCTTCGCCTAGCCCTACGTCCTAAAGATTTTCTTCTACTTTTTCCTAAATGTTTTATAGTTTTATGTTTCGCATTTACGTTCATGTTCCATTTTTAGTTAATTTTGTACAAGATGTGAGGTTTAGGTTGAGATTTTTTCCCCCTAAGGATGTACAGTTGTTCCAGCACCATGTTGAAAAGGCAATTTTTCCTCTGTTGGATTGCTTTTGCACCTTTATTGAGAATCAGTTTTACACCTTTCTGTAGGTCTTTTTCTCATCTCTTCTGTTCTATTGATCTATGTGTCTTTTTTTTTTTTTTTTTTGTGGTACGCGGGCCTCTCACTGTTGTGGCCTCTCCCATTGCGGAGCACAGGCTCCGGACGTGCAGGCTCAGCAGCCATGGCTCATGGGTCCAGCTGGTCTGCTGCATGTGGGATCTTCCCGGACCAGGGCACGAACCCATGTCCCCTGCATCAGCAGGCGGACTCTCAACCACTGCGCCACCAGGGAAGCCTGATCTATGTGTCTATTAATCTATGTGTCTATCCTCCTGCAAAATACCACATCGTTTTGATTACTGTAGTTCTACAGTAAGTCTTAAAATCAGGTAGTGTGTTTCCTCCAACTTAATTCTGCTTTCTTAAAATTGTTTTAGCTCTTCTAGGTCCTTTACTTTTCTGTATAAATTTTAGAATCAGCTTGTTTATATCTAAAAAGATTATGCTGAGAATTTGATTGAAATTGTGTTACATTTACAGATCAATTTGGGGGAATTGACATCTTTTCTGTGTTGAGTCTTCCAATTCATGAAGAGAGTATGTCACTCCATTTATTTACATCTTTGATTTCTTCCATCAGCTTTTTATAGTTTTAGTATACAGATCCTATACATGATTTGTTACATTTATACCTTGATACTTCATTTTTTGGAGCTATGTAAATAGTATTTAAAAATATTTTGGTTTCCAAATTACTAGTATATAGGAACATGATTGCCAAATTGTTAATATACCAAAATATTGTGTGTTGACCTTGTATCCTGTGACCTTGCCAAACTCCCTTATTAGTTCTAGAAAAAAATTTTTGCAGACTTCTTGGGATTTTCTCCATACACAATCATGTTGCTTGTAAAGAAGGCCAGTTTTATTTCTTCCTTTTCAATATGTATACCTTTAATTTCTATTTCTTACCTTATTGTACTGGCTAGGACTTCTACCATGAAACTGAATAGGAGTTGTGAGAGTGTATTTCCTTGCCTTGTTCGCAGTCTTAGAAGGAAAGTGTTCAACCTTTCATCATTAACAATGTTGTTTGCTGTAGGTTTTTTGGAAAATGCCTTTCATCAGACTGAGAAAGTTTCTTTCTATTCTTAGTTTGCTGAGACTTTTTGTTTTTTTCATGAATGGATGTTGACTCTTGTCAAATAACTTTTCTGCATTATTTGATATGATCATGTAGTTTTTCTTCAATCGCCTGTTGATATGATGGATTGCGTTGATTTTTGCACATTAAATGAGCCTTGCATTCCTGGTATAAACTCCACTTGGTTACAGGGTATTATTCTTTTTATGTATTCCTAGATTTGATTTACTAATGTTTTTGATGGTTTCTTTGTCTATGTTCATAAGGAATATTACTATGTTGTTTTCTTTCCTTGTAATGTCTTTATCTGGTGTTGGTATCACAGTAATGCTGCCCTCATAAAATGAATTGGGAAGTGTTCTTTTCTGTTTTCTGAAAGAGATTGTTTGGAAGTGGTGTTATTTATTCTTTAAATGTTTGGTAGAATTTGCCAGTAAAACTATCTGGACCTGGAGCTTTCCTTTTTGAAAGGTATTTAAGCTTGAATTCAATTTCTTTAATTGTTATTGGACTATTCAGTTTATCCATTTCACCTTGAGTGATTTTTGGTAGATTTTCCTTTTTGAGGAATTGGTCCATTTAATTTGTCAAATTTTTGTCCGTAGAACTATTCATAATATTCCCTTATTATTCTTTTAATGTCTACAACATCTATAGTGATACTCTCTTTCATTCTTGATATTGGTAATTTGTGTCTTCTCTCTTTCTCCTTTTCAGTCTTGTCAGATCAATTTTATTGATCTTTTCAAAGGACCAGCTTTCTGTTTCATTGATTTTGTTTTCAATTTCATTGATTTCTGCTCTTATTGTTATTATTTCCTTCCTTCTGCTTGCTTTGAGTTTCTTTAGCTCTTTTTTGTTTGTTTGGCATGGAAGATTAGATTATTGATTTGAGATCTTTCTTCTTTTCTAAGATCAAATTTGATACTATAAATAGCCATCTAAGTACTTCTTTAGCTGCATCCTCTAATTTTGAAATATAGTTTCATTTTTGTTCTGTTCAAGACATTTTCTTATTTTATTTGAGATCCATGAATTATTTAGGACAGTGTTGCTTAATTTCCTATTGGAGACTTTTCTGTTATTTTTCTGTTATGATTTGTTGTTTGATTCCATTATAGTCAGAGAACATACTCTATGATTTTAATTCTTTTAAACATATTGAGGTTTGTTTTATGACCCAGTATGTGGTCTATCTGGATTAATGTTCCATGTGCACTTGAAAAGAATGTATTCAGCTCTTGTTTGGGGGGTTATTATATAAGTATCAATTAGATCCAGTTGATTGATGGTGTTGTTCGGTTCTACATTCTTGTTGGATTTTCTACTAATTCTATTGATTACTGAGAACAGAGCGTTGAAATCTCCAGATATAATTGTGGATCCCCCCTCTTTAGTTCTCTCAGTTTTTGTTTAATGTATTTTGAAACTTTATCTTTTTATTGGTGTGTGTAGACCACTTACATTTAATGCAGTTATTGATATGCTTGCATTTAGATTTCCTATTATTTATTATGTTTGTTAATTCTGTTTTTTGTTCTTGTTTCTATTTCCTGCCTTCTTTTGCATTATTTGAACATTTTTCATTTCATTTAAATTTATCCATTATGGGTTTTTTTTTTTTTTACTCTCTCTTTGTATAGTTTGTGTGTGTGGGGGGGGTGCTCTTGGGATTAAAATATACATACTTAACTTTTCACAGTCTACTTTGAATCAATATTTTACCACTTCAAGTAGAATATAGGAACCTTACCACCATATAGGTCCCTTTATCCACCTCCCTTTATATTGTAGTTGTCTTATATACTACATCTACATACATTGAAAATTCCATCAAACAATGATATAATTTTTGCTTTCAATCATCAAATATATTTTAAATAACTTGAGAGAAGAAGATTTGTCTATTTTATTTACTCAGATATTTACTATTTCTATTGCTCTTCCTTCACTCCTTCTGTTATTATTTCCCCCTGTCTGACGAACTTCCTTTAGCAATTCTTTTAGAGCAATTATGCTGGCAATGGCTTTTCTTAGTTTGCCTGAGAATGTCATTGATTCCTAAAGGATATTTTCACTGGATATAAAATCTTGTGCTGACTTTTCTTTTTTTAAAAAAATAATAAATTTATTTATTTATTTATTTTTGTTTACATTGGGCCTTCATTGCTGCACGCGGGCTTTCTCTAGTTGTGGTGAGTGGGGGCTACTCTTCATTGCAGTGCGCGGACTCTAGGTGCATGGGCTTCAGTAGTTGCAGTGCGTGGGCTCAGTAGCTATGGCTTGCAGGCTTAGTTGCTCTGCGACATGTGGGATCTTCCCGGACCAGGGCTTGAACCCATGTCCCCTGCATTGGCAGGCAGATTCTTAACCACTGCACCACCAGGGAAGTCCTGACTTTTCTATCAACACATAAAATATGTGCCACTTCCTTCTTATCTCCATGGTTTATGGTAAGAAAACTGCAGTCATTCAAATAGTTGTTCCCCTATAGGAATACCTTGTTTTACTCTGTCTGCTTCCAAGATTTTTTTCTTTGTCTTTAGTTTTCAGCAGTTTGATTATGATGTGTCTGGGTATGGAATTATTTTTGTTTATCTTTTGGGGATTCATCAAGCTTCTTGAATCTGGAGGTTTAGGTCTTTCACCAAATTGTTGAAGTCTTCTGTCACTATTTCTTTAATTATTTTTTTCAGCACCACACTCTTTCTCCTCTCCTTTTAGAGCTCAGATGACATGAATGTTAGCCCTTTTGTTATTGTCCCATAATTCTCTGAGGCTCCCATTCATTTTTTTTCAATCTTTGTTCTATTGGTTGTTCAGGTTGAACAATTTCTCTTGATATACTTTTAAATATAGCAACTTTTTCCTCTATCATCATCATTCGGCTATTGAGCTCATCCTGTGAGTTTTCTACTTAGGTTACCTTATACCTTGAAGTGCTCCATACTCTGAACCTCAGAAATGTTTTGCTGCTCAGAGCTCAACCTTGTTCTTTCTGCCTTCCACAAAGAGCTGGTCTAGGAAAATGAATCATCATTGAAATATTAGTAATAATCAAAAGGAGGCTATATAGGAACTATACGAAAATACCCTCAAGAATAAAGGCATATGGCCCAAAGAAGGCCAAAAAGCACACACCAGAAATATTTTTCCATGGAAAAAAAATTAAAAATCATGACCAAAGATTCATACAGAAATGCAAAAACTTAATAAAAACAAAATCTGTAAATCAGGAGCTTAAGCAGAGATAAAGTAGCTTAAGAAAGAAGTAAGATAAAGACATAAAAAATGAGCTGGCATAGTTCAAGAAAGAAATGGAGAAGACAGAAATAAAGGAGAAATGAAGGTCATATTTTAAAAAGTAAAAAGAAACAGAGACATTGCTGAAAAAAAAAACATGGGCATGGAAGGAATACTTGAGAAAGGTGAGCACAGTGAGTGAGAATATAACAAATAGTTTTTAAAAGTATAAAAGGATTAAAGAGAAAATGACATTTATAGAGAACAAAGAAGATCTACCACATGTATGATTGGTATTTCTCAATAAGAGAATGGATTAAATGGAACAGCAACATCAACAAAAATGTTCAAACATAATTCAAGAGTGCTTCCAGAAATAAGACTTGAATTTTAGCTTGAAAGAACAAAACTCTCCCAGGTAAAATTGATATAGCATAACTAACTTCAACACATATCCTGATGAAGTTAATAGACTTGAGAGATAAAGAAACAATCCTATGAGAATCCTTGCAAATAAAACCAAATCACTTGTGAATGGGAAAAAAAATTGTCTGGCTTCCAGCCCTTCTATAATAGCATCCAACATTAGAAGACGGAGGAGTAATGTCTACCAAGTCCTCAGGGAAGGAGAATATGTGCCAAGTCAGACGCCATCCAAGTATAATGGCACAAACAGATGCCTTTATAGTTCCCAAGAGCCTTTCTTGAAGGCACAACTGCCTGATAACTTTCTACCAACAGATATAATAGTCAAAATGACTAGTAGTGATCAGTGAGTCTATTAAAGGCTAAAGCAACTATAGAAAAAGAATATCATATGAATGTTATATATACTATAGTGCTATAGATAGAAATCATAATATAGCCAACCAAATTCTGGAGATCCTAGAGGGGAAACATATGGAGGTAGTGTAAGTATGCCAGTTTCCTTATCTTTTGAGAATTATTTAAGTTCAATAATAAAGACATAAGTATTTTTCTCTGAAGGTATAAGTTCAGTTTAAGAAAGTTGTTATCTGTAGAGATTAAAGAACATTTATTTATTTTTAACATTTCATTTTAAAATAATTTTAGATTTACAGAAGAGTTGCAAAGATAGTACAGAGTATTCCTGTATAGTTTTCACTGAGTGTTCTCTAATGTTAGCATCTTACATAACCATTGCTCTGGTATGAATGTCTGTGTCCCCTCAAAATTCATACACTGAAATCCTAATCCCCAAAGCAGATGGTATTTGGAGGTGGGGACTTTAGGAGGTGCTTAAGGCATGACTGTGGAGCTCTCATGAATGGGATTAGTGCCATATAAAAGAGGCTCCAGAAAGGTCCCTACCGCCTTCCACCATGTGAGGACATAGTGAGAAGACACATAGTATAAACCTGGAAGAGGGCCCTCACCTGACCATTATGGCACCTTGATCTTAGATTTCCAGCCTCCAGAACAGCGAGAAATAAATTTCTGTTGTTTACAAACTAGCCAGTCTGTGGTATTTTGTTATAGCAGCCTGAATGGACTAAGACAACCTTAGTTGGTACATTTTTCAAAACTAAGAAATTAATATTGGTACAATACTCTTAATTAAACTACAGACATTATTTGGATTTCCCCCTTTCTCTTTCAAGATCTGATCCAGGACACCACATTGCATTTAGTCATTTATGTTGCTTTAGTCTCCTACAATCTGTGACAATTTCTTAGTCTTTCTTGGTCTTTAAGGAACGTTTATTTTAAAAAACTTTTTATTATGGAAAACTTTAAAATTATATATATAACATATATAATATTATGTGTTGTATAATATATATTATAATATATATGTAATTTCATCCATACATTTCAGTAAACATCTCTACCTAATAAGGACATTGAAAATATAAGTACCATGCCACCATTACACCTTAGAAAATGAACAATAATTCCTTAGTATCATCTCATCCCAGGTTATAGTCAAAGTCCCCCGGTTCTCACAGATATGATTTTCAGTTAGTTTGTTCACATCAGAATTCAAGCAAGTTTCATATATTGTATTTGGTTATTATAGCTCTTAAGTTTCTTTTATTCTATAACAGCTCCACCTCCTTTTCCTCCATACCATTGATCTATTGGAAAAACTGGGATCATTTATTCTATAGGATGTATTATATTCTGGATTTGGTTGATTGCTTCTGCGGTGTGTCATGCATCTCATTCTCTGTTCCCTGTGTTTCCTGATAATTGGTAGTTAGACATAGAGGATTGATTAGATAAAGGGATTTTTTTATAGGCAAAAATATTTAATAGGTGATGCTGTGTACTTTCCATCATATCACATCCATCAAGAGGTAGATAATGTGTGTTCTCTCTCTTATAGTGACGGTAAAATTGGTGAGTGGGATTGGGTGGTGTCAGCCTGACTCATCCATTGTAAAGTTTCCTACCAATCTTTTTCCTAATGGTTTTAGCAGCCTTTGATGATCATCGCTAAGATCCTTTATTTTATTATGACCTAAAAAATTATGATACTCTTATTTTATCATTATTCTGCATACTAGCTAAAATTCTTCTAAAAAGGAGAACATTCTTTGTCAACTATTTGGCTACCTAGAAGTTCAGTTCAGGGACTTCCCTGGCAGTCCAGTGATTGGGACTCCATGCTTCCATGGCAGAGGGTGCAGGTTCCATCCCTGGTGGGGGAACTAGGATCCCACATGCCGTGTGGCCAAAAAAAAAAAAAAAATTCAGTTCATATACAGGAAAGGAAGGATAAATGTTTGATTTTTTTTCTCTTTTTTAAAAAAACAATTTTCAGAACAATGAATTGGTGCTCTAGCAACCTCCAGTGATGACAAATGAGCTTTCTGGGGTTTTGTTTCATTTTTAAAGTATCATTGTGATCTCATAAATTAAAATAATTGATGTTTATCAATTGCAATACTTATTCATTTTGATGCTCAAATGATCCCATCTTAAACAAGTGAATGCACCTTTAAGTTGTGTCCTTTTGACACAACCCCAGTAGTCATTGATAGCTTCTTTGCTTTTTTTATACACTTCCTACCTTTGAGTGGAATCAGCCATTTCACTAAGGAGCCCTGTTTCCTTTAGGTGAAGATGGTATTTAGAGGCCACCATTTTGGTACGTGTGCTCACCACTATTTAGTCACCATTGTATCTAAACCTTTTCAGTGTACAAAGATAAGAGATGCAATATTTTTTTTTGAAAAAAAAATATGAGTTTATACTGATATTTCCAATTTGAATTTTTTTACAATTCAATGGTATTTATTACATTCACAGAATCACCGCAATCAATTTTAGAACATTTTCACCACCCCCCAAAAAACCCTATACTCATTATGGTCATTCTCCATTTCTCCCCAATTCCCCTCCCTCCAGCTCCTGGCAACAACTAATCTACTTTTTGTGTCTATGGATTTGCCTATTCTGGACATTTTATATAAATGGAGTCATACAATATGCAGTCCTTTGTAACTGGCTTCTGTCACTTAGCATTAAGTTTTTAAGTTTCATTCACATTGTAGCATGTATCAGTACTTCATTTCTTTTTATGGCCAAATAAAATACTGTATTTCATTATTGATTCATCTATTGGTGGACACTTAGGTTTTTCCACTTTGAGGCTATTATGAATAATGCTGCTATAAACATTTGTGTACAAGTTTTTATTTGTACATAAGTTTTCATTTTTGGGGGGGTATATACCTAGGAGTAGAATTTCTGGTCCATGTGGTAACTCCATGTTTAACCTTTTGAGCAACTGCAGACTGTTTTATATTTCTACCCACAGTGGCTACACTATTTTATATTTCTACCCACAGTGTATTTGTGATTGAAGGGCTTATACTTAATTTATTTGATTTTATACTAGCATTTCTCTTTTATCTTTTGTGGAAAATCTTGGTTCCTAGCAACATTATCATAATTATTAATTAGGCTTGTGTGTGTGTGTGTGTGTGTGTGTGTGTGTGTGTGTGTGTGTAAATAGCAATACTAACGTTACTAGCTAAGATTGCTGAAAGCAGTTTAAGATGTTTTTAGAGTGCTTTGTCCTTGGAGTATATTCCACTAGGTTTGTGTAGTCAAAACACTGTATTTTAAAGCAATTTGAAAAAATTATTTTTCAGTGTGAGAGCATGCCACCATCTGATGCATGAGTGCCTCTAACTGGCATAACCCAAATCACATCCAAAACCCTGGCTGCAAAGGAGCCTTTTATCTTTCCAGACTCTACACACTGAAATGTGTGTTGAACAAGTCAGTCTGCTGAATGTACCTCTACAAGGTTATAGGTAAGGGATTCAAGGTCATCTGCTAAAAAGTTAGTTGGGTAGAGGATCAGAAAATGTGGTGACAACTTAGAATACCTGCTTTGGGGAGGTGAGGGGAAATGGACTCAAAGACACATCAATTTCTAATTAGTGGTCAGAACCCAACTGAGAAAAGAGGGCCTAAATTCCTAATGGCATTGTTTGCACCATTGCATCTGGAGCCCAGGTAAGAGATGAGGAGAGTGGACTTTGTACAGGTGGGAGTGTGAAAGAGCTGGTGACTCAGGATGCTGGGGTGCTGGCAATAGAGGAATAGATGTGATATACCATGAAGCTCTAGGCTGGAAAAGAGAGGAAGTTCAACTAGACAGAAAAATAATGATAAGCACTTTGCAATGAGCCAGACACTGTCCTAAGTACTTTACATCTGTTAACTCAATCTTTACAACATGTTAAATCATCCTCATTCTACAGATAAGGAGACTGAGATCCTGAGAGGTTAATTTGACCAAGGTACACATCTAGTCAGAATTTAAGAGTCAGAATTTAAACCCAGCAGTCTGGCTCCAGAGACAGAAGCGATGAGACATTACTTTAGAGTCATAATCTGGCAAAAAAATTATAAAAGCTATAACATCTATAGTTTGTGGGGATATGGATGAAAGAGTACTCTTGCACATTGCTGGTGAACATTGAAGTATTACAGCCAATTTAGAAAGTAATCTGGTAACATCTGTTAATATTAAAAGAATTAATTTCCCCAGCATCCCCACTCCTGGGAATCTACTCCATAGGAATGAAAGTACTAGTAAGTAAGGACATATGTAAAAGGATGTTTTACTGCAGCATTGATCATAGTTGCAAAAAAACTGGACGCCAAGAAAAAGCCTGTCATTAGGATAGTGGTTGAATAAATGATAGTACATTCAGACCACAAAAATGATGCAGCCATTACAAAGGATGCATTAGGTCTATAGCAGGTGGCATGGGGGAGTTCCATGAGGTATTATGAATTGAAAAAAAACCCCAAAACCAAGATGCAAAATTGCTAACATAAGAAAGGGAATGTATTTGAATATCGTCATTTTATAATCTCCAATGAATTAATGGATCTAGGTATAATCAGCATAGCTACTAACATCACAGAAATTGCCAACCAGACTTTTTGTGCTTCCTGAAGGAAGAATACATCACCATCTATGAAGTAGTAATAAAAATCGGACCTGAATCTGATTAAGCCTCTAGAGCCAACTATAAACTTACAAGAAGCCCAGAGGAAAGAGCATCTTAAACTCGACCATGGGAATATAATCACCAAAATCTAGTCTGTGGGAAATGCTGCAGGAGAAATGTCTTATTTTCTTCAACAAATAAATTGCAAGAAAAAGAAAAGTGATGGAGGGGGAAGCTATAGATTTAAAAGAGACTCAAAGGACATACCAACCGATTGCAAGCATTAGCCCTCATCTGGATCTTGATTTAAGCAAACGAATTGTTTTTTCAAAAGCCATGTTCAATATTTATTGGACAATTGGAAATTTGACACTGAGTGGATATTCAGTGGTATTAATTATTTTATTTATTTAATTTTGCTAATGGTTTTGTGGTTTAAAAAGAATCCTTATCTGTTACAGATGCACATGAATTATTGACAAATGATATGATGTCTGGCATTTGCTGTAAAACAATAAGGGGACAGAATGAGTGGGGATATAGAGAAAATAAGATTGGTTCTAAGTTGATAATTGTTGAAGTGGGATGATGGGTACGTGGAGTGCATTATGCTGTTCTCTCTACTTTTTTTAATGTTTGAAAATTTTCCACGATAAAGCTTTTCTAAAATGTTATGGGAGGGGTCCTAGATATATGTCCCTCCAGATCCACTCTCCACTCTTCCCCACCATGCTCTGTGCTGGGAAGCTGACCTCTGTGGATAGAATCAATAGGCTCCTGTGCCCTCTGTTGGGTTTGGAAAATGGGATACCTGTAGAGGATGAAAGGAAGGAAGGAGAGTGAGGTTGGGTTTTTAATTTCTCACACTCTCTCCCTGATGCGTCTTAGTGAGCTGGCTGCTTTCTCTAATCAACCACAAGCCTCAGCTCCTGCCAGGGCCGTCTCCATCCATCCCTGCGGGCCCCTCCTCTTGCCCAAGGGTACCGCCCTATCTGTAGTGATTTCCTTATACCCTGCCCACACTTTCATAAATAACCCCTTATTAAACTCTTCTCAAATTACCCCATTTGAGTGTGCCATCTGTTCCTTGCTGGGTCCCTATCTCATACCAGAAGGTAATCGGCAGCAAAGGCAGAATCAGGGGAAGAAGCCCGGGGTAGTGGGGAGGTGGCAGTAGAGGGGATTGAAGTGAGATGAGAAGCAGCTGAGGACAGAGGTGATAGCCAAAATATTTAACAACTGGTAGACCACAAGCACTGCACAATCAGAATGGATTCCAGGTCTAAACAACTAGTACTGCTACTAGCACTGATCCATCCCAGCTGAATCTCAGTGCTGCTTGTGTTGAATTCAGATCTGCAGGACAGGACTGGTTGGATTATTTGAACTCAAGTTTTCCCAGATGGTTGGGGTTTGGTGGTTAGTGGGACTCTCAGGTTCTCATGTCCCAGGGGAATCTCAGCTGCCAGCAGGGGCCCTGGTGAAGCTGCAAAGCCTTGGTGGCCTCTGGGAAAAAAGCCCTTAAATTCTCCCCAGGGAGCTGAAGTTGGAAAGGTAAGTGGTGCTTCTGTTAAAGGACAGTGTTCAGGCTGCAAAATCCAAACCTGGGGCCAGGGGAAGAATCTCCTTCCTATGCCGACATCCTGGTCCCACACGACCAAGGAAACTGTGTGTGTGTGTGTGTGTGTGTGTGTGTGTTGCTGGGGATAATGCTATACAGTTCATGTGTCTCTCTAACTCTATTGAACCTAAGCCTCTTTTAAAATGTTTTAGTTTTAAAATACATGCATTTAACATTTTATATAGCTGATAGTTCAAAATGGTTCCGAAATTTAAAAGTATAACCAGATGCACAGTGAAAGGTCTCCCTCTAATGCCTGCCCCCATCTGCCTAGTCTCCATCCTCCCGAACTAGGCAGCTACTGTAACCTTCCAGAGATTTTTAAAAATGCAGGTACAAGCAAATGTGAATATATATCCTCACTCTCCTTTTAACATGATGTATGCTCTGTTCTGCTTTTTCCCTTAAAAACGTATTGGAGATCTGTATTGATACATACAAATCTTCCTGGCTCTTTTCTTCCAGCTCGGGGGTGTTCCATTGTACAGTAATGATCCCTATTGATAAAAATTTAGTTTGTTTCCAATCTCTTGCTGTTGCTAACAATGTACATGTGTTGAATGAATGAATGAGTGAGCAGGTGAATGTTCAAATGGATAAATTTTTAAAAAATATTTATTTATTTGGCTGCTCTGGGTCTTAGTTGTGGCATGTGAAATCTTTTAGTTGCAGCATGCAGGATCTAGGTCCCTGACCAGGGATCGAACCCAGGCCCCGTGCATTGGGAGCGTGGAGTCTTAACCACTGGACCACCAGGGAAGTGCCCAGATAACTTTTTTTAAATTTAATTTTAAATTTTAAAAAATTTTATTGGAGTGGAGTTGATTTACAATGTTGTGTTAGTTTCAGGTGTACAGCAAAGTGATTCAGTTATACACGTACATATATTCGTTCTTTTTCAGATTCTTTTCTCATATAGGTTATCACAGAATATTGAGTAGAGTTCCCTGTGTTATACAGTAGGTCCTTGTCGGTTATCTATCTTATATATAGTAGTGTGTGCATGTTAAATCCAAGCTCCTGATTTATCTCTTCCCCCATGTTTTCCCTTTGGTAACCATAAGTTTGTTTTCAATACCTGTAAGTCTGTTTCTGTAAATAAGTTCATTTACATCATTTTTTAAAAATTAGATTCCACATATGAGTGATATCATGTGATATTTGTCTTTGTCTGACATACTTCACTTAGTATGATAATCTCTAGGACCATCCATGTTGCTGTGAATGGCATTATTTCATTCTTTTTTATGGCTGAGTAGTACTCCATTGTATATACGTACCACATCTTCTTTATCCATTCCTTGGTCAGTGGACATTTATGTTGCTTCCATGTCTTAGCTACTATAAATAGTGCTGCAGTGAACATTGGGGTGCATGTATCATTTCAAATTATGGTTTTCTCTGGATATATGCCCAGGAGTGGGATTGTCAAATGGATAACTTTATAAATGGATTATTTCCCATGTCTGCTAATATGTCTGTGGGGTAAATTCCTGGGTCAAAGATCATATGCTCTTGTAATTTTGACACATACTGATAAATTGACTTTCGTGGATGTTGGGCCAATTTACACTCCTGCCCAGCAATGTCTGAGAGTGGCCAAGGCCCCTTAAAGACAGCTGTGGAAGGGCTGGAGTGTCCTCTATGGTTGCCTTGATTGAAGTTAGTGCCCTGTGGGATCCATCTACCCAGCTGGGCACTGTCACCAACCCTCTTCGATCAAAACATTCCTGAATCTAAGCCAGACCTTCTATATTAGTTCTCTATGGCTGTGTAACAAATTACCACAAACTCAGTGACTTAAAACAACATTAATTTATTACTCACAGTTTCATGGGTCAGGAATCCTGGCACAGGTTAGCTGGGTCCTCTGCTCAGGGTCTCACCAGGCTGAAATCAAGGCGTCAGCCAGATGGGGGTGTGATCTCATCTGAGGCTCAGGGTCCTCTTCAAAATTCATTTAAATTGTTGGCAGAATTCATTTTCTTAAAGTTGTAGGATTGAGATTTCCACCTTCTTGCCGGCTATTGGCAGGGGATCTCTCTCAGCATCTACAGACTGCCCCTGGGTCCTCGCCTTGTGGCCCTCTCATAACATGGCAGCTACATCTGCAAAGGCAGCAGGAGAATCTCCTTCTAGTCTGCTATGGCAGAATCTTGTATGATATAACCTAATCCACAAAATGATTATCTTACCATATTCACAGATCCTGCCCACACTCAAGGGAAAGGGATGATACAGAGCATGTACACTGGGGGGTGGGACTCTTGGGGGCCATCTTAGAATTTTGCCTACCACACCTTCATTTGTTCCTCAACCCAGCTTTGTTCAGCTGTTAGCTTCAGCCTGAATTTTGGTTCCTGCTGACCTGGCTGCTGTCCCTGATTCAGGGCTCCACGTCACTCCATCTTCAACCTTGTGTGCACCAGGGCCCTTGCTGTTTGATCCTTGCTTAGACCATGCCTCAGTCTCCTGGTTGCTGGCTGCATATCCATACTCTTTTAAAGACCAAATCATTTTACCAGGTGGCTCTCAGCTGCCTACCTCCAGTCCCTGCCTCAGCCAACCCATGAAGGTTGGGCAGCCCTTCTAGGGTAGGATTTGGAACCTGCAGATAACATGGACCAAATGCTAAGCCCATGGCCAAAAACCACGCCAGTCATCTCCTCGCCACTCCTCTCTTCTTCCTCTGAATGCTCGATCTTGAAGGTGGTCCACACTGATACATTAATGCCACTATCTTCATGGTCATGTCTTTTATTTTTTAAATATTTATTTATTTATTTATTTGGCTGCGTTGGGTCCTCGTTGTGGCACATGGGATCTTCGTTGCGGCATGTGGGATTTTTCCTTGCAGCGCTCATTGGTGCGCATGGGCTCTTTGTTGCGGTGCGCGGGCTTCTCTCTAGTTGTGGCGCACAGGCTCCAGAGCACGTGGGCTCTGTAGTTTGTGGCATGGGAGCCCTCTAGTTGAGGTGTGCGAGCTCAGTAGTTGTGGAGTGTCGGCCAGCTGCCCCGCGGCATGTGGGATCCTAGTTCCCCGACCAGGGATTGAACCCACGTCCCCTGCATTGGAAGGTGGATTTTTCACCACTGGACCACCAGGGAAGTCCCCATGGTCATGTCTTTAAGATGTATTTCTCCTGTATCCTTTGGTTCTCACAGAGTCCTCTTTAGAATCTGAATGATTAAATTATTAGTACAATTCCTTCTTATCTTAAGACATATGTCCTAAACTTCTTACCTCTTACCCAAAAGAGGTATTAGTTCCAAGAGTCTCTCTTTAAGAATCTCTCCTATTCATCTCCACCCCTCTGGCTCCCACGTTTCTACCAACCTATCTACCAGGGCACCACAACAGGAGTTACACAGCCCTGAAAAAACCTCTGGACTTGACAAAATTTGCCTTTAGTTTTTGCAACCCTATTGGTAATGCTAGAAGTATTTTTCCTCCCAAAGAAATATTTTATGAGTCATCAGGAGACCATTTGCCTGTAACCACATCTGAGACCAGGACTGTTTTCTCTGTAAGAAAATTTAGATATTTTGAAAATTTACCTAGATAGGACTGAAATGTTTTCAGCTGCAAATTCCTCTTTGGTGAAGAGTACAAATGTGTTCATCTTTTTTAATGTAAATCACTATAGTTAAACTACATAAACACACAGAGCACCAAGTAAGATTTTTAAGTCTTTTATGTCTAGGGCTAAGAATACCAGATAGACATCAAACACAAACTCTTGTCTTGCCTTTATTGATGACTCCAAATTTTATAAAGGGTAATGTATGAAGAATCATCCTTAAATCATCCATATGTAAATATTAGTATCTCTCTATATTAGGTGCCAGAGTTGACTTTAATGAAAATGGCAAAGGGTGCATCTATCTCCCTCTTCTACTGATTTGCCAGCATGCCTGAAGTCATACCATTAGATGCTTTTCCTCTTAGTCTTATAGGCTTTCTGCTCTTTAGGAGACTCTCTACCTCATTTCTTTTTAAACTAAATATTTTATTTTGAAATAATTATAATTGCAGTTGTAAGAAATAATACAGAGATTCTATGTATCTTTCATCCATTTTCCCCCAAAGGGAAAACTGTAGCACAATATCACAATGTAATATAGCACAATATCACAATGCAAAACTATAGCACAATAATACCACAACTAGGATATTGACACTGATACAGTCAAGGTACACAACAGTTCCATCGTCACAAGGATCCCTCATATTGCCCTTTTATGGCCACTCCTACTTCCTTCCCATGCCACCCCTCCTTGGCCCCTGGCAGCCACTAATCTGTTCTCCATTTTTATGATTTTGTCAAGAAAGTTATATAAATGCAATCATACATTATGTAGCCTTTTGAGATTAACTTTATTCATTCAACATAATTTTCTGGAGATCCATGGAGGTTGTTATGTATATCGACAGCTTATTCCTTTTTATTGCTGAGTGGTATTTCATGGTATGGAGGTACCACAGTTTGTTTAACCAGCCACCTGTTGAAGGACATCTGGGTTGTTTCCAGTTTGGGGCTATTATGAATAAAGCTGCTATAAACATTTATGCACAGTTTTTTTGTGTGAACATAAGTTTTCATTTCTCTCATAGGAGTACCAGTGCTTGGTCATATGGTAAGTGTATATTTAGTTTTATAGGAAACTGCCAAACTATTTTCCAGGGTGGCTGTATCATTTTACACCTCCCCCCCACCACCACCCTGGAAGGATGAGCAATCTAGTTTCTATGTATCTTCACCAGCATTTGATGTTGTCACTATTTTTTATTTTAGCTATTCTGATGGGTTTGCATTTCCCTAAAGGCTAAATTTAGTTTTTTAGGAAGCTGCCAAACTATTTTCCAGGCTGGTTTATTATTTTACATGCCCCCCCACCCCCAGCAAGTTATGAGTGATCTAGTTTCTCTGTATCCTTGTCAGCATTTGATGTTGTCACTGTTTTTTATTTTAGCCATCTGATGGGCCTGCATTTCCCTACAGGCTAAGGATGTTTTACATTTTTTTGTGTACTTATTTGCCATCTGTATATCCTCTTCAGTGAAATGTCTCTTCATTTTTTAATCCATATTCTAAGTGGATTATTTGTTTTGTTTTGTTTTTCAACTCTTGAGTTTTGAGAGTTCTTTGTATATTCTAGATAGAAGTCCTTTGCCAGATATGTGGTTTACAAATATTTTCTCCCAGTTTGTAGCTTGTTTTTTTCATTCTCTTAGCAGGATCTTTCCCAGAGCAAACGTTTTTTATTTTGTTGAGGTCTAATTGATCAATTTTCCCTTTATTGCTTGTGCTTTGGGTGTCAAGTCTAAGATCTCTTTTTCTAGCCCTGGGTCTTGAAAATTTTCTATGCTTTTTTCTAAAGGTTTTATAGATTTATATGTTACATTTAAGTTGGTGATGCACTTGAGTTAATTTTGTGTAAGGAATGAGACTTAGGTCAAGTTTCATCTTTTACCTGTGGATGCCCAACTGCTCCAGCACTATTTATTGAAAAGGCTGTATTTCCTTTATTTAATTGCTTTTGCACCTTGTCAAAAATAATTTCACCATACTTTGAGGGTCTATTTCTGGTTTCTGTATTCTATTCCATTGATCCGTGTGTCTGTCCCTCCACCAATACTGCACAGTCCTGATTACTGTACCTATATGATAAGTCTTGAAATTGGGTAGAGTGATTCCTCCTATTTTATTCTTCAAATTTTGTTTTAGGTATTCTAGTTCCTTTGCCCTTCCATATAAAATTTAGAATAATCTTACCTATATCTACAAAAACTCTGTTGTCATTTTGATAGTAATTATGTTAAACATGTGTATCAATTTCTGGAGAATTGGTCATACTTACTATGTTTAATCTTCCAATCCATGAACATGGTATGTTTCTCCATTTATTTAAAAAGTCTATTTTTTCATCAATGTTTTGTAGTTTTCACCATACAAGTCCTATATATCTTTTGTTTTGAACAATTGTAATAGTATTTTATTTTAAATTTTGATATCTACATGTTCATTGCTAGTATATAGAAATATGATTGATTTTTATATGTTGTTCTTGAATACTACAACTTTAATGAACTCACTTATTAATTCTAGGAGAGATTTTTTTAGGATTTTCTACATAGGTAATCATGTCATTAGCAAATAGGCACAATTTTATTTCTTCCTTTCCAATTTGTTTGTATGCCTTTTATTTCTTTTTCTTACCCTATTGTGCTGGCTAAGACTTCCAGTCCTATATCAAATAAAAGTAGTGGGGGGCTTCCCTGGTGGCGCAGTGGTTGCGCGTCCGCCTGCCGATGCAGGGGAACCGGGTTCGCGCCCCGGTCTGGGAGGATCCCGCGTGCCACGGAGCGGCTGGGCCCGTGAGCCATGGCCGCTGAGCCTGCACGTCCGGAGCCTGTGCTCCGCAATGGGAGAGGCCACAGCAGAGGGAGGCCCGCATACCACAACAACAACAACAACAACAACAAAAAGAAGTAGTGGGAGCAGGTATCCTTAGCTTGTTCCTGATCTTAGGGGGAAAGTATTCAGTCTTTTACCATTAAGTATTATGCTTGTCATAAAGTTTTTATAGATGCTCTTTATCAAGTTGAAGAAGTTCCCCTTTATTCCTAGTTTGCTGAGAGTTTTCTCATTATCATAAATGGATATTGAATTTTGTCAAATGCTTTTTCTTCATCAATTGATATGATCATATGATTTTTCTTCTTTAGCCTGTTAATATGGTGGATTGCATTGAGTGATTTTAGAGAATTGAACCAGTCTTACATCCCTAGAATAAATCCTACTTTGTCATGGTGTACAATTATTTTTATATATTGTTGAATTTTATTTGCTAATGTTTTGTTAAGAATTTTTGCATGTATATTCATGAGGCATATTAGTATGTAGTCTCTTTTTGTACTGTCTTTGTCTAGTTTTCTTATCAAGGTAATAATATGTTCATAAAATAAATTGGGAACAGTTTCCTTCTCTACTATTTTCTAGAAGAGATTGTGTAGAATTGGTATTAATTCTTCTTTAAATATTTGGTAGAATTCTCCAGTGGAATCATCTGACTTCAAATATTTCTTTTGGGGGAGTTTTTAAAATACAAATTCAATATCCTTAGTAGTTATATTTCATATTGAGTGAATTGTTGTAGTTTGTGTTTTTTGAGTAATTGAACTGTTTCTTCTAGCTTGTCAAATTTATGTGTGTAGAGTTGTTCCTAGTATTCCTTTATTATCCTTTTTATGTCTGCAGGGTCTGTAGTGACATCTTCTGTTTCATTGGTAATTGGTATCTTTTTCTTTGTCAATCTTGCTAGAGGTTTTTCAATTTTGTTGATGATTTCAAAGAAAAGGCTCTGTGTTTCATTGGTTTTCTCTACTGTTTTACTGTTTTCAATTTCATTGATTTCCACTCTTATTGTTATTATTGCCCTCCTCCTGCTTGCTTTAGGTTTATTTTGTTCTTCTTTTTCTAGATTCTTGAGGTGTATTCTGCTGCTGTTGGGTAGAGTGTTCTATAAATATTGGCTAGATTCTGTTGGATGAAGGTATTGTTCAGTTTTTCTATATCCTTGCTGATTTTTCATCTCGTTGTTCTATCAGTTGTTGAGAGGGGGGTGTTAAAATTTCCAACTACAATTTTGAATTTGTCTACTTCTCCTTTTAGCTCTAGTAGGTTTTAATTCACATATTTTGTGGCTCTGTTGCTTGGTGCATATACATTTATGAGTGCTATGTCCTCTTGGTGTATTGACCTTTTAAGTCATTATATAATGTTCTTCTCTGTCTGGTAATTTTCTTTTCTCTGCAGTCTACTTTATCTGATATTAATATAATGATTCCTACTTTATTTTGATTAAAGTTTGCATTATATATCTTTTTCCATCCTTTTACTTTCAGTCTGCCTTTATCATTATATTTGAAATGAACTTCTTGTAGACAGCATGTAGCTGAGTCCTGGTTTTTCATCCACCCTGCCAATCTCTGTCTTATGATTGGTATATTTAGACTATTTCCATTTAGTATAATTAAATCTGCCACTTAATTTCTTGTTTTTTGTTTGTTCTCTCTCTTTTTCATTTTCTATTTTATTTTTTCTGCCCTCCTGGGAGTTCCTTGAACATTTTTTAAAAATCCATTTATTTATCTGAAGTGTTTTTGAGTGTATCTCTTTGTGTTGTTTTCTTATTGGTTTCTCTAAAAATTACATTTTATACACATAACCTATGACACTCTACTTGTGTCATCACTTTACCAGTTTGAGTGAAGTATAGATACCTCTCCTCTTTTTGTATCTATTTACCCTCCCCCATTTATAATATAATTGTCTTGAATATTTCCTCTACAAGCATTTTAAACCACATCAGACACTGTTATAATTTTTGCTTCAACTATCAAACATAATTTATAAAACCCAAGAGGAGAAGGAAAGTCTATTGTATTTACCTATATTTTTGCTTACCATATTCTCTTTTCCATCCTCATGTTCCAAGGTTCCTTCTCTTATTTCCTTTCTGTTTAGTGAACTTTAGTCATTCTCTGGGGTAGATCTGCCAGAAACAAATCCTTAGTTTCCCTATAACTGAGAATGTCTTGATTTCCTCTTCATTCCTGAAGAATATTTTCACTGGATGTAAGAGTCTGGATTGACAGTTATTTTATTTTAGTACTTGAAAGATACTGTGCCACTTCCTTTTAGCTTTGTTTCCTGAGGAGAAATCCTCTGTTAACTCAAATTGTTTTTCTCCTGTCATACGGTGTCATTTCTCTTATTTTTTTAAACTTTTAATTTTGTATTGGGGTATAGCCAATTATCAATGTTGTGATAGTTTCACAGCAAAGCAAATTAGCCATACATATACATGTATCCATTCTCCCCCAAACTCCCTCCTATCCAGGCTGCCACATAACATTGAGCAGAGTTCCCTGTGCTCTCCAGTAGGTCCTTGTTGGTTATCCATGTTAAATATAGTAGTGTGTACATGTCGATCCCAAACTCCCTAACTATCCCTTCCCCCCCTGGTAACCATAAGTTCATTCTCTAAGTCTATGAGTCTGTTTCTGTTTTGTAAATGAGTTCATTTGTATCATTTCTTTTTAGATTCTGCATATAAGGAATATCACACCATATTTCTCTTTCTCTGTCTGATTTACTTCACTCAGTATGACAATCTCTAGGTCCATCCATGTTGCTGCAAATGGCATTTTTTCGTTCTTTTTATTTTTTTTACTTTTATTATTTATTTATTTTTGGCTGCATCGGGTCTTCGTTGCTACACATGGGCTTTCTCTAGTTGCGGCGAGCAGGGGCTACTCTTCGTTGCAGTGTGCGGGCTTCTCGTTGTGGTGGCTTCTCTTGTCACAGAGCACAGGCTCTAGACGCACAGGCTTCAGTAATTGTGGTGTGTGGTCTCAGTAGTTGTGTGGCTCGCAGGCTCTAGAGTACAGGCTCAGTAGTTGTGGTGCATGGGCTTAGTTGCTCTGCAGCATGTGTGTTCTTCCTGGACCAGGGCTCAAACCCATGACTCCTGCATTGGCAGGCAGATTCTTAATCACTGTGCCACCAGGGAAGACCCTCATTCTTTTTAATGGCTGAGTAATATTCCATTGTATATAAGTACCACATTTTCTTTATCCATTCCTCTGTTGATGGACATTTAGGGTGCTTCCATGTCTTGGCTATTGTAAATAGTGCTGCAGTGAACACTGGGGCACATGTATCCTTTCAGGCCATGTTTTTCTCTGCATATATGCCCAGGAGTGGGATTGGAGGGTCATATGGGGGTCTATTTTTAGTTTTTTAAGGAACCTCCATACTGTTCTCTATAGTGGCTGTACCAATTTACATTCCCACCAACAGTGTAGGAGGGTTCCCTTCTCTTCACACCCTCTCCAGCATTTATTGTTTGTGGATTTTTTGATGATAGCCATTTTGACTGGTGTGAGGTGATATCTCATTTGTAGTTTTGATTTGCATTTCTCAAATAATTAGAGGTGTTGAACATCTTTTCATTTGCCTCTTGGCCATCTGTATGTCTTCTTTGGAGAAATGTCTACTTAGGTCTTCTGCCCATTTTTTGATTGGGTTTGGTTTTTTTTTTTTTTTTTTTTTGATGATAGTAAGCCTCCTGAGCTGTTTGTAAATTTTGGAGGCTAATCCCTTGTTAGTCACATCATTTGCAAATATTTTCTCCCAGTCTGTGGGTTGTCTTTTCGTTTTGTTTATGGTTTCCTTTGTTGTTCAAAAGCTTTTGAGTTTAATTAGGTCCCATTTGTTTATTTTTGTGGATTTTTTGATGATAGCCATTTTGACTGGTGTGAGGTGATATCTCATTTGTAGTTTTGATTTGCATTTCTCAAATAATTAGAGGTGTTGAACATCTTTTCATTTGCCTCTTGGCCATCTGTATGTCTTCTTTGGAGAAATGTCTACTTAGGTCTTCTGCCCATTTTTTGATTGGGTTTGGTTTTTTTTTTTTTTTTTTTTTTGATGATAGTAAGCCTCCTGAGCTGTTTGTAAATTTTGGAGGCTAATCCCTTGTTAGTCACATCATTTGCAAATATTTTCTCCCAGTCTGTGGGTTGTCTTTTAGTTTTTTTATGGTTTCCTTTGTTGTTCAAAAGCTTTTGAGTTTAATTAGGTCCCATTTGTTTATTTTTGTTTTTATTTCCATTATTTTGGGAGATGGATCAAAAGAGATATCGCTGCAATTTATGTCAGAAAGTGTTCTGCCTATGTTTTCCTCTAGGACTTTTATAGTGTCCAGTCTCACATTTAGGTCTTTAATCAATTTTGAGCTTATTTTTGTGTATGGTGTTAAAGAACTACTGCTGTCGGTGCCCTTGCCCCACAGTGAGCCGCAGCCACCCCCCGCTTCTGCAGGAGACCCTCCAACACTAGCAGGTAGGTCTGGTTCAGTCTCCTATGGGGTCACTGCTCCTTTCCCCTGGGTCCTGGCACACACTAGACTTTGTGCGTGCCCTCCAAGAGTGGAGTCTCTGTTTCCCCCAGTCCTGTGGAAGTCCTGCAATCAGATCCCACTGGCCTTCAAAGTCTGATTCTCTGGGGATTCCTGCTCACATTGCTGGACCCCCAGGCTGGGGAGCCTGATGTGGGGCTCAGACCTTCACTCCAATGGGAGAACTTCTGTGGTATAATTGTTCTCCAGTTTGTGGGTTGCCTACCCGGTGGTTATGGGATTTGATTTTATCATGATTGCGTCCCTCCTACCGTCTCATTGTGACTTTTCCTTTGTCTTTGGATGTGGGGTATCTTTTTTGGTAGGTTGAAATGTCTTCCTGTCAATGGTTGTTCAGCAATTAGTTGTGATTTCAGTGCTCTCGCAAGAAGAGGTGAGCTCACGTCCTTCCACTCTGCCATCTTGAACCAATCTCTGCATACCAGTTTAAAAGATGAGTTCAGTGCATTTGACTTTTTTGAGGCACCAGGAGGCCATTTGGGGTCCAGAGTTAGGTCAGGCTGGTTAGGTCCACTCTCCCTCAGTGGCTGAGCCTGGCTTGGTATCAAGGAAGTGTCATTCAGACATGAATTATGAGGCAAAGGGTGGAAAGAGCATCTGTAGGTAAGACTGCCTACACTGTGACTGACCAGGAGCCTCCTGTTGCCATGCATCATTTCTTTTATTGCTTTCAAGATTTTTCTTTGTCTTTGGTTTTCAAAAATTTCATTGTATGTGTCTTCGTTTGGGTTTCTTTTGGTTTATCCTGTTTGAGGTTCACTGAGCTTCTTGAGTCTTAGGTTTATGTCTTTTGCCAAATATGGGATGTTTTCAGCCATTATTTCTTTGAATACTTTTTTTTTAGCCCTACCCTCTTTCTCCTCTCCTTTTGAGACTCCCGTAATATCAATACTAAATCTTTTGTTGAAGTCCTACATGTCCCTGAGGCTCTGTTATTTATTTGTTTATTTATTTATTCATGTATGTATGTATGTATAGTCTACTTTCTCAGATTGGGTAATTTCTATTGTTCTACCTTTCAGTTCACTGATTCTTTCCTTTTTCCTTTTTTGTTTTTTTAACATCTTTATTGGAGTAAAACTGTTTTACAATGGTGTGTTAGTTTCTGCTTTACAACAGAGT